>NC_136268.1:131768825-132198825 GCF_964187855.1 Myxine glutinosa
CCGGGGTGTTTGTTTATTTGTGAGTGTGTTTGCGTATTCGTGTTTGTGTATTTGTGTGTGTGCGCACGTGTCTTTGTGTGCGTGTGTTTGTGTGTGTATGTGTGTTTATGTGTGCTTGTACATATTTGTGTGTGTGTTTGTATATGTGTGTATTTGTACATATTTGTGTTTGTGTGTGTTTGTATATGTGTGTTTGTACGTGTGTGTGTGTGTGTGTGTGTGTGTGTGTGTGTGTGTGTGTGTGTGTGTGTGTGTGTGTGTGCGCGCGCGCACGTCTTTGTATATGTGTGTTTGTGTGTGTATGTATGTATGTTTGTGTGGGCTTGTATATATTTGTGTGTGTGTGTGTGTGTTTGCATATATTTGTGTGTTTGTACATGTTCTGTGTGTGTGTTTGTATATGTATGTGTGTTTGTGCATATTTGTGTTTGTGTGTGTGTGTGTTTGTGCATATTTGTGTTTGTTTGCATGTGTGTATGTTTGTGTGTGTGTGTGTGTGTGTGTGTGTTTGTTTGTGTATGTGTGTGTGTGTGTGTGTGTGTGTGCGTGTGTGTGTGTGTGCATGTGTATGTATGTGTGTGATTGTGTTTGTGTATTTGTGTGTGTGTTTGTGTATTTGTGTGTGTTTGTGTATTTGTGTGTGTGCACACGTCTTTGTATGTATGTGTGTGTTTGTGTGCGTATGTGTGTTTGTGTGTGCTTGTACATATTTGTGTTTGTGTGCATGTGTGTGTATTTGTGTTTGTGTGTGTGTGTGTGTGTGTTTGTGTTTGTTTGTGTGTGTATGTTTGGGTATGTTTGTATGTGATCATTCATTTCGGGTTATCCCAATTTATATCTGGCCGGCAATTTGCGACATTTTCCCCATAATTAAAGATGTTTAGCGAGTGTGTGTATGGAGCACTCTGCTTCATTTCCGAAATGATAAATGTCAAGGACGATGACGCAATTTATTACTTCCTTCACCAAAAGTGGGCGGAGGTTGTTTTCATCCATGTTTATCCGTCTGTTTGTTTGTCTGTCTCTCTGCGAATAGGATATCTCAAAATATTATGGGCGAATTCGGTCGTAACTTGGTGAACAGGTTGTGTGTGAGACGACGATGAATTGTTTAGATTTTGATGAAGATCCAGATCCTGATCCGAGAATTTTGAATTTTTGAAAAGTGATTCTTCACCATTGAGAGAAGATATATAGCAAGATATCTCAAAACGTTGTGGACTAATTATGATTTTATGACGGAACGTGGTGGTTTAGTTGGTGTGTGACAACAACAAGCTGATTCGATTTTGGTTCAGGTCCGAATCCAGAGCCGGGTTGGCTTCCATCTTTTATCTTTTTATTGCCCATCTCCCCAGCATATTAAAATACGTAAAGACGAATGTTTCTTCTTACTAACCATGCATGCCGATATATTGAGAACCGTGGCAGAATGGCTGCCTCTGTCGCCTCTGAACTGTCTGGTCAAGGTTTGAATCTCGACCAGGCTATAAACTCTCAATCTTGATGTTTTGCTGTCCCTCGGACGGATGTAAAACTGGGCGTCCAATCTACCAGGAGTATTCGGCGGACGATCAAGATCGTATGTTGTCCTTGATGAAGGAGAAGGCGAGGTATCACCAGTGGGCTGTCCAAATTCCATATTCCTACCCTGACTGCCGGAAGGCAATGGCAAACCACCCAGTATAAACCCGAGCAAAGATTGCGCTTTGGGAGCACCAACGCTCTGTCATGATAAAGCCCTAGCGTTCCTTGGAATATTGGAACTTTTTCAGTACCCAATTCAGGTAAGAACCTTGTGATATAATAGGGGTGGTAGGTGAACATGCCGATAATATATCTAGCAAATGCACATTTGACTGGGATTAAATTACGAATAAAATCTCATGGTTGAATCGTTAATGAGCAAGAGCTGTGCTGGTGATGCAATGCCCCTGCAGAGTCGGACAGTTATTTGGAATTTTACCGTATTGTGGACACCATGGCCTGCCCTTTTCATACTAACAGCAGCATGCATGATACGACCAAAATTGACAGGGCACGCAGACATGATGACGTGCTATTGTTCGGTCAATGGTCCTTTCTGAAATGATTGACTTCACCCTGATGAGAACCCTGGAAGTTGTCGTTTTGTGGAGCATTCACAATTGAGGCCTAGCCTGGGTTTATGGGCATTCCTTTTGAGAAACCCAGGCTGCATACAGAGTTAATGTCATATTTGGGGGAAATGGAGTGCATCGGGCCAACACGTGTGTTTGGGCGCGTAGCTTAGGTAGAATTTTATTTTATTATCTCATCTTATGCGCTATACTGGTGTTTGTGCCGGAATGCTACCTGGTGTGCGCCGGGTTGCTAGGATGGCAAAGGGGAAAGGCCTTGGGTTACATGTGATTTGAACCATGAAATCTCCGAGTACTAGGCCAGGAACTATTTGTTGAATTGCCTCAGGACTGCACTGTGGGCAGATATGCAATGAAGCTGAACAAACGGCAGGAATTGCGAGAGTCAAAAGTGTCGTTCCTAGCTCTGTAGCCGTAGGCTGCACAAATCGGACAATGGAACTCTATATTATAAAAAGCTGTCCTGGCTTTCCTAGAAATACCAGGGTGCATGTACAAGGATTTAACCTTAGGGCTAGACACTTTTGAGAGCCAAACTAAATAGAGTTATATGATTTTTTTTTCATGTGAGCTTGCTAAAATTATTATAAATCATTTTTTTAAATTGTTTGTAACAGTGGGAATTCACTACTACTGCCATGAAATATTACTCTAACTCACTCGGCAACAACAAAGAGCAATCAGAGATTGCAGACCCTCGCCAGGACGTGTTTTAGTGGTTTTTAAGGCTTTTGTGTTAAAACAAATATGGCGGCCGAAACCCGTGACCAATGACGCCATTGTTATTATTTTCCTCCACCATTTATCCCTCGATGAGGCTCAAGAAATTTCATCCTAATCGGATGAAGTTTAGTACTTGTCAAATTATGACATCATAATGGAGGCATCTATGACATCATCATTAACATATGTTATTCCCCATGGAGAGTTCTTTACATTGAGCCATGTGTCAATTTTTTGAATGCAGCGTTTTCGGAGATAGAGGTGCAACGTTTTTCGGTTTTTCCAAGATGGCGCCTATACCACGTGACGTATGACGTCATAATTATCATTACAAAGTTTTACAGGAGGAGGCACACCTATGGTGAAAATTTCCTGTCAATCGGACCAACAGTTGCAGAGAAAATCATATTCTGTGTAAACCAACAGACAGACAAACAGACAGATAAACAAATGAAAAATCAATCATAGAGCAACACTTGGCAAAACAGAACAAAATAAAATGGCACTCGGTAGAGCGTCCTTTTGACCTCAAAAATAATTAGTGGTTGAATTCAGTGACCTGATATGCAAATAGTCTTCAAAGTTTAAGTTAATCAGATGAAAATTGACAATTTAGTAAATTTGGCCTATGTTGACCTTTTGGTCTATGTTGACCTTTTAAATAGTTGGTGGTTGGTTTCAATAAGCTGATATGAAAATTATATTCAGATTTCAAGTCAATTGGATGAAAATTGAGGATTTTAGAAATTTAAAAAAGTGGTTGACCTTTGACCTATGTTGGCCTTATGACCTATGTTCTCAAAAATAGTTGGTGGTTGAATTCAGTTAGCTGATATGAAAATACTATTCAAATTTCAACTCAATCGGATGAAAATGGAGGATTTTAGAAATTTGAAAAAAAGTGGTTAACCTTTGGCCTATGTTGACGTTTTGGCCGACGTTGATCTCAAAAATAGTTGGTGGTTGAATTCAGTTTGCTTGTATGTTCATACTAGCCGAAAGCACCCGGCGTTGCCCGGGTTCTTTTTGAATGAATTTACTACCACTAGGGCATTGCCCGTACTATATCTATATCTAAAATTATATCCCCCCCCCTCTATTTACATGAAATGGTTTGGTCCAAAGCGAACGACTTGCGAGTACGGTGACAATCCCCCCCCTCTATTTACATGCAATGGTTTGGTCCAAAGCGAACGGCTTCCGGAGTTTGGTAAAGAAATCGCCATCGCGTGCACAAACGCGCAGGAAAGCGAATGAATCGCAAATTCGGTTTTATTAGTTTTAAAACATAGTTTAACGCCAACATAGTTTGCAAACGTGAAATAAATGAATACGCTGTCAAATGTGCCATCCGAGGCAGAGTGTGTCCTCCACGTTCGGCACACGCGATCGTTCGCTGCTCTCTGATTGGTTGAATCGTTTTTTGGACATAGCTCGGTAAGTAATTGTCCGATTAATATGAAACCTTGAAAAGGCACATCCTCGGGTCCCCAGCAATATACCTGGCAAGTTAAAAGTATATCGGACCCGTGGTTGTCGAGAAACAGCGGTCACAGACAAACAAACGTACAGACGTACAGACGTACAGAGATTACTGGAATTATAGATAGATAATTCAGCTTTTACTCGCGGCCGTAGAAGATTGACTACTATAATTCAGCTCAGCTTTTAATTGCGAAATGGGCCCGGCCCGGCCGAAGTAACCTCGACCGGCCTCCCCACCTCGCCTCTAACCTTCCCGGGGCCCGGCCCGACATTTTTGGTTCTTTTTGAATGAATTTACTACCATAATTCAGCTTTTACTCGCGGCCGTAGAAGATTGACTACTATAATTCAGCTCAGCTTTTAATTGCGAAATGGGCCCAGCCCGGCCGAGGTGGGCCTCGAACGGTCTCGTCACCTAGCCTATAACCTTTCCGGGGCCCGTCCCGATATTTTTTGTATTAGAGGTTTCCTCCTATCTTTCACCGTTCAGGAGATTAGCTTGCGCAGAAAAACAAACAAACAAACAAACTTTCTTTTATATATATAGATAGACTATTCAAATTTCAAGTCAATCGGATGAAAATTGAGGATTTTAGAAATTTGAAAAGGTTGTTGACCTTTTGGACTATGTTGACCTTTTGGCCTATGTTGATCTCAAAAATAGTTTGTGGTTGAATTCAGTTTGCTGATATGAAAATCCTATTCATATTTCAAGTTAATCGGATGAAAATTGAGGATTTTAGAAATTTGAAAAGGTTGTTGACCTTTTGGACTATGTTGACCTTTTGGCCTATGTTGATCTCAAAAATAGTTTGTGGTTGAATTCAGTTTGCTGATATGAAAATCCTATTCATATTTCAAGTTAATCGGATGAAAATTGAGGATTTTAGAAATTTGAAAAGGTTGTTGACCTTTTGGACTATGTTGACCTTTTGGCCTATGTTGATCTCAAAAATAGTTTGTGGTTGAATTCAGTTTGCTGATATGAAAATCCTATTCTTATTTCAAGTTAATCGGATGAAAATTGAGGATTTTAGAAATTTGAAAAGGTTGTTGACCTTTTGGACTATGTTGATCTCAAAAATAGTTTGTGGTTGAATTCAGTTTGCTGATATGAAAATCCTATTCATATTTCAAGTTAATCGGATGAAAATTGAGGATTTTAGAAATTTGAAAAGGTTGTTGACCTTTTGGACTATGTTGACCTTTTGGCCTATGTTGATCTCAAAAATAGTTTGTGGTTGAATTCAGTTTGCTGATATGAAAATCCTATTCATATTTCAAGTTAATCGGATGAAAATTGAGGATTTTAGAAATTTGAAAAGGTTGTTGACCTTTTGGACTATGTTGACCTTTTGGCCTATGTTGATCTCAAAAATAGTTTGTGGTTGAATTCAGTTTGCTGATATGAAAATCCTATTCTTATTTCAAGTTAATCGGATGAAAATTGAGGATTTTAGAAATTTGAAAAAATGTGGTTGACCTTTGGCCTATGTTGACCTTTTGACCTCAAATATATAGGGTTTTTTCGGACCACGAACTCTACCATTTGGTGAAGTTTCGTGAAGATCGGTTTAAAATTGTGACATGTAGTCAAGTATAAGTGAGCGGACAGACAGACACACACACACACACACACACACACACACACACACACACACACACAAACACACACACAAACAGGCGTGATCAACATATTTGTCAAAAAATGTTTTTTTTCCAAGTACTTAATGGACTCAAATGCAATACCTCATGGACATCTCCTCTGGCGAGGGTAATTATCATCATGGTTGCCCTTCGTAGCCAAAGTCCGCCATGCACATGTGACATGGGAAGATCCTGGGAATATGAATTTGTTTCTCGCGTGGTAAGTGTTGAATAGAGGACAACCACACTCAGAGAGAGAAAACAGTGAAACCCGATGCCAAGAGTTGTCCAAGAAGTGCAGACAACTTGCTCTCCACTGTTTTAGGCAGGGATTTGTAATTCATTCAGGGTTCCAGCGATTCTTCGCTGACTTCACGAATGACACCATCGGGTCTTAACATCTACCAATGGCCAGTGCTAGCAGATGCATACTACATATGAAACACGAGGATGACAGTTTATACATTCAAAATTCAGGCTAGACACTGTAGACAGCTCAAGGGTGGTTCAAAGGTTTACAATTGCTGCCTTGTCGACCTTTTTCAGATTGCTGCCTTTTATACCTGTTTTAAGATTGCAATTCCTTCTAAATGTTCTAAGATTGCTTCGTTTAGATGATTCCCCCCTAAATCTACTGTTGCTTTTGTTGCGTCCTGATCCATTCGGTGTACCAGCTCTTCCACGAGCCTCCACGATGTATACAAAAAATCATAATAATAATTATAACGGCACACAGTAGAGAGCATACCTCAGATTGGTTGGCCATATCAATCAATGGTGAATAATCACTTAAAATTAGACTCGCTGGATCCGAATCTTCACCAACATTGAATCGATTCTTCCTTGTCACACACAACCTGTCCAAGTTTCGTCCAAATCCGTCCAGAACTTTTTGAGATATCCTGCTATGTATCCTTTTTGGCTCTATCTCCAATGGTGGAGAATCACTTGAGAAATTAAAAACCTCTCGCATCCGGATCCATATCCGGATCTTTACCAAAATCAAATCGATTTGTCCTCGTCACACACCCAACCTGTCTACCAAATTTTGGCCGAATCCATCCATAACTGTATGAGATATCTTGATCACAGACAAACAGACTAACAGGGGTGAAAACATAACCTCCGTCCACTTTTGATGGCGGAGGTAATAAAGTAGTCTTTAATTACCTCTGCCACCAAAGGTGATTGGGGGTTATGTTTTCACCTCTGTCTGTCTGTTTGTGAACAGGATATCTCAAAAAGTTGTGGACAGATTTGGAATAAATGTGGTGGACAGTTTGGGTATGTGACGAGGAAAAAAATGATTAGATTTTGGTGAAGATCTGGATCTGGATCAGAGAACTTTACAAGTGATTCTTCACCACTGAGTGATAGGATTAAAACCGATGTAGCAGGATATATCAAAAGATTATGGACGTATTCGGGCGAAACCTGGTGGACAGGTTGGATGTTTGACAAGGATGAATTTTGGTAAAGATCTGAATCCGGAACTGGATACGAGGCCTTTTTTAATTCCTCAAGTGATTCTTCACCATTGAGGCCAAAAATGACGTATACCATCATATTTACCCTCGCCAGAGGAGAGGATACTGCATTTGAGTCTGTTTGTTTGTCTGTTTGCCTGTCTGTCTGTTTGCCTGTCTGTCTGTTTGCCTATCTGTCTGTTTGCCTGTCTGTCTGTTTGCCTGTCTGTCTGTTTGCCTATCTGTCTGTTTGTTACTTGCCGGAAAAGATTCTGGCAAGTATGTTGGTTGGTTGGTTTGTCTGTCTGTCTGTCTGTTTGTCTCTCTGCCTGTTTGTCTGTCTGTTTGTGCGCAGTACTATGTCTACATCGTTGCACATAGAATCGCCATACTTTACACACATATTTGTCTTGCGCTAGAATAGACTGTGCCCAATTTTTAACTCTCCCGGCCCAAGGCCTCCAATATGACGTCATAATTCGATAATTCGACAAGTACAAAACTTCATCCAATCAAGATCAATCAAGCTTTGTTATAAATCGTAAACAACTTTTTGAAATATCATTCAGTTGTGAAGAATCACTTAACTAATTAAAAAATGATCATATCCTGATCCAAATTCGGATATTCACTAAAATCGAAACAATTTGTCCTTGTCACACAACCATCCTGTCCAGCAAGTTTCGTTGGAATCTGTGCACAACTTTTTGAGATATACTGTTCTCAGACAGACAGATAAACAGGCAAGAAATCGGTCAGAGACCGAGGACTTGCCGGAATGTACTTTTTTTTCAGGGGTGTTCGTTAGAAGGGAATCGGATAATGTTTGACAATTAGTAAAAAAAAATAAAAAAAATTGACCTTGAGTTTGACCTTTCAAGGTCACTCAAGGTCAAAGGTCATGGTGCCAAATGAAATGTCGTATGTGACTTCCTATATGTCAGTAACAGTAAGTGTATGCACATCTCTTGTACTTTTAGAGTTATAGTGGTTTGAAATATACTTGAAATGAAAACTCGACCCCCCTGATTTCACGTTTTGGGTGACCTTGAGCTTGACCTTGGGCCTAGAGAGTAAAAAATTGGGCTCAGTCTATTCCAGGGCAAGGCAAATATGTGTGTAAAGTATGGCGATGCTATGTGCAACGATGTAGACGTAGTACTGCGCACAAACAGAGACAGACAGACAAACCAACCAACCAACATACTTGCCGGAATCTATTCCGGCAAGTAACAAACAGACAAGCAAGACAGGGGTGAAAACATAACGTCACCTTCCGTGGCAGAAGTAAACAGCAGCAATCTTTGACGTGTCTAAAAGGCAGCAATCTTAAACAAATCTAATGGGCAACAATTCTTAGGAAGCTGTTCCTACAAAGCTGAACAAACGTTGCGTTTAGATTTCTCTTTTTGAGAGACAGTGCCCCATCCTGATCCGAATCCATCAATAATAATCATATTCTACAAGGCAGTAATGTCAGACAAATCTTAAAGGCAGCAATCCTAAAACAGGTTGAAACAAGAAAGAGCAATCAGAGATTTCAGACCCTCGCCAGGATGTGTTTTCAGTGGTTTTTAAGGCTTTTGTGTTAAAACAAATATGGCGGCCGAACCACGTGACCGATGACGTCATCATTAAAAAAATTCTCCCCCAATTTATCACTAGATTATGCTGAAGAAATTTCATCTTGATCGGATGAAGTTTTGTACTTGTCGAATTATGACGTCATAATGGAGGCACCTATGACATCATCATTCACAGATGTTATTCCACATGGAGAGTTCTTTACAATGAGCCATGTCTCAATTTTCTCTATTCAGCGCTTATAGAGAGGTGCAAAGTTTTCCGGTTTTTCCAAGATGGCGGCCCAAGGCCTGCATTATGATGTCATAATTCGACAAATAGAAAACTTCATCCGTTCAAGATGAAATTCCTTGAGCATAATCTAGGAATAAATTAGTTTGGAAAACATATAATGATGACGTCATCGGTCACGCGGTTCGGCCGCCATATTTGTTTTAACACAAAAGCCTTAAAAAACACCGAAAACACATCCTGGCGAAAACACATCCTGGCGAGGGTCTGAAATCTCTGATTGCTCTTTCTTGTTTCAACCTGTTTTAGGATTGCTGCCTTTAAGATTTGTTTAACATTACTGCCTTGTAGAATATGATTATTATTGATGGATTCGGATCAGGATGGGGCACTGTCTCTCAAAAAGAGAAATCTAAACGCAACGTTTGTTCAGCTTTGTAGGAACAGCTTCCTAAGAATTGTTGCCCATTAGATTTGTTTAAGATTGCTGCCTTTTAGACACGTCAAAGATTGCTGCTGTTTACTTCTGCCACGGAAGGTGACGTTATGTTTTCACCCCTGGCTTGCTTGTCTGTTTGTTATTCCGGCAAGTATTTTGGTTGGTTGGTTTGTCTGTCTGTCTGTTTGTCTGTTTGTGCGCAGTACTACGTCTACATCGTTGCACATAGCATCGCCATACTATACACACATATTTGCCTTGCCTTGGAATAGACTGAGCCCAATTTTTTACTCTCTAGGCCCAAGGTCAAGCTCAAGGTCATCCAAAACGTGAAATCAGGGGGGTCGAGTTTTCATTTAAAATATATTTCAAACCACTATAACTCTAAAAGTACAAGAGATATGCATACACTTACTGTTACTGACATATAGGAAGTCACATATGACATTTCATTTGGCACCATGACCTTTGACCTTGAGTGACCTTGAAAGGGCAATCTCAAGGTCAAAAAAATTGTTGTTTTTTTTCACTAATAACTCTGTCAAACATTATCCGATTTCCTTCTAACCAACACCCCTGAAAAAAAGTACATTCTGGCAAGTCCTCGGTCTCTGACCGATTTCTAGTCTGTTTGTCTGTCTGTCTGTGAACAGGATATCTCAAATAGTTGTGGACAGATTCAAACGAAACTTGCTGGACAGGATGGTTGTGTGACAAGGACAAATTGTTTCGATTTTAGTGAATATCCGAATTTGGATCAGGATATGATCATTTTTTAATTAGTTCAGTGATTCTTCACAATTGAGTGATATTTCAAAAAGTTGTATACGATTTATAACAAAACTAGGTGGATGAATAGGTTAAGCGACAAGAACAAGCGATTAGATTTTGCTTCGTGTCCGGATCCAGATCTGGCCTATTAGTGAGATACAACAGTGCAAGTTGGACCTGTTTTAGGTGCCTTTTAAACCAGTTTTTTTAATTGTCACCTCTTAGACCTGTTTATGCTTACTTACTTTTTATATCTGTTTAAGATTGCTGCCATTGCTGCCATTCATTGCCAATGGATTGCTGCCATTCATTGCCAATGGATTGCTGCCATTCATTGCCAATGGATTGCTGCCATTCAGATATGTTTATCATTGCCCTTTCGACCTTTTTTGATCACTGCCTTTTAGATGCTTTAAAATATTTATTTATCTTTAAGAGGAGCAAGAAACAACATTCCAAAGATGTAGTAGATATTTTGAATTATAAGTTGCAGATTGTCAAGGATAAAGGAAGGGGGATAGAACAGAAGAAATTAGGAGGACAACATTTCCATTAAAAGTTGCAACAGCAAACATACAGGACTGAAAGGCAACAATCATAAACAAGTCTGACTGCAACAATTTGAACAGGTTATAAAAGGAAGCAATGATTGTAACCAGGTCTAAAAAGCCACAAATTTACGCAGTTCAAAAAAGAAGCAAATAAAAACATTAGGATAAAATTGTTAAAGTTACGTGTAATAACAGATCGCAAAGCGCTGAAGTTTGAGGCTTTACCGTTCGTCGAAGCAAAAAAAGAAGCAATCTTAAAACAAGTGAAAAAGGCAGCAATATAAAACCGACCTAAAAGGCAGTGTTCATTAACAAGTTTAAATTAACGCTCTTTTGGTGTTGCCTTTTCATGAATTTTATATTATGTGTAATGTGCAATGAACGATTATTAAAATTTTTAACACCATTGAGATGTTTTTATTGTTAACAAGCAGGGTTACCCGGCATTGCTTGGGGGTGGAGTGGGGTGGGGGTGGGGTGTGGGGAGGGGGTGGGAGAGGACTGGGAAGTGGGAGGGGGCAGGAGAGCCGACAGAACGGAGGGTGGTAGGGATCAACTGAGAAGGGGGCTGGAGAACCGCTGGGGATGGGGGCAAGAGAGTCGGTGAGGCGGAGTGGTGGGGGGGGGGGCAAGGGGGACAGGAGCGGTGGGGTGGAGGACATGATAGCTGCTGGCCCAGGGGGGCAGGATAGCTTGTGGGGGTCCAATAATGGTACAAGTGGGCCAGGGAACTGACGGGGTCAGTGCAAGGGCAAAAACTGAGAAGGGGCAGGACAGCTGGCAGGCCGCAGGGGCAAGAGACCTGCTGGAGCAGGGGGGCAAGGGAAAACTGAGAAGGGGGAAGGTAACTGCAGGGGTTGAGGTGCAAGAGAGGCGGGTGGCAGGAGGGTTTATTTATAGTGGTGGGTTGAGGTAATGCCGGTATTTGTTTATATATAACTGGTGTGGATCGGCTCACTATTCTCACCACACGTTGCCGTGGAGGCACGGCTTGTTTAAACTGAGGATAATGATCTGACTGAACTTGATTGCTGTGTTGTTATGATTTACACCAATCATAATACAAACATTTCTTTTGTACAAAGTTATTTGTAATATTGGTGATATTATTTATTTGTAATCAAAAAAGGTCCAAGTGGGGCAAAGCTATAAATGATCAAGGGTCCAAGCTGTCCAATCAGTCTGAAGGTTTTAAGGGGTCTAACTGGTATTAAGGTCTAAGTGGTCAAAAGGGACTTAAAGGGTGTAAAGGTTTAAAGGGTCTATAGGGTTGGAAGGGTAAAGGGATGTAAAGGTGTCTGAAGTATTGAAAGGGTCTTAACCCGAGGATGCATGACTTGGGTCCAATGGACCTGGCTGCCCATAGAATCCTAGAAGGTTAAAGATCCAAAAGGTGCCGAAGACTCAATAGAACCAAAAAAAACCAAAGACCCAAAGGACCTAGTGGACCTAAATGACCACAAATACCCTGAAGACCCAAAATACCCAAAGGACCAAAATACCCAAATACCCATAGGACCAAAATATCCCCAAGACCACAAAAGGCCAAAAAGACCCTGAATACCCAAAATATGTCGAAGACCATTAAAAACCCAAAATACCCCAAAGACCTAAAATACCCTGAAGACCCAAAATACCTAAGTCCTAAAAGACCCAAAAGATCCAAAAGTCCCAAAAGACCCCCAAGACAATTAAGACAACTTTTACCTTTCAGGGTCTTTGAGGTATTTTGCATCTTTTATGTATTTTGGGTCTTCAGTGTTTTTTTGGGGTCTTTAGGATCTTTTGGGTATTTTGGGTCTTTGGGGTCTTTTTTAAATTTCTTTTTGTATACAAAATCGAGGCTCGTGTAAGAGCAAACACATTGAACATGAAAACATGCACAGACACATAAAACATACAATGAAGGGGGCGGGAGACAAGAGGGCGAGAGAGAGGGAAGCACACAAGAACAACAACAGTAGAGAGCAGGGATGTCGGTAGATCTGTGGAAGGAGGAGGGCTGGCAGAGGAGGGAGGGGTACACGGTATAATGCAAATGAACACTACTAGGAATTTCAGGAAAGAAGTTTGGGATTGAAATAGGCATATTTGGGGTGTTTTAACCCTTAGATGCAGGCGTCAAAATTCCTATATGAACGCAGCCATTGGGCCTCGGAGGCCCAACGGATGTTTTCGTGTAATGTTTTTTTTTTTTAATGGATTATTTTTCTTTCATATCCTTTTTCAACTCAAGTTGATGCTCATGGATGTGTATTTGCTCAGAAAATGTGAATCATTGATCCTATTATTTGGAAGAATCCCATACAAGTAATGAATCATTTTTATTTATTTTTGCAAAAAAAAAATTTGTTCTTGGTTTTTCAACTTTTTTTTCTCGAAAAATTTGAGGCTCATGGAGGAGTATTTGCTCAAAAATATGATTCACTGATCCTTTTATTTCGAATGTATATGAATAGAACTGTCAACAATCCTACACCAATGCAGCCATTGGGCCTCGGAGGCCCCACGAATGTATTCGTGTACAGTTTTCATATATATATATATATATATATCTTTTTATAGATTTTTTTTCTTTCATATCCTTTTTCAATCTAAGTCGATGCTAAGCAAAAAAAATTATATAAAATGGATATGACAAGAAAAATTACGAGGCACCTCTAATGCCCTCGGCCTGTATTTGTGTTACTTGCAACGGTACACGCCCAATGGGCGGGGCTTCAATTGGGAAGCCCAAATGAAAAGGCAAAATATCAGAAATTGAAGGCTTTTTTTATTTTAAACGATTCATATAAACACCCGATTCATATAAACACCCGTTGAATCATATCACACGCAAATCATCAAAATCTAAACAGTACATGGCGCCCATTTTGAAAAAAGATCGAATTCTGCAAAACGGAAGCGGCCATACACGTCTTTCTCAGTCGCATGTTTATGTGTGTAGAGTGCGCGCCGAATCTGTAACACGGAAGCGGCTGCTACACCTGTTTCTCAGTCGCTTTGCACATGCTGCCGTGTCACTTCGGAGCCGCACGTTTATATCGGAAGAGTTCATCAGGAGTCGATCTACTCTCTCCTGGTACATAGAATAAACAGTATTTGTCGAATTTCAACAAAAGCCACATCACTGTTCATATCGGTAAATATTATTCCATCGTGTTTGGTAAAACTGGAAAATTGTAAAACATGGAAAAAATGGAAAAACAATATAGCCTATTTTACTCCCAGGGGTAACCAAGTTATAGGAGCATATAATGAGGCTCATATCAAGAAAATAATGACATAACATAGTAGTACAACATTTATGCAGGGCCTCTAAGGCCCGAGGCCTGCATTCATGTCGGATTTTAGGGTTATAAGTGAAGAATGAAGATTTTCCCACGAGCCTGAATGAGTTTTTTTTTTATGTCACTGAATTTTGTGTAACAACATGAAAGTTGGTGAAAATGAGGCTCATACAAAAAAAAATTGTACAACATAGTTTTTGCAACAAAAAAACAACCTTGTGGGCCTCCCAGGCCCAATCACTGCATCCAAGGGTTAACGGAGGTATAAAAGATCAAGGTTTTGGATGGGGGAAGATAAGAGATGGTGGTGAACAGCTGTTTTGAAGACCGGGAGGGAATAGAGGGGTTGAAGAGAGTGTGGTGGATTGTTCCAGAGGCGGGAGAAAAGAGGAATGAAAGAGTGAAGGTGAGCAGAGAGTCTTTAAGAGATTTTGGGGGTATTTTTTTTGGTATTTTTGGGTATTTTAGGTCTTCATGATCTTTTGGATCTTTGGGGTATTTTGGTTCTTCAGGGTCTTTTGAGTCTTTGGGCTTATCCAGTTATTTTGGGTCCTCTGGGTCTTCTGAGTCTTTAAGGTCGTTCATGGTCTTTAAGGGTCTTTGGGATCTTTGGAGTTTTATGGGTCTTTGGGATATTTTGGGGATTTAAAGGGTCTTATGAGTGTTTGTGGTCTTAAAGGCTGTTTAGGTTCTCATGAGTCTTTGGGTTCTTAAGGGGTTTAATCTCCCAAGCATATATATAAAGTCTACTCTCAAGCATATATAAAGTCTTCTTTTTACTATGTCACACAATCTTTTAAAAATAAACTAGAAAGCATCTAAAAATGCAAAGCCCATCCGCGTCCGTTTGTATTCACACGTCTTCTTCTTCCATATGTTAACAATAATGAAAACAGTTTAAAAAGAATACAAAATGAAAAATTGATGACTTGATGCAGCCTTGACTTTTGAGCTTTTGATCTAAAAACAACACTCAACTCCTACCTTTTCATTAGTGAACCAATTCAGTGACCCGATTTGCAAATTCTATAAAGTTCCGGTCAATCGGGTGAAAATTGTTGAGGTTACGCAACCTTGACCTTTGATCTTTTGACAAATTTATGAATTTGCCTTCTCCGTATATCATAATAAAGCTTTGGGGAAAATTTGATGACAAAACTCAAAATGTTAAAAAGTGACAAAAGTAAGAAAAAGTTACGGCCCGGACAGACAGACAGACACACACACAAACAGACTGACAAACAGACACACAGAAGTGATTGAAAAACCTCGTCTCCTGCTGTGCAGGGGACGAGCTAATAAATCATTCATTCGACCTTCTGCAGAGACCCCAGAATTATCATAGTTTTGAGATATCTCAACTGCAAAGGATATACATGATCGGCACGATTTGTGTTACATTATACTCCATCCTCACTCAAATATGAAAAACTCAATCAAGTTTTCTTCTTCTTCTTCTTCTGCCTCACTCTCCGCCTGTCAACCACCCACCGCTCAGCCTTTTGGGCTGCTGCTCTGCTGATTTGCTGGAAACTGTGCAGCTGAAGCCCATATGAACAGTGATTGCCCCAGAGCACTGTACAGGGTTAATGACAGTCATACAGCAGCAATGTCTGTGAACTCTCTGACAGCTACAATATGGTCTATATCAAATTATGTCGGCATCATCTCCCGCGATGAAGCTGATTCTGAGGGCCTTTCACTCTCCCACCACAGGCAGCTTTGTGGTGTTTCCGGCATTCCTCTTTTCTCCCGCCTCTGGAAAAAAACTCCCTCACTCTCTTCAATCCCACTCCTCCCTCCAGGTATTTAAAACAGCTGTTCACCACCATCTCTTATCTTCCCTCATCCAAAACCTTGTTCTTTTCTAACCCCGTTGATACACCCCAAATCCACCTCTTTCAATCTCCGATTTCATTCCTGAAATTCCTGGTAGTGTCAATTTGTTTTATACCGTGTACCACTCTCCCCCTCCCCCCCCACCCCCCCCCCCCCACCACCCAGCCATCTCCCTCCCACAGATATCCCGATGTCCCTGTTCTCTACTGTTGTGCTTGTGTGCTTCCCTCTCTCCCCCCATCTTCTCCCACTCCCTTTATTATATGTTTTTGTGTCCGTTTTGTTTTTTTGTATTTAATGTGCTAGCTCTTACACGAGCCTCGACCTGGTATACAAAAAAAATTATTCAGGAAAGAAGTTTGGGATTGAAATAGGCATATTTGCGATGTTTTAACCCTTAGATGCAGGCGTCAAAATTCCTACATGAACGCAGCCATTGGGCCTCGGAGGCCCAACGGATGTATTCGTGTAATGTTTTTTTATTTGTTTTATTTTTTATCGATTATTTTTCTTTCATATCCTTTTTCAAGCCAAGTCGATGCTCATGGATGTGTATTTGCTCAGAAAATGTGAATCATTGATCCTATTATTTGGAAGAATCCCATAAATGATCGGCACGATTTGTGTTACATGATACTCCATCCTCACTCAAATATGAAAAACTCAATCAAGTTTGCTTCTTCTTCTGCATCACTGTCAATGTCACACATCACTCCCCCACCCCCCAGCCATCTCCCTCCCACAGATCTCCCGATGTCCCTGTTCTCTACTGTTTTGCTTGTGTGCTTCCCTCTCTCTCCCCATCTTCTCCCACTCCCTTTATTATATGTTTTTGTGTCTGTTTATGTTTTTTGTATTTAATGTGCTGGCTCTTAAACGAGCCTCGATCTTGTATACAAATAAAAAAAAAATTTTCTTGGAAACCACACAGCTTCGTTGCTGTGTTAGGTGGCACAGCTCCTTTACATATCTGCCAAGGTAAATTAATTTGGCCATAATTTAGGCATTTCGGCACTTACCATTAGTTACAATGAATCAGAGATATGTGGTGCATGCAAAATATCCTACCAATGAGATGCTGGTAATAGTCCAAGTAATGCCAAAAATGTATATCTAGGTATATAAATATGAATACCTTTATGTATCTTACTCGTTATACAAAATGGAAATAATTGACCAATTTTTGTGGGTCTTGCACTGTTGTGATTATCTCGTTACGAGAACCCTGTATAGTTGTTGATTTCACTTGACCAGGTAATCAAATAACCCTTGAAAGTAATCTGCATTGTAAGACCGGCTTGCAGCTCACAATTGGTATTTCTTCTGAGAATTAAGACATTATTACTACACCTATCACCTGATAATTGTATGGGCCAATGCACAGGTGAGTGTCATGTAGAATACTGATTTGGAGCTGCTCGTTTTGTATTGTGAAGGCATCCATTTAAATAATTACAGACAGGTGCCGTGCCATCTCTATCTGGGTTTGATTCCGAACATCCCTGGATCTGGATCAAAATTGTTTTGTGCTGTGCTTCCTGGAAAAGCAATGCATTGTAGAACACACGATCTTCCAACTGTCTTGTTTTCTTCCTCTTGATTGTGAGAATGTTGAAGCGTCTATCATTTGAAGCGATAACCCAGCCGAGTGCCTAATTTGTGGGTTTGACCACATCGGCTCAGCAATAGTCGAATTAGCCTCCAATCTCCAACTTGAGATTACATCAGATCAGTGAGGAGTGGATGGTTGACTTGTGCAACAGAACAACATGTTTTCAATTTCTGAATCATCTGGGAAAGTGCAAAACGTGTTGTCGGCAATTCAAGGAAGACACACATCTGGAATAAATGAAAGGACCATTTCCCTTTAGCTTTATATTTGCACTTATCCCACAAAAGAACCTTACGATCCAATCAATCCCTATCTGCCCAGCAACAACACTTTCGTTCTAACTTGAGCTTGTCCTTGTGGACACATTTTGGTACTTGCTGCTTTCCGAAGCTACCATGCCTAGCGAGAACCCAGAATATGTGTTTGGGTTTTCGGCAAACTTGGCCGGTCCGACGACTGGTTATTGCTGGAATATTCCAGTAAAGGTCACTTCGCTCAATTAGATACGTATTTTGATTAAAGGTGTATATCGGGTGTTGGTTTGATTGCACTTTGGTTTTAATGAGTTTTGTAAAAGGTGTTTGCTGCAATCATTTGCTGCTGAACCCTTGGTTCGCTGATCGATTTCCTCAAGGTTGGCTCTGGATATATTTGGTTCAGAGACTTTAATGCATTGCAAGATGTTAAAAGCTACACCGAAAGACTATGGCCCACACTGTGCTTTGAGGTTGTTGTATTTCTGTGTGCAAAGAACACTTTGCAGTTTATTTTTTTCTACTCATATTTTGTGTAATGCACACACACACACACACACACACACACACACACACACACACACACACACACACACACACACACACACACACACACACACACACACATATATATATATACAGTGCATTCAGAAAGTATCCAGACCCCTTCACTTTTTTCACATTTTGTTATGTTGCATCCTTATGCTGAAATCGTTTAAATTCATATTTTTCCTCATCAATCTACACTCAATACCCCATAATGACAAAGAGAAAACAGGATTTTAGAAAGTTTTGCAAATTTAATAAAATGAAAAAACTGAAATATCACATGGACATAAGTATTCATACCCTTTGCTATGACACTTGAAATTTAGCTCAGGTGCCTCCCATTTTTTTTGATCATCTTTGAGATGTTTCTACACCTTTATTGGAGTCCACCTGTGGTAAATTCAATTGATAGGACATGATTTGGAAAAGCACACACCTGTCTATATAAGGTCTCACAGCTGACAATGCATATCAGAGCAAAAACCAAGCCATGAGGTCGAAGGAACTGCCTGCAGAGCTCAGAGACAGGATTGTGTCGAGGCACAGATCTGGGGAAGCCTACAAAAACATTTCTGCTACATTGTAGGTTCCTAAGAGCACAGTGGCCTCCATAATTCTTAAATGGAAGAAGTTTGGAACAACCAGGACTCTTCCTAGAGCTGGCCGCCCGGCCAAACTGAACAATCGAGGGAGAAGGGCCTTGGTAAGAGGTGACCAAGAACCCGATGGTCACTCTGGCTGAGCTCCAGAGATCCTGTGTGGAGATGGGAAAAACTTCCAGAAGGACAACCATCACTGCAACACTCCACCGATCTGGGCTTTATGGCAGAGTGGCCATCGGGCAATCGATACTTAAAGGCAAAGTACTTAATTAATCGATAATAATTAAGTAACTAATCAATTAATTGATTAATCAAAAAAACAAAAAATACTATTTTTGACAAAGTTCAGATTTCAGATTTTCACCCAAATTTCAACTTCCTAGCTCAAAGGATGGCTGAGATATCTCCCGGACAAACAAACAAGAAGACGCCATGTGGAGCAGGATACTTGCAAAATCCGCCCCCCCCCCCCAAAGTTTCCATTGATACAGCAAATTGTCCATTTCACGAAGACTAAAATTTACGATCGTGATCAAAGCTTGGGTCAACAGGATGAAAAGTGACGATTTTTCAGATGAAAAATGATGATTTTAGAAGTTTGACCTTGAGTTGAACTTTGACTTTTTGACCTCAAAAATAGTTCGTTTCCCAATTCAGTGAGGGAATATACAAATGCTTTTCTATTTTCAAGTCAATCGGATGAAAATTGATGGGTTTTCAGATGAAAATTAATGATTTTGGAAGTTTGACCTGGAGTTGACCTTTGATATTTTGACCTCAAAAATAGCTGGTTTCACAATTCAGTGAAGCAATATGCAAATGTTCAATTTTCAAGTAAATCGGGTGAAAATTGACTGTTTTTCAGATGTAAAGTGATGATTGTGGAAGTTTGACCTTGAGTTGATCTTTGACCTTTTGACCTCAATAATACTTAATTTCCCAATTTAGTGACAATATACAAATGCTATTCAATTTTCCAGTCAATCGGATTTAAAATGGCGATTTTAGAAATTTGACCTCCAGATGACCTTGGACCTTTGACCTCAAAATCAATAGGCTTCTCAATTGGGACGACTTATACAACTTGGTGAAGTTTCGTGATGATCGGTTTAGAATTGTGACCTGTAGGCCACAAACCACAAAACAAACACCACAAACCACAAACCACAAACACCACAAACCACAAACCACAAACACCACAAACCACAAACACCACAAACCACAAACCACAAACACACCACACCACACCACACCACAAACACACACCACAAATACCACACCACAAACACCACAAACAGACACAGATACCACAAACAGACAAACAGACAGACAGAGGCAGAACCACAAACGCAACCGACCAATACACTTGAAAAATCTTCGATTTTGCAAGTAACAAGAAAGCAAAGAAATAAACTACCAGAGTGAAAACTGAGTACTCCCTTTCAGTGTGCGTCATTGCCAAGCCCCCTCAGTGCCCGGCAATGACGTTATGCAGCGCCTGGAGATAGCATAGGAAAGGTGCTGTGTACAATAAACAAACAACCAGAGTGAAAACTGAGTACTCCCTTTCAGCGCACGTCATTGCCGAGCCCCCTTTGGTGCCGGGCAATGACGTTATGCAGCGCCTGGAGATGGCATAGGAAAGGTGCGGTGTACAATAATTTCAAAGATCGTTAAAAAAAATTCGGAAGTTTAGCGCTACTGAAGCACTCTTGTACATGACCCTCATACACTGTAATAAGATGACGTTGAGTATCAGTTTAGGAGATGGAGGTTTTATTGATCACCGCACAATGCAGCGTTAATCGGCATCGTGCATGACCATATCAGTGGCCTCTTCTTCACGCCAATACTATATCGTCTCACATGCCATGCCCACTCATGTTACATATCGAAATAGAGCATGTATCTTGGAAGTATTATGTAGGGGATTTGTGATCTACAGTGTTTAAGTATATAATTCAATTTAAATAAAGGGGAGGGATTACGTTCACATTGATTACCTGTACTTGTATAAACCTATGCATAAATACACTGAAAATGAATGAATGAATGAATGAATGATCGTTTTTAATGCCATTTCCCCCCGCTAGAGTGGGGGTTAGCCTTGTGGGCCCCATGACAATCATGGTTCCCTGTTTGAGGGAATGTTTTTATGGCCGGATGCCCTTCCTGACGCCAACCCTTAGTCGCCTCTTACAATGCGTGGGGATACGGTGTACCTTTTCTAAATCAGGGTACACACCAGGATCATTCATCCCAGCAAGCTGGTACTCAAGTTGCCGACCTTGGAAGGATGACAGGCTGAGTCAACCCCCCTGGCTTTAATTCAGCGATCCACCGGGAGTCGAACCCAGGATCCTAGGATCCCAAGCCGGCACCCTAACCGCTAAGCCAACACCAGGCTAATGCATAAATACACTGTTCTTCCTAAAATTTTGTTTATGTATTTATTTACCTCTGGACCTTAATGTGCATTTCAGCTTATCTACGTTTTATGGAACAACTAAGTCATTGGTGTCGCCATGATGGTCGATCCCGGCCGACTGTGAAGTGAGGTTGGGCTTGGTTCTGCGTTTTGATCTTGATGTTCCAGACAACAGGGTCTATGCAGGTGCACACACACTTGCCGCATTACCTGTAAATGTCATTTGTCGCTGTTGGCACAGTCTCAAAAAGATGACAGGCAGATGGAACAGCATCAGGCCCAGCATAATGAGGTATCTCTCCCCGTTATTGGCAACCATCAAAGAAACTGTTCAAGAATTCAGCAATTTTAACTTGTACCATGGATGCAATTACATTTTATGGCATTTTAGAAATCCATACGTTATTGCAGTGAAATTGCATTCAAATGAATTAATTTAAGTAAGATTATGAGTCATAAAGATTATTTGCTGCTAGACAATGAGCCTGGATTCTAGCTTAAGTTGCATTGTTGCAATTCGGAATATTTTTTGGCGAATGGCCACTGTCTGCATTAGAGACGTGTCGGAGACGGAGCAATGGGACATAAAATATTTTATCTTCACTTTGGTAAAGAATTCTACATCAATTTTGCATCTTTTTCTTACCACATTGACCATCTTATCTCACTAGTGCTTTGTTTTATCATGCCCACTTTGTTTCTACCAGTGAGCAGCTCCCCAGGTGCAGGTTTGCTCTAATATGGGGAATTGTGACACCTGTTCAGACGGTCCTTTTGGTATGGAATGTTATTACATGGAATCCCCATGCATTCGTTTCCAGCATTATGAGAGAGATCTGGATTTGAATCAATGATCTTCTTGCATTAAAAAAAACTGCATTGTTCGGATTGGTCTTTGGGGGTTGGAGAACCTGCTAGCATTCATAATTATGGGCCATTTAATTAGACGTAAGATCTTTTTAATTTAACTTGGAATACTGAAGACATTATGACCAAGTTAAGTGCTGTTACAACATAAATTGTTGCAATTTCACTGCAATGATCCATTTCACCAATAATTTGAATTTATTTTTAGTTAAAAGGTGATGGAGAATGAGGGTGTGAAATTGAATTGGATTTACTCCAACCCTCAGGGATATTTTCCATTTTATATTGTTCATCTGCCCTTTTCATTAGGTTCCTTTGACTCCTTTGGGTTTGCCTGCCTGAGCTTCACACCTGTCAAAATCTCAAACAAGCCCTTGAGGCTGCGGTGGTGGGAAGGGCCGAGAGTGAGAAACTTTAACCACTGGGCGGCTGTCCATATCTCACTCCACCCTCGGTAACATGCCTGTTTTAACACCAAACCTGACATGGACAACCCGTGGTGCTTTGGACGAACCGTGCACACAACACATTGAAATAATCTTGACAGACGATCCACTGCGGTCTATTTTTCTTATTCCTTCCATTTATTTATTATGTGCAAATAAGGCATAATTTGTAAAATGTATGACTGCAACTCCACCCCTTTGCCATATAAAATCCCAATTTAGATTGTGAAAACGTTCAATCTGCCAGTAGGTCGCACAACATCTGCCAGCAACACTCTTCTGGTGAAATTGCCAAAATCAAGATTCTCTGCTCACCTTCACTTTCCAATTCCTCTTTACTCCCACCCCTGGAACAAACTCCCTCACTCTCTTTAATCCCACTCCTTCCTTTAATCCCAGGTCTTTAAAACAGCTGTTCACCACCATCTCTTATCTTCCCCCAACCAAAACCTTGATCTTTTCTACCCCCGTTAATTCACTCCAGATCTACTTTTTTGAAATACCGACTTCTTTCCTGGAAGTCCTAGCAGTGTCCATGTGTTTTATACTTCTTCCAACCCCCCCCCCCCCCTTCCCACGCCTCCTCCCCCCAATCCCTCTCCCTCCCACAGATCTCCCGATGTCCCTGTTCTCCAATGTTGTGCTTGTGTGCTTCCCCCTCTCTCCCCATCTGGTCTACTGCTCCCCTTATTATTGTTTATGTGTGTGTTTTTTTTTGTGATTAATGTTTGCTCTTTCACGAGCCTCGATCTTGTATACAAAAAAAAAAAAAATCGTGCCGACGTGCTCCTATTATCCTCAATTCCTGCTTCACTCGGTGAATGCCTAAGGCTCTTTGATGCCACAAAAGACAATTTGTCAATAAGGTCAATATGAAATGAGAAAACGAGTGACTCAATAGTATCTCCAAACACCAGCAGGCAAATATTTTGTGAGGCTCTTCAGCTGGACTACCAGCATGTGATGGACTGCTCTTCTACACCCGGGTAGCGAATATGTTTTTTTAAATTGTGAGATGGATGATAACGCCAAGAAAATGTCACTCATTCATGGACAATAGTGTGTGTGTGTGTGTGTGTGTGTGTGTGTGTGTGTGTGTGCGTATGTGTGTGCGTGCGTGCGTGTGTGTGTGTGTGTGTGTGTGTGTGTGTGTGTGTGTGTGTGTGTGTCCACCCAGGCTCAGATTTGGTTTGCTCGTATGGTCAATGTGACGATGGTATAATGCAGTAATTGCTGCCTGATGTGGACATATACAACAACAACAGGCATTTTAAGGCCATTTTCCCTGCTAGAGCGGGGGTTAGCCTTGCGGTCCCCGTGACAATCTTCTCCATTTTGCCCTATTTTCTGCATCTCTCCTTGTTAACCCCCTTGCCCGCATTTCTTCTTCGACCATCTTTAGCCAAGACTTTCTCGGTCTTCCCCGTCCTCTACTTCCTTCTACATTAATTTCCATCACTCTTCTCAACCAGTCACTTTCATCCTTCCTCAACACATGACCAAACCATCTCAACCTGTTCCTCTTCACAGCATCCATCACAGGCTCTATTCCCATCATCTTTCGCAATTCATCATTTGTCTTCCTCTCTCTCTCAATGATACTCCACACATCCACCGAACCATTCGCATTTCCACCCTTTCCAGCATTCGTTGCTGCTCTACGTTCATTACCCATGTCTCGCTCCCATAAATCATAACACTTCTCACACATGCAGCATACACCTTTCCCTTCAGCTTCAACGACACTCCCCTCCTCGTTAGCACGCCACTCAGTTCCCGAAACTTCTTCCATGCACATCTCACTCGAGCAACCGTTGCCGATTCTGATCCACCTTCTCCATTCAGCATGTCTCCTAGGTAACAAAATGTTTTCACACCTTCCAGCTTCACGCCGTCTCCAAGATCCAACTCAACATTTCCTCCATCTGCAGCTCCCTCTGTGCACACCTTACACTTGAATGTAGCTGCCACACTGGTTAATGACCCTCTCAGACCACTACATTTTTCATGAACCCACTCAGTGCACATTGTACATTGAATGGAATTCACTTCGCCACCCTTCCTGCACACAGCACACGGCCTCTTCCCAGTTCTTTCCACCTGACCTCACCTCACATATGGACATATCCAGTAGTGATATTGTTACGTCTACGTTCAATCCCTATGTGAAAACTTTCATCAAGACACAGCATTACGTGATTTGGTAACACTGAAATGGACATGTAATTATTCAGCATTGTTCTCACAAATATATACAGGGTGTCCCATAAGTCTGGAACAATAGGGCAAAATGATGAAAACGTCCCGTATTCACAGAATGTGTTCAATGTGTCCACATTATGATTGATACAAAAATGTAGACAATGTATCCAGTCAGCAGTCACATGGCAAATGGTGTCAGGAGTGATGGTGTTACATGCTTCACTGATGCGCTTCCGTAAATGTGTAGCACTGATTTTTTTCTGTGTAGACAAACTTCTTCAAGTGACCCCAGAAATAAAAATCCAACGGGATGAGATCGTAGCTCCTCGCCGGCCGCTCTACAGGCCCTCACCGTCCTATCCAATGACCACAGAATTGATGGTTCAGCCATTCTCTTATGTCGATGTTGTAATGGGCAGGAGTGAAATCCTGCTGGAACCATGTTGGGAAATCCCCATCTATGTTCAAGACACTGGGGAATGCTTCCTCGTTGAGTATATGCAAGTAGGCATCTCCTGTGACTGCCATCAAAAAGGTAGGGCCTGTGATGCGGTGTTTCCAAATGCCATACCACACCATCACACAAACAGCACCTTGTTCCTTTGAAGCAGTAAACTAGTGAGTGTTGTCTTGCAACCAGGAGCGGGAATGCTGTCGGTTCACCTCACCATTTGCATAAAAAGCAGCCTCATCACTAAACAGAATGGTGGATTGGAAATCGGAATTTTGAGCACATTGTTCCGTAGCCCATTCACAAAATTCCATACCTCAGTCCGGATCATCTTCGCTTAATTTCTGCAGGATTTGAACTTTGTTAGGATGCCATTTGTGTGCCCGAAGAATGCAGTGAATACTGCTTTTCGACACATGTCAGAGGACAACCGCCGAAGAGCCCTTTTGGGGCTTTTCGTGAAATGGGCGAGGATGGCAGTAGCTGTGTGGTCGTCGGTTGATGTCCTCTGAGGTCCACTGCGTGGTGTATCTCCCATGGATCCTATTTCCCTGAACTTTGCTACCAGTTTACCGACACATCTGTCTGTAATCGGCACGCAGTCTGGATGCAATCTGTTAAATTAACCAAGTACCATCCATAACGCAGACCGGAAGATTGACAGGACGACCTTCACTTCCTTAGATAGGATGATGATGATGATCATAACCTACACATTGAAACGAATAATCACCGGAAGTACCAACCGCCGGAAACCGGCGACGTTATATGGAAACATCATGACATTTTAAGAAAAGTGATCCCCTCTTGGGAAGCAACGTTGTAGTAAAATGACGTTGTAGGAAACGACGTGTAGGAGAACTGACTGTAGATACACAATTATTATGCCAGACTCGGTGGTGTATTGGTTAGATTGTCGGCTCTGAATCTGTGAGGTTGGTGGTTCAAACGTTAGATTGTCTGCTCTGAATCTGGGAGGTTGGTGGTTAAAACGTTAGATTGTCTGCTCTGAATCTGGGAGGTTGGTGGTTCAGACCCCAGCTGAGTTATACCAAAGACTTTCAAAAATGGTATATGCTGCTTACTTGTTTTTGATATGCAGCATTAAAAAGTCTAGACAGAAGAGGTACATGTTACCACATACAATTATGAAGGAGTCAAAAAGAGCACCGACAAACAATGCTGGAAGGCAATGGCAAACCACCCAGTGTAACCCTTACCAAGAAACCACTTTCATAGCACCAACGTTCTGTAAAGTCTGATACATCAAAATCCAATATATATATATATATATATATATATATATATATATATATATATATATATAAAATATATATATATAAAATATATATATATATATATATATATATATATATATATATATATATATATATATATATATATATATATGTATAGAGATATATATATATATATAGGTATATATATATATATATATATATATATATATATAGGTATATATATAGGTATAGATATATATAGGTATATATATAGGTATAGATATATATAGGTATATATATAGGTATATATATATAGGTATATATAGGTATATATATATATATATAGGTATATATATAGGTATAGATATATATAGGTATATATATAGGTATAGATATATATAGGTATATATATAGGTATATATATATAGGTATATATAGGTATATATATAGGTATATATATATAGGTATAGATATGTATATATAGGTATATATATATTTATATATATATATATATATATATATATATATATATATATATATATATATATATATATATATATATTGTATATGTATAGATATATATTGGTATAGATATAAATAGGTATAGATATATATAGTATAGATATATATAGTATAGATATATATACTATATAGTATAGATATATATATAGTATAGATATATATATATATAGGTATAGATATATATATAGGTATAGATATATATATAGGTATAGATATATATAGTATAGATATATATATATATAGGTATAGATATATATATAGGTATAGATATATATATAGGTATAGATATATATAGATATAGATATATATATAGGATGTGATAGGTATAGATATATATATATATATATATATATATATATATATATAGACTTGGCATTTAATATGGAATATATATTTTTTCTTGACTTGGGTTTACTTTCTGAACTCAGTATATCAATCTGGTGAGTTTATTTTACCCTTCGGTGATGTCTTTGTTGAAAGAACCATGTCACTGTTTGTCTTTCGCAGCAAGAAGTCAATAAAAGGATTATATCACAGGTGGCGTGATAAAATGTAAGGACAGGTACATTTGATGATTGGCTTCACAATCGGGTATATAAGGGTTGTTGCGTTCTGTATTAGTGGAAAACAACTGCCTCACATCTACAAAAGTTATTGCCACTTCCTCTGGAGATGGTCCGTCAACTTGACAATGCTGTTTGTCATGGAGTGGTGGCTTTACGAAATTCTGGCATGAAACAGCGTGCTATTGCTCGGCAGTATGGCATCACTCAAGGTCAGGTGTCAAAGATCCTGAAACGAAATGCTCAGAGGGGTGTCCCTACTCCAATACCGAGGCCGGGACGTCCACGCAGAACCACAAGGAGAGATGATCGCCAGCTGCACCGGTTAGTCCGCAATGGCCGTACCAAGTCAGCTAATCGGCTTAGGGCTGAGTGGCAGCAACTGACAAATGTGCCTGTATCCAAAGGCTAGTCAACCAACGACTGATTCAAGCAGGCTATCGTGTCAGGCATCACCTGAGAAAGCCACGCCTGACCAGACAACACAGCCAGCGCCGATTGCAGTGGGCCAGAGAGCACCGTCAATGGCAACCAGGACACTGGAATCACGTGACCTTCAGTGACGAGTCTAGATTTCTGGTCTATCGTCAAGATGGCCGCGTCCGAGTGCGCAGACAAGTGCATGAAGCCCACAACGAAGATTGTGTAGTGCCAAGAGTCCAAGCTGGAGGTGGTGGGGTGAACGTTTGGGCTGCTTTTCATGCAGGGGGCAAAACTGACCTGGTTGTTCTGAATGGAAACCTGAACCAGTTCAAGTACAGGGCCATTCTGGAAGAAACATTGCTTCCATTTGCTCGTGCAGCCTTTCGAGGAAACTTTGTCTTCCAATATGACAATGCACGGCTTCATCGTGCTCACATGATCCAACACTTTCTTGCTGACCGTGGTGTAGAGCATATGGAGTGGCCTGCCATGTCCCCGGATATGAATCTGATAGAGAACTTGTGGGCAGAATTAACGCGTCAAATCGACAACTTGGACCAGCAGCCGACCTCTGTGCGTAAATTGCAGCAGGCTATTGTCACTGCATGGCAAGCGATTCCTGTCCAAACCTTGGCAAATCTCGTGAACAGCATGCCTCGACGTGTACATGCTCTCCTGAATGCTTGTGGGGGTTACACGAAGTACTGAACTGTAATTTTACTGTCCGTAATCCCAGTCATAATTTAGCTTTTGTTTTTGTTGAAAATTTTTTTGGCTAATGTGCAAAATAAAGAGATACTTCTGGAAAACTTACAGAAGTTTAACACAGTACTGTCCGTGAATGGAGTTTGATATCAGTTTACATCACTTTCAAGGATCAATTTATTTGCTTCGAAATGTAAAATGTGGTTTTTGTTTATTTTAAAGGTCACATTAACAAAATCTAGAATAATTTCAACATAATTCCAATGAACTTTTGGTTCTAAGTCATCTTGAAAAGTAAGTTCACCCCCACAAAAAAAATATTCCATTTTAAATGCCAAGTCTGTATAATATTTTTATTACTCTGTGTGCTACAGTACATGTCTTCAATGTATTGTTGGATTTATTTTGCACTGACTGCTTTGCAGAAAAATTTGATGATGTCTCAATGCTCAATTGTAGTTCGACACGTAATATTGTATGATATCGCAAGTCTCTGGATAATACTCGGAAAAAAAACAATGACAGATTATTGGACCTTGTGTAATTTATTATGACCAAAAATCCATGGCTCTATAGTGCAAAGAATAACCTAATCTTAGAACATATCGAACGCCCTTAATGTGTTCACATCTTGTCAATTTACTACATCCATTGAAAATTAATGGTGGGGTTCCCACAATGGTATCACTGATACTCTTAATCTTATATGGGTCATATGATTTATCGATGTTGTAATATCCGTAGGTTTATTGCTTCAGTGCATTCTGTCGGTTGTAAATGATGCACCAAACAGCAGTCTGATGTTGTGCCTCAGCAACCCGTGAGTCTATAAAGCAGTTGCCTCCGTGTTGGATGTCGTCCTCGGTTGAAAGTTGCTTTAACTTCGGTTAAAAGTAAGTCTTCTATCACATTTTCCCTTTGGCTTTATATGAGATTGTTGAGAGTTATCAGGGGTTTTGAAGGCAAGCCACTTGTGTTCCTAGCCATTGTTTTTTTTTTAATACTTGGTCTTGGCTCATGGAAGAGCTAGGACACAGAACAGATCAGGACAATGTATAACAAAGGGAACAGCAGGAGACAGAGGAAATGCCAATAGCAGAGTGGAGGGAGAAGGTGGACGATACGGACAAACAAAGGATGCAGGTAATGATGAGGGGTAGGGGAGGGAACGCAAAGGATGGACAAGATAGATACATAAGAAAAATTTTGAGAGTGGTGGAGGTGGTTTATCAGGTGTAGAAAAGATCATGGCTTTGGAAGGGGATGAACTGAGGTGGTGAGCAGCTCTCCTGAAGACCCAGATGAAATAATTAGATCGAAGAGAGTGTGGAAGGTGGTTCCACAGGTGATAAAAGAGAGGAATAAATGAGTGGAGGTGATTAGCGGCTCTGCATTTCGGCAATTTTACTTGGAGGGGATTGCTGAGGCTGATGCTATATATATATATACGTATCTCTATACCTATATATATATATATATATATATATATATATATATATATATATATATATATATATATATATATATATATATATATATATATCTGTACCTATATATATATCTATACCTATATATATATCTGTACCTATATATATCTATACCGATATATATCTATACCTATATATATATCTGTACCTATATATATATCTATACCTATATATATATATATACCTATATATATCTATACCTATATATATATATCTATACCGATATATAGGTATAGATATATATATATATCTATACCGATATATAGGTATAGATATATATATATCTATATATCTATACCTATATATATATCTATACCTATATATATATCTATACCTATATATATATCTCTATACCTATATATCTCTATACCTATACCTATATATATACATATATATATATATATATATCAGCGGTGGGAGGTGGGTGGGGGGGGGGGGGGGGGAAGGCATAGCATGGGGAGGGCAGAGGGTGCAAGACCAAAAACGAGGTGGAAGAAGACAGAGAGACCAGTGGCCTGTCGATGATGGCAAAGTGGTAGGCCTACAGACTCAGCTTCATCACGAGAGATTCCAATTATCTTGAATGCCTTGGTTTCCACAGCGTCAAGCTGAGTAAGGTGTGCAACAGGGGAGACAGCCCAGAGCTGAGAGCAGTACTCCATCAAGCTGCTGACGAAAACCATGGATGTGCATAGGATCTCAGGTCTGCTAAGAGGACTTTGCACGATGGAGGATTCCCAGTCGGCGTCTGTCTTTGTCGTCCAACTTTGAAATGTAACTTGGCCAAGAGAGATCATTGTGGAAAGTGAGACCCAAGAGTTTGAGTGACTGATCCTCTTTGAGACGGTTGTTGGGAAAGTAGATGAGAGGGTTGTGGAATGGTCCTTTCAGAGAGAGAGAGAGAGAGAGAGAGAGAGAAAGTGTGTGTGTGTGTGTGTGTGTGTGTGTGTGTGTGCGTGTGTGTGTGTGTGTGTGTGTGTGTGTGATTTCTTAGGATTGACAGGCATGCTACAGGTGCTTCACTACTTTCTGATTTTGACAAGGTCTGAGTAGAGCGAAGAGGCTGCTGCCTGTCTGTCAGAAAGATGCGGGCTGTCATAGTCGAGAGTGGAGTCATCAGCAAAAGGATTTTCCAGAGTATCAGAGATCATTGATGAAGATTTGGAATAAGACTGGGCCTACCGCACTGCCTTTGGGGTATTCCAGCCTTCACAGGTAGAGCAGAAGAAAGGGTTCCATTGAGAGCCACATGTTGGCTATGAGAAAGGAGGAAGTCATCCAAGAGTGCAGTTTGCCTTGGATTCCATAGGCAGGCATTTTGGAGAGCATGGCAGGATACCAGACTGTCACAAAAGCACAAGATATGTCTGGAGAGAGGGCCCTGATCTCATGTCTAATATTGAAGGCCTCCATCCATTGCTGGGAGAGTAGAAGCAGCATGTCCAAGGTAGAGTGACCGGGTGTGAACCCGAATTGATGATCTGAGATGAGGCTGTCGGAGAAACGGAATGACTTATGTCAACTGCGATGATGGATTATATGACCTTGTTGATGATGGGAAGTAAGCTAATTGGTCTGTAGTTGAGGGGATCCATTTTTGCACCTTTTTGTGAAATGCTGTGATGTTGGCTAATTTCCAAGCAGATGGAACATGACCTAGGGTAAATGACAGGGTGAAAAGGGCAGTGAGAGGAGGTGCAAGAGCAGCAGAGCAGATTTTTAGGGCACGTGACCTGATGCCATCCAGCCTGGATGCAGAGTCAGAGACGAGGGTTGCCAGAAACTTTTCCACCTTCTCAGGTGCAAAGGACACATAATCCAGGAGCAGTTTGGAATGACAGGGAAGGGTGGGTAGAGAGGGGTTAGGAACACAATATATTGGAGCAAAGATGGAATTGAGGCATTCGGCCTTCTCACGAGCGGAGTCGGCTGTGGTTCCATTTTTATTAAGGGAATGGATGGAAGGAGAGCATACACCAGAGACCGACTTGACAAGGCCCCACAAGGTTTTAGAGGGAGAAATGCTGTTGTAGCCAAGGTTTTGAGTGATTGGCTTCTATAAGTGACTTTCAGGTTGTGGACATCGCCATAAGGAACAGTCAAAAAGCCTTCCCAAACAATAAAGGAGTGGTCTTTGACCAACTGAACTCAAGAAAGTTGTTAGGCCTTTGTATGTAGCTTCCAGCCAGTCTGTCGTACATTTTCTTGAGTCGTGAGGGAGTTTCCTCAAGCACTTGGAATAAAGTCTTGTTTTTTGATTTTCGGTTTTCACTGAGCAGAAACTTGGAATGGTAGTTCCCAATCTTCCATTATACCCATTGGTCATTGTACCTACGATTTTGCAATCGGTCATGAACAATAATTTTGTATACCTGATTACAGCAGTAGTTGAGATGTCAATGACATCTTTGCACATCACCACGTCCTTCAAGAGTCCCACAGAAACCCAATAGGTCAGTCGTACTTTTATCTCGAGAACTTATAAGTGTTGAATTGTTCTCGACATGTTATTTCGATATATGCTGAGGATGTCACGTGATGCTCGGTTTTGGTGACGTTATCGATCTTGAAAATGACTTGCCTCGTTTATTTACAACTGACGGAGTATTTCAACTGCAGACCTTTCTAATGACATTTCTCGATTCGGCTGCGGAGAATACAGGTGCAAGATTTGATTGGTAGAATCACATTCCGAACCATAACATTTACACTCTCTCACCTGGTGACCTAAAGCACAGCCTGAAACAACCCATAACTCAAACACGTTAATGAGACTTCCACTTGAGAACACATTAAATGTCATTGCTTTTAATTGTTATTATAATGTGCTACTTTCATGCCAGATTACAAGTGTTATAAATGTCAACTTTTTCGATTGAGTTTTTTGTTTTGTTATATAATTCGGGGCTAATGGTAATTGTACAATCGAAGGGGCATTCCAGCCCAACCCAATAGGTTGTCTCGATTTTAATGATTTGATATTTCAAATCGACATTTGTTGAATAAAGAACAAGAAAATCAAAAATTGTTTTTAAAATAGCTTCTTTCGTAAAGAGAGGAAGGAACATGACCGAGGGTAAATGGCAAGGCGAAAAGGGCAGTGAATAGTTCCTATTTGAAAGAGGTTGTCCGGTTCGTAAAGAGGAAGCCAATGTGTGCAGGTAGCCCGGCCAAATCCCAAATTCCTGCCCAAATGCGCAGGGACGTTGCATCAGCGACACAGCCACAACTCACCAATGATGCAACCAGCTGGATGGATTTATAATTGAATCTTGTGTACTTGGGGGACGGGTGGGTTATTTCAACATTTTTATCACATCTCAGCACTGGTCCTGCATCCGAAAACATGGATAATTGAAACTTTCAGAAGCATTTTTGCTTCGTCTGTTTGCTGCTACTATCTGAGCACAGAATTAATAATATTTTGATCTCAGCTTCAAATTCCAAAAATACAGTACTGTACTGTATTGATTTCTCCATTATATCAAAATGACCGTGGTAATTAATCTAAAGTGCGTTCATGTATTATAATGTCTTTGTCCTAGATTTGACAACTGTGTGTGTCACATTCACATCTGGGGTGTCTATCCTGGGTTCAAATGTCGGCCCAGCTATAAACTATCATCCTGTGATGTAAACTGTGATGTTTTCCAGGCAGGGCAAGGGATCTCCAGTAACAGGAAAATTTTGAGTTAATCTCTCAATTTACATTATTTGATGTAGTTTTAAAAGGTTAATTGTGTTGCCTTCTTCGTTTCACTCAGAATCAAAGTTCTGAGCAACTTATAACTCCCATCGCGAAATGGTGGTGCAACATTGGGCGGCAGAGATTGGATTTGTCGAAAAAAAGAGCAAAATATAGCTTTTTAAAATTATGTTACTCCATGAAGATCTGCATTGAATATACTTTAATCCAGATGTAATGCTAATGCGCAGCTTTTCAAACCCAGCACAGGAAGCGGCCGCCATAAACAGAAGATAAGAAAACACACAGACAGACACCATTGTTCACAATATTAACAATATATATATATATATATATATATATATATATATATATATATATATATATATATGTATGTATGTATGTATATATATATATCTATATATATATATATATATATATATATATATATATATATATATATATATATATATATATATATATATATTGTTACAGACGTGGCTTGGATGTTATTCACCGAGCGGTTTTGGGATGACCACGTCTGCACAAGATTATACTCGATATTATACCCGAACGTTGACTAGTCGCGCGATGCTAGGTCAATGAAGGAACAGACACACGGCTGGGATTAAAAAGACGACACCAGGGATACGGTTCTCAAGACCTCCGGAGGAGATTATATTCGTTACGGAAGGTCAGATTACAGGGACGAGAGGGACAGCAAAGGAAGATAGGCACTTAAACACAACCTTATATTAACCCCAACAGACGACAGGTAAACGGGACAAGGCTGACTCACACGGGGGTTGATGGCAGGAAAGCGGTTGTCGATGGCTCCAGGTGCACCTGGGCTCAGGGCAGGATCGACCCGGTCCGGTCCAGAGATGCGGAAGGTTGCACAGCGCTCGAGGTGGCGTCTTTTCGTCTCAAGCTGGGGGCGCATCTCACGTCACATCCGGCGCGGGGCCGCGTATATCCGGCGGGGAGTGACACGCCCTCGGCTCGTTAGCTCCGCCTCGTGGAATCGGCACGTTGCTTCTCATTGGGTGCGTGCAGGGGGGTTACCGGCTCCGCCCTTGACGAGGAGCTGACAAGGAGCCCCTTTGTGGTAACCCCGTGGAGCGCATGGTCTGGAGCGCGTTGTCTGGAGCGCATTGTCGATGGCGGCTAACCGAGCCGGTGGGAGGACGCACACTCCCCCCCGCGCAGCGCCGTGCCCCTCTGTTGTTGTAGACGGGGAAGAAGATGGGAGGAGGTATGGGAAAGGTCCTAAACTCACTACTGGTGCCATATAATCACATTCTGGTGCAACGAAGAGTCATAATTAATGGAAACGAGGCCTTAACTGACATAGACTAAGAATAACTAGCAAGATGTCCGAAAGTTGTCTACGTGTGGTGCGGTGGACCTGGGCACGACATTTAATGGGGGAATAAGGGGAAGGTCGGCTCTACTGATTGTTGTTTACAGACAATGGGACTAGGGAATGGGGGATTGGGGATAGTTGGGGAGTATTGGGGAAATAGGGGAATATTTACAAGCGGATATGGAGGCCAAATTCCATATTCGCAACATTGCACCCTTCTCTACCCTCGGGGCGTCCCGACCCGATAAATTTTTACCTACTTTAGTGTGGCACGCAATGTAGTTCCCTCTACTATTAACTCTACCCTGAGTGCGACAGTTTTACAGATATTCACAAATGAGTAAATATGTCCCCCTGCGACGTTGCACCCTTCTCCTCACAGAAACACACCCACAGGATAACCGAATCCGGAAAGAATCCTCAAACTAAACATACAGCCGGTAGGGAGCATTATTTACACAAGACTACGCTGATATTTACACTACGATCCAGGACCTGTTTTTGGAGGAACACATGCAGATGTTATGCATAGAGAGAGCACGCATGCTAGCATCGATACACCAACCCACGAGTGCTCTGTGGCCTACGGCCTTTAATAATGTGCAGAGCACCCCTTCCAAGCATCAAGCACCACCCCATCACACAGTGAGCACCATCCGGTGCACCAATAAAGTGTCTATGAATCATTGTGTGGCTGCTGCTGGTCTTGCCTTCGTGTGGTGCAACTTGGCCTTCTTACTTCTTTAAAAAATCAAGAAAGGCGCCAACCGCGTCCATTTCTGTGTCGTGGCCTTCAGTGGTGTCAACTAAAAGTGGTTCACCTGCATGGCATAGGTGCCACGTTGACCCATAGGTCCATCCACGGGTGGTGCTTGGCCGCAAAAGAGCTGCGGTCCATGGTGGGTGGCCACAAACATTGCGGTCCATATGGTGTATCGATCCAAGCAGCAAGCAGCGAAAGTGCAGGCCCACAACTGCGAAGCCAGCACCTCTCTCTCCTCTCTCTCTACCCCAAAGCCAGATCCTCGGAGGTGGGAGACAAAAGAAGCAGACAAGTGAGTAAGGTGGTAAGGGCGCAAAAGTGCACGCAATACAAGATGATGCACACTGGGGGCACATGGGAACCAGGTGAGACAGGTACGTTCCTACCGTACGCCCCCCCCCCCCACCAGGTAACCTACATGGCCCCTCCCTTACCCCTTACTGTATCCACAAAACACAACACTACCCATAAACATCTATTTTACAAATCCACAAACATCCCTACTGTCTTCCCCGTTCCTCCCATAAACCAAATTTGTCTTCTCTCCCTCCTAACCAATCAAATTTGCCATTTTCAACTCTCATCAAAATTTGCCATCTCCAATTCATCATCAGTCCCTCCTAGGGAGGGAGAGATGGAATCACCCCAATGTCTCATCCACGTCGTGATGCGTCTCACAAATCCAACAGCAGTCCTTGCTTCCTGCACACAGAACAAAGAAAACACAGGTGTGGAGTTATCATCATCACCATAGGTGAGTGGCTGCGTATGGTGCGACAGGTTCATCAATCCTAACTATTTCCTAAATGACTTTAACAACTTTACACTACCCGGGGTCTTTCTCCGGCCAAACCATTGGCCCTCTTACACTATGGGTTCTAAAAACCAATTCCCATTGGCCAAACTGTGGTGCTTTTCAATTTGGGGTCTCACTCCCCCGATTCATCTCCCGGTGCCCTCGCACAATTTCTGGGCTGTGGCGTGTACCTCTCCCAGCGGGTCTACCCACCTGCACACCCCCACCACTGCAGTTGCCTCCGAGCTTACCTGCTCCTTACCCTAACCTAACTAACTGGGGCAGGCCCTCTGGCGCTCTCCCCACTCGGTGCCCGCTCTGGCACTGGGCTGCCCGATCCACACCCGGGATCCTCAGGCACCCACTCACAACTACCGGCTCCCAGAGCCCACCTGCGGCCTCACCTGGCCGACATCCTCCCAGTGGTGGAGTGCCCAACCAACTACACACACTAACAGGCTACACGCCCAGCCATTTCCACGACACTAATGCACCCATCCACAATACCATTCTGCAACCGCACCACAAATGCCAATATCCAACCACAATTTACCTATACCCTCTACCTAACACTTACACTACCCGCCCCGGGTACTCGTGAAAGGGGTCCACTCTTCCCCCATCCACACCTTCGCACCATGCACACCACTCCGTACCACTTACTCCAACTCTCTCCACACACCTGTACTTGCACACCTGTGCTCTCACACCTGGTGCCACCTGCACCCTTCTCTCCCCAAGCGCATTCGCGCTGATCCACAACACTCACTACTCACACACTGCTCCACACACCTGTCCAGTTGCACACCTGTGCAATCACACCTGTTCAATTCTCACACACACGGCATCATCTCAGCTAACTACTCCCCTCTGAAACTTGCGCTTCCCAGTCGTCCCTTTAAACTATTGCGCTCCCTCGTCATTATCATCCACACTAATCTACCTGCGTCCCCACTACAGGTATCAGTCACTAACTAAACTTAACGTTACCTAAGGTCATCTTCTCTAGATCCCTACCGTTATATCCTAACCCTCCCGGGCTAGTTTTCACTGCCATACACCCCATAAGCTATTGCTCCTTTGCCCCACATATGGGAAGGGTGGCAGGGATGCCACCCTTACCCACCGGGCCCATCGCTCACTACCAATTTTGCACATCAAATTTCCACAAATCAAAAATTTGCCAATCACTGCCCATCACTGTACCATTACCAATCATCACTCTGCCAATCCTTTGCCAATCATCAAATTTTGCTTTTCTCTAATTTTGGGTCCAAAACACTAACCTCATCACCCAGTCGACTCACTAATACCTCTCGGTGCGCCAATCCCTGTCCAAAGCCCGGCTTCGTAAAGCCAAGCAATGGATGCTGGTTGTTTTGTGCCAGCGGCTGGATGCGTCCGGCACTCGGTGCAGGGACGGGGGCTTACCCGGGCCGAGATCCCACGCACCATCTCGGCACGGAGCCATCCAATGTCCCGCTCTCGACCTGCCGGCACGTCTCACCAAAAAGTGGTCGCCATGACGACCCTTTCTATCGGGCTGCCAGCTCCGCCTAGTGGAGCACGGACGCGGCCGTTCAAAGCGAGGCCCAGCACGCACCGAGGGCCCGCTTCGGCGAAAAGTCGCTCTAACCTCTAACCCGTCTAACGTCGATGCTTCACCTGGATTCTTACACCCCGCAGCCCGTTCCTTGCTCACACATCCAGCCGTGCCCATGCTCCTCGTACCTTTCCTTACACACCCAGGTACCCTCATTCCACTCACAGCCTTGGTCACACACCTGACCACCGAACACTTTGGCACACATTCGTCGCTCGCACACCTCACCAATACACCGCTTCGCCCCCCTCCTCGGTCACCTCCTCTGTGACAATCACAGGTGTGCCCTCATTCGCACACCCAACCACGTGCCTCACCACCAACTCCAGCGTGCATTCCCACTCACGCTCTACCATTCCAGGTGTGCATCCTTCCATCCCAGGTGTACATCCTCGCTCACCTGTCACAACTAACTCACGCTCCATGTCACTCTCACTACTTTCACCTCCATTCCTGACAGCGCACTCACCCTTACTCTTGACAGCGCACTCTTTCCTCATGCACCTGTCCGTCACACACCTTTCTCGCGCACACTCTTGCGTGACACCCTCTGTAACACTCCCCACAGGTGTGCATTCTTCCTTGCCTTTGACAGCGCACTCTTTCCTCAGGCACCTGTCCGTCACACACCTTTCTCGCGCACACTCTTGCGTCACACCCTCTGTAACACTCACCACAGGTGGACACTCTTCCTTACTTCTGACAGCGCACTCTTTCCTCATGCACCTGTCTGTCACACACCTTTCTCGCGCACACTCCTGCGCACACTCTCCCGTCACACCCTCTGTAACACTCACCACACCACGCTTCCATGTGCCCCCTCGCACACGCGCTACGACCGACTCACTCTCGCCAGCACCCTCACTCCTTGGCACGCACTTTTTCCTCACACACCCCAGAGTCGGACTTTCTCGCACACCTCCTCTTTCGCACACCAGACCTGTCGCACACTTCACCAACGGCCTCTCACGAACACCCGGGTCTATCTCGACCCCCAAGCTTCTTAAATCCCCTGGCGCATCATACGCACGACCATATTGGTCACCACTTACACCGGGTCCTCTTCCTCTTCGCTTCTCCTCCATCACCTGCGAATCCCTCATCCGGTTAATGAGCACATCATCACGATCCAAACACAGACTTTGGACCAATTCTTTTATCTCCTCTTTTATCTCTTTCTTATCCCCTCTCCGTCGCTTCTTAATTTCGCTCATCCCTTCTTCCACTTCTTCTAATTTGTGCTTCACCTCTTTTATTCCCCGGTACGTCTCCTCAAGCTCATCCTCTAAGGCTACCTTGACCGTTTCCAGGTGCGTCCTCACCTGCCGGTCCTTCGTCTCCATTACCTCTATCACCTCGTCCAACCTCGTTGTCAGTCCCTCACGTACCATCTGACATTCCCTCTTTGTCGCTATCAAGTCGTTTTTTATGTCGTTTTGTGTCGCTTTTAAACCTCCTAATACCGCAGTGTTCCTTTGAACCTGCTCCACTAACTCCGTTTGTCCCACCGTCAGCTGCTCCACCTCCTGCGTCAGGTCCTCTATGCCCCCTTGCAATTTTACAGTCCCCTTTCTCACCTCCTTCTCCATGTGCTCCTTACAGTGCCTCACCTCCTCGCGCACTCCTCCGACCTCCTCACTCACACCTCTTCTGATCTCTTCTCCCATCACTTGCATCTCCTGCCCAGATGCCACCCCTCATCTGCTCCATTTCCTCCCTGTGAGCATCCAGTTTGGTTTCTACCCCCATTCTGACCCCCTCTATCTGCTGCTCCATTTGTTTAACTTCCCTTTCCGCTTGGTCCCTCATGTCCCTCAATTTGCCTTCCATGGTGTTTTCTAACCGCTCTAACCCTTTTTGCATCCCTTCCATTTGATTCTCTTGAGCGGCCATTCTGTTTTCTACCCCCGTTAACCCCTCCTGTATTTCCCCTAATCTATCGTCTAATTTCCCAAATTTCATGTCTAATCCCTTAAAATTATTGTCTAATCCCTTAAAATTATTGTCTAATCCCTTAAAATTATTGTCTAATCCCTTAAAATTATTGTCTAATCCCTCACTGGTACCCCTCGCTTCGTCCCTCATTACCCCTATTTTGCCCTCCAATCGCTCACCCTGAGCATCCATCCGGTTCCCCATTACCCCCATTTGGTCCTCCAATCGCTCACCCTGAGCATCCATCCGGTTCCCCATTACCCCCATTTGGTCCTCCAATCGCTCACCCTGAGCATCCATCCGGTTCCCCATCCGCTCACTAAATCGCTCAATTTGGCTCTCCATACTCATCTGTACAGCTGCCTGTAACTGCGCAATGAGGGCCTGCATGTCAATCGGCTGCATGTTAAAGCCCGTTGATACAGCGGCCTCGGCTACCACGCGCTCTTGCGAGGCGCCATTTTGCGCGCCCGCTACTTCGTGCGTGACGGCGCTATTTTGCGAACCTGCCGCCCTCACTGCTTCGCTCTCCTCTTGTCCCTCAATTTGGTCCTGGATCGACCCTACCTCACTCTCCTTTACCGGACCCCAGCTGTCTTGATCCGCCATAGCGCGACTTTCAAAATTCGGTTTTTTTTTTATTTTCGTAAAACAAATTCAAATTTCGCCGTTATAATTTCGCGCGGGAAACGCGCTCCGAATCGATTCTACTTGTTACAAATTTGGGCCTAATAACGCGCGGGAAACGCGCTCCGAATCGATTCTACTTGTTACAAATTTGGGCCTAATAAATTTAGTCCCGGGTTCGAATTCCACTCCTCGACACCAATTGTTACAGACGTGGCTTGGATGTTATTCACCGAGCGGTTTTGGGATGACCACGTCTGCACAAGATTATACTCGATATTATACCCGAACGTTGACTAGTCGCGCGATGCTAGGTCAATGAAGGAACAGACACACGGCTGGGATTAAAATGACGACACCAGGGATACGGTACTCAAGACCTCCGGAGGAGATTATATTCGTTACGGAAGGTCAGATTACAGGGACGAGAGGGACAGCAAAGGAAGATAGGCACTTAAACACAACCTTATATTAACCCCAACAGACGACAGGTAAACGGGACAAGGCTGACTCACACAGGGGTTGATGGCAGGAAAGCGGTTGTCGATGGCTCCAGGTGCACCTGGGCTCAGGGCAGGATCGACCCGGTCCGGTCCAGAGATGCGGAAGGTTGCACAGCGCTCGAGGTGGCGTCTTTTCGTCTCAAGCTGGGGGCGCATCTCACGTCACATCCGGCGCGGGGCCGCGTATATCCGGCGGGGAGTGACACGCCCTCGGCTCGTTAGCTCCGCCTCGTGGAATCGGCACGTTGCTTCTCATTGGGTGCGTGCGGGGGGGTTACCGGCTCCGCCCTTGACGAGGAGCTGACAAGGAGCCCCTTTGTGGTAACCCCGTGGAGCGCATGGTCTGGAGCGCGTTGTCTGGAGCGCATTGTCGATGGCGGCTAACCGAGCCGGTGGGAGGACGCACACTCCCCCCCGCGCAGCGCCGTGCCCCTCTGTTGTTGTAGACGGGGAAGAAGATGGGAGGAGGTATGGGAAAGGTCCTAAACTCACTACTGGTGCCATATAATCACATTCTGGTGCAACGAAGAGTCATAATTAATGGAAACGAGGCCTTAACTGACATAGACTAAGAATAACTAGCAAGATGTCCGAAAGTTGTCTACGTGTGGTGCGGTGGACCTGGGCACGACATTTAATGGGGGAATAAGGGGGAAGGTCGGCTCTACTGATTGTTGTTTACAGACAATGGGACTAGGGAATGGGGGATTGGGGATAGTTGGGGAGTATTGGGGAAATAGGGGAATATTTACAAGCGGATATGGAGGCCAAATTCCATATTCGCAACAATATATATATATATATATATATATATATAGAATCAGGAATATATATATATATATATATATATATATATATATATATATATATATATATATATATATATATAGAATCAGGAATATATATATATATATATATATATATATATATATATATATTGTTACTTTACTTAGTAACAATATATATATATATATATATATATATATATATATATATATATATATATATATATATATATATATATATATATATATATATATATATATATATATATACAGACTTACTTTTGTTGGTCGAAAGCTTGTCGACAATTAAAGATCGACGTCCTGAAGCTACGTCCGCGTCTTATTTAATCTAACGATTATTTATTCAATGCAAGTGAGACGCCCTGCTCGTACTGTGGAGTTTCTACTATTTCTTACAGTTATATATATATATATATATATATATATATATATATATATATATATATAATATATATATATATGTATATACGTATGTATGTATATATACCGTGCATTCAGAAAGTATTCAGACCCCTTCACTTTTTTCACATTTTGTCATGTTGCAGCCTTATGCTGAAATCGTTTAAATTCATTTTTTCCCTCATAAATCTACACTAAATACCCCATTATGACAAAGAGAAAACAGGATTTTAGAAAGTTTTGCAAATTCGTGAAAAAGAAAAAAATGAAATATCACATTGACATAAGTATTCAGACCCTTTGCTATGACACTTGAAATTTAGCTCAGGTGCCTCCCATTTCTCTTTTTTTTTTCTTTTTTTTTTGTATACTGAATCGAGGCTCGTGAAAGAGCTAACATTTACTTCACAAACAAATCAACCAGACAAACAAAATATATAAAAAGAGGGAGCGGAAGACAAGATGGGGAGAGAAGGGGAAGCACACAAACACAACATTTGAGAGCAGGGAGATGTGTGGAAGGGAGAGGACTTGGGGGGAGGAGGCGTGGGAAGGGGGGGGGGGGGGGGGAGAAGTATAAAACACAAGGACACCAAGGACTTCCAGGACAGAAGTTGGTATTTCAAAAAAGTGGAATTGGGGTGAAATTAGCGGGGTAGAAAAGATCAAGGTTTTGGATGGGGGAAGATAAGAGATGGTGGTGAACAGCCGTTTTAAAGACCTGGAGGGTGGAGTGGGATTGAAGAGAGTGAGGGAGTTTGTTCCAGAGGCGGGAGAAAAGAGGAATGAAGGAGTGAAGGTGAGCAGAGAGTCTTGATTTTGGCAGTTTAACCATAAGAGGGTTGCAGGCAGATCTTGTGCGATTTGTAGGAATATTTGCAGGACAGGTCCAGAGAGAGCTGGGGGGGCAAGGCCAGAGAGGAGTCGGTAGAAGATGATCATCTTTGAGATGTTTCTACACCTTGATTGGAGTCCACCTGTGGTAAATTCAATTGTTTGGACATGATTTGGAAAGGCAAACACCTGTCTATATATGGTCTCACAGCTGACAATGCATATCAGAGCAAAAACCAAGCCATGTGGTCGAAGGAAATGCCTGCAGAGCTCAGACAGGATTGTGTCGTGGCACAGATCTGGGGAAGCCGACAAAAAAATTCTGCTGTATTGAAGGTTCCCAAGAGCACAGTGGCCTCCATAATTCTTAAATGGAAGAAGTTTGGAACAACCAGGACTCTTCCGAGAGCTAGCCGCTCAGCCAAACTGGGCAATCGGGGGAGAAGGGCCTTGGTAAGAGAAGTGACCAAGAACCCGATGGTCACTCTGGCTGAGCTGCAGATATCCTGTGTGGAGATGGGAGAAACTTCCAGAAGGACAACCATCACTGCAACAGTCCACCGCTCTGGGCTTTATGGCAGAGTGGCCGTCCGGAAACCAAACAGTTCAATCTTGGTTTCATCAGACCACAGAATCTTGTTTCTCACAGTCTGAGTCCTTTAGGTGCTTTTTTTCAAACTCCAAACGGGCTTTCATGTGTCTTTCACTGAGGAGAGGCTTCCGTCTGGCCACTTTTCTAGCAGGAAGTTTCTTCGACCTCATGGCTTGGTTTTTGCTCTGACATGCATTGTCAGCTGTGAGACCTTATATAGACATGTGTGTGCCTTTCCAAGTCTGTCCAATCAATTGAATTTACCACAGGTGGACTCCAATCAAGGTGCAGAAACATCTCAAAGATGATCAAGAGAAATGGGAGGCACCTGAGCTAAATTTCAAGTGTCACAGCAAAGGGTATGAATACTTATGTCAATGTGATATTTCATTTTTTTCTTTTTAATAAATTTGCAAAACTTTCTAAAATCCTGTTTTCCCCTTTGTCATTATGGGGTATTGAGTGCAGATTGATGAGGGAAAAAATGAATTTAATCTATTTCAGCATAAGGCTGTAACATAACAAAATGTGAAACAAGTACAGATACATTCAAAGTACACCGCCCCCATGCCAAATAATTAAATATCCTACAGCGCGGCATTGCCGGGGCACCTCTGGCGCCTGGCAATACCGCAGTGCAGCTCATAGAGGCTGCATTGGGAGGGAGAGGTGTGCACAAATTGATTGATTAATTGTATAATTAAAATCGATAAAAGATTATCACAAAATATTTTCTGAATCAATTGGCTAATAGCATAACTAAACCACTCGTGCTTCTTTCGAAGATGTATCTTTTAGAAATTTAATTAAATAAGTCATTAATAAAAAATTAAATAATTAATTGGTTAATCAATAAATAAATAATCGATTAAATGATTAATCAATAAATCAAAAATATCCTTGATAGCCACATCACTTCGTCACTCATGTCCAAATATTAGCTTCCCAGCTCAAAAGGTGCCTGAGATATTGGCCAAATGAGAAAGAAAATAAATAAATGATTAATAATGAAAATAAATAAATAATAATCATTAAAAAATTAAATTATTAATCAATTCGGTCACAGAACACATAAACCACCACCATTTCATCAGAATCTGTAACTGAAAAAATTTTTTTTTTTTTAGTAATTGATCGAATAATTAAATAATTAATCGATTAATTGATTAATTGATTAATCAATAAATCAAAAATATCCTTGATAGCCACATCACTTGGTCACTCATGTCCAAATATTAGCTTCCGAGCTCAAAAGGTGCCTGAGATATTGGCCAAATGAGAAAGAAAATAAATAAATTATTAATAATGAAAATAAATAAATAATAATCATAAAAAAATTAAATTATTAATCAATTCGGTCAGAGAACACATAAACCACCACCATTTCATCAGAATCTGTAACTTAAAAAAAAAAAAAATTTAGTCATTAATCGAATAATTAAATAATTAATCGATTAATTGATTAATTGATTAATTAATAAATCAAAAATAGTCTTTGCAGCCAAATCACCTGGTCATTGGCATGTCCAAATATCAGCTTCCTAACTCAAAAGGTGCCTGAGTTAATGGTCAGAAGAGAAAGGAAATTTGATTAATTAAATAAGTACTTAATTAATCGCTAATAATTAAATAACTCCACAATTATTTGATTAATCAAAAAACAAAAAAATACTGTTTTTGACAAAGGACTTGCTCACTATTGTGCCGAAATTTCAGCTTCACAGCTCAAAGGATGGCTGAGATATCGCCCGGCCAAACAAACAAACAAACAAGAAAACAAGAAAGCAAGAAAACAACCAGAGTGAAAACTGAGTACTCCCTTTCAGCGTGCGTCACTGCCGAGCCCCCTTCGGTGCCCGGCAATGACGTTTTGCAATGCCTTGAGTTGGCATCGGAAATGTGCGGTGTACAACAAACAAACAACCAAGAAAACAAACAAACAAACAAACAACCAGAGTGAAAACTGAATACTCCCTTTCAGCGTGCGTCATTGCCGAGCCCCCTTCGGTGCCCGGCAATGACGTTTTGCAATGCCTGGAGATGGCATAGGAAAGGAGCGGTGTGCAAAAAGTGAAGGGGTCTGAATACTTTCTGAATGCACTGTATATATATATATATATATATATATATATAAATATATATATATATATATATATATACATACATACATATATATATATATATATATATATATATATATATATATATATATATATATATATATATATATATATATTCCCGTTGTCATTACTGAAGATTATTTTTTCTTCGCAACATTTTTTTTTACTGAAGATTATTGCTGAAGCATTACTGAAGATTCTTTTTTCTTAGAATCTTCAATTAGCGTTCTTTATTCATCAAAACTTAAAGGGATTTTTATATGTACTGTACATATGAATTCATAAAAGTACAGAAATTATTTCCACTACATTAAGACACAAAGCAATCTGGGATTAACACTGAAGCATCACTGATCCGTTGCTAGGGACGATGCAATTATGACGGGAGAGTGGTCTCGTTGGATTTTCCAATGCATGGAGGCAATTTGGTACAGCAGCCTCCTTATGTTCACCAGTATGCTCACATGACGTAAAAGCAGAAACCAAGTTATTTAAAAATATTTCCAGGTGACCAAATGATGTTGATTATTATTAAATAAGTACTTCCCCAAGAAATTACACATCCCTTGAAACCGTTTTTGTTGTTCAAGCCAGGCAGTGATTTGTTTTTCAAGGTGAAAACATTTTAAAGCACACATTTGCATGTTAATCACAGACAACAGGATCTTGGCAACAAAATTGCACAATAAAGGCTCAATAGCAACAAGTAGTACTTTATTTTTGCTTCAAAATTACAACGTTCATGAGCAATGCTCTTAAGAACAAATGTACAGTAAACCAGTGGCAAAGGCAATGTGAGTACAGTACTATAAATCATGAGGCGAAAACTAAAGTCTGACTCTGGAAAAAGGTAATCTGGTTTACTTTGCCTGTGACACAAAACCCAGAATGATTTTTGTTCAAGCAACTCTATCACCGCAGGCCTGAGGTGCACACCCCATCAACCCCAATTTTCTCATGTTTTTTCGAGATATGAGGTCTATTGCAAAATCATCTCTTATTTTCTATTAATTTCAAGGTTATTCGCCACGTTATGAAATGGAATTGAGAGATCGGATTCAAAGACAAATACAATATTTGATACCTGAACCTTGCATAAACTTGCACAAATTGCTACCTGATTGATCGTCATGTAGCTTGGGAATAATTGCTTCTCCCTTATCTTTGGCTCAATATCGACATATTGTTTGTATTAAAGATAAAAGACAATATTGGGGACATTATGCATTCAATTTTGTGAAGATGTGATATCATTCAAAAGAGCGGAGATCCACAAATATATAACCATGGTTGTTGTTTTACCACAAGCACTTTGACAATTAGCTGTCGTACCACAGATATTCAAGTTAATACCGCAGAATGGCTCACTGGATACTCGCCTTTGAGGTCGCACATATATTAGAGGTAGCAGACTCACCTTTGGGTCTGTTTCAACGGAGTGTCCTATTTGTTATTATTCTGTGAATGAAATGAATGATCGTTTTTAAGGCCATTTTTCCTCGTCAGAGTAGGGGATAGCCTTGCGGGCCCCATGACAATCATGGTTCCCTGTTTGAGGCAATGTTTTTATGGACGGATGCCCTTCCTGACGCCAACCCTTAGTCGCCTCTTCGATGCGCAGGGATACAACAACAACAACAACAACAACATGCATTTTAAAGGCCATTTTCCCTACTAGAGCGGGGGTTAGCCTTGCGGTCCCCATGACAATCTTCTCCATTTTGCCCTATTTTCTGCATCTCTCCTTGTTAACCCCCTTGCCCGCATTTCTTCTTCCACCATCTTTAGCCAAGTCTTTCTCGGTCTTCCCCGTCTTCTACTTCCTTCTACATTCATTTCAATCACTCTTCTCAACCAGTCACTTTCATCCTTCCTCAACACATGACCAAACCATCTCAACCTGTTCCTCTTCACAGCATCAATCACAGGCTCTATTCCCATCATCTTTCGCAATTTATCATTTGTCTTCCTCTCTCTCAACAATACTCCGCACATCCGTCGAACCATTCGCATTTCCACCCTTTCCAACCTTCGTTGCTGCTCTACGTTCATTACCCATGTCTCGCTCCCATAAATCATAACACTTCTCACACATGCAGCATACACCTTTCCCTTCAGCTTCAACGACACTCCCCTCATCATCAGCACGCCACTCAATTCCCGAAACTTCTTCCATGCACATCTCACTCGAGCAACCGTTGCCGAGTCTGATCCACCTTCTCCATTCAGCATGTCTCCGAGGTAGCAAAATGTTTTCACACCTTCCAGCTTCACGCCATCTCCAAGATCCAACTCAACATTTCCTCCATCTGCAGCTCCCTCTGTGCACACCTTACATTTGAATGTAGCTGCCACACTGGTTAATGACCCTCTCAGACCACTACATTTTTGATGAACCCACTCAGCGCACATTGTACACTGAATGGAGTTCACTCCGACACCCTTCCTACACACAGCACAGGGCCACTTCCCAGTTCTTTCCACCTCACCACATGCTTTACCACTTGCCATCACCTTCGTCTTTCCGATATTCACCTTCAGACCTTTTGTCTCCATACATTCCTTCCACGTGTTCATCTTTTCCTTCAGTCCATCCATACTTTCCGCAATCAACACCAGATCATCTGCATACAACAACTCCCACGGTAAACCCTCCTTTACGTTCTGAGCCAGCACCTCCATCACAGCTACAAATAGTAGTGGACTTAGTACCGACCCCTGATGCACTCCCACCTTCACCTCAAACTCACCACTGTTCCCGTCCTTCGTCCTTACAGCTGTGCGTGCTCTTTTGTACATTGCCATCACTACGCTGATCAACCATTCCTCCACTCCTAACTTCCTCAATGCCCATGTCAATACTTTGCGTGGAACCCGATCGAATGCTTTCTCCAGATCAACAAACCCAAGAAACAACTTCTTCCTCTTCTCCATGTACTTCTCCTGCAACTGCCTCACAATGAAAAGCGCGTCTGTCGTTCCTCTTCCTGGCATAAATCCAAACTGCATTTCGTCGATCTTCACTTTCTTCCTTATCCTCCTCTCCAACACCCTTTCTAATACCTTCATTCCATGCTCCAATAACTTTATCGCTCGGTACGAGCCACACTCCAGAGGGTCACCTTTCCCCTTGTATAGAGGGACGAGGGTACTCAGTTCCCAACCCACTGGAATGCGGCCTTCTTTCACCACCAGATTACAGATCTCTGTCATTCTCTTCACACCCCAACTTCCTGCTGCCTTCAACATATCTCCCACAACTCCCGTCGGCCCTCCCGCTTTTCTACCCTTCATTGCTTTTATCGCTTCCTCAACTTCCTTCTCAGTTATCTTCTCTGCCGGTCCTAAAACTGGGTTACTCTCTATGTTGCCATCCCATTCATTCTCTGTATTCAACAGCATTTCCATATATCTTTTCCATCTTCCTTTAATTCCATCTGGGTCGACAACGATTTGTCCCACTTCATCCTTCAAGCAGCTCACCCCCATCACATCACACCTCTCTTTCACTATCTGCTTTGCAAATCCTGAATACCGCTCTCTGACCCTCTTCCAAATCCAAGCGTTCTCCGAACATTTTCCTACATGCCTCCTGCGCCTTTGCTACCTCTTTCTTTGCAGCCTTCCTGGCTGCCTTATAACTTTCATGCTCTGCTGTTTCTGCTCCCATACCCTTCGCCTTCTGCCACTCCTTGAACTTCTTCCTCTTCTCGTCAATTGTCTTTCCAACTTCATCATCCCACCACCATGTTTCCGAGTGCCTTGGTGGTCCTTTTGTCCATCCACATACCTCACCAACGGCTCCCAACAGACTAGCTTTCATTGACATCCAACCACTTTCAAGCTCAACCACATCATCCTCGACCCTACTCAGCCTCTCTTTTAATGCCTCCCTTACTGTCACCTCTTTCAACCTCCACACCTTCATTCTCGGTTGGTACTTCACCCGCCGAGCTCTCCTCGCACCTGTCACCCTGACGTCGCAGACAACCAAGTGGTGCTGTGAAACAGCCGCCTCCCCCGGGATCACCTTTGTGTCTCGGAGGTGCCCCCTATCTCGCCTACGCACCATCAGGTAGTCAACGGTTGTCGTCGACCCACCTGACGTGTATGTAACAAGCTTATTATCCTCTTTCTGGAACTGAGTATTACAAATCAACAAATCAGCTCCATCAGCAAACTCCAAAATCCTTTCACCTTCTCCATTTCTCACACCATATCCATAACCCCCATGAACTCCTTCAAAACCATCCATACTCCTTCCCACATGTCCATTTAGGTCTCCTCCTACCACAACAACTTCCTCATCTTTCACGTTTTCCATCACCTTCTCTATCGCACACCAGAACTTGTCCTTCTCTTCATCGCTCCGACCAACCTGCGGAGCATATCCCGAGATGACGTTCACCAAGAGCTTTCCAATCATCATTTTCACCATCATCAACCTATCACTCACTCTAGTCACACTCACCACACTGTCTACAAACTCCTCAGAAAACAGGACACCAACACCATTCACGCCCTCCAGGCACCCTTGCCACACAAACTTGTATTTCTGTCCCTGCCTACCCTTCACCATTCTCACACCACTTCCCTTCCATCTCGTCTCTTGCACACAACATATGTCCACTCTTCTTCTGACCAATACTTCCACCACTTCTCCTGATCTCCCTGTCATTGTCCCTACATTCCATGTCCCAAACCTCAGAAACCGATCTCCACTTCGGGCTGTACCCTGCCCACATGTAGTTGTAATTGTCATGGTTCTCTTTTTGAGGCAATGTTTTTTTTTTATGGCCGGATGCCCTTCCTGACGCCAACCCACTTAGTCGCCTCCTACGGCACGCAGGGATACGGCGTACCTATTCTTATCCAGGGTACACACTGGGAAACGTTTAAAACATGGAAATCCTGGGGGGGGGGGGGGGGGTGATCACTGCTGCGGTTTAAACATATTTAAAGAAATATTTCAACAAAACCATGAAAACAATCTGGGAAAAGTCTCTAAGTGAGAACGTGGATTTGAGAAAGCAGGAGCAGAGGTGAAAGAACAAACGAGAATATAGGGGGCGAGGCACAAGTCGAGACGAGGAGGCCGCACGAGACACCAGGCCGCACGAGGCGCGGACAAAGAAACGACTAATTACACACAAATTTGCAACAACTACAAAACCAAATAGAAACACACAATAACACATACACAACAAAATACGCAGCGGAAATTTGACAAAGAAACGAATGGGAAAACACTCAAACTTTGATGCCGTGGAGAGATCAAAGCAAGAGAGATCAAAGCAGGGATACGGTGTACCTATTCTAAATTGGGGTACACACGGCGATCATTCATCCCAGCAAGCTGGTACTCAATTTGCCGACCTCGGAAGGATGACAGGCTGGTGTTAATTCAGCGATCGACCGGGATTCAAACTCAGGATCCTCGGATCCCAAGCCGGCACCCTAACCGCTAAGCCAACACCAGGCTAACAATTTGTGATGGACATTAAAGATCCCCATGATGTTTCATCAGAGTTGGACATTGTGCCCTGATACGCTAACCGAACGATCAATTCCTGGCCTAACCTGCAAACCCTGCAGGAGTGGCACCCTTTCCAGAGTTGTCTCACAGTAATGGAAATATTCTCCACTTGTTGTACGTTTATTGTCTGTTCCTGACCGGCTACTCCGTCAAGCAATTTAGGGCTCGCGAGGCAAGGTGAATAACACCGGAACTCCAAATGAATAAGGAAGCCATCGAGTTAATTCAGAATGTCCCGGAACAATCGAGTATGAAGAGGTTGCAATTGATTGAAACTATCTCGAGAAAGCAAATTCTCGGTGTACGACTTGCAAAAAGCATCTTGTGTTTTCTCGAGTTTTGCGGGAATGACCTATTGACTTGCATCTTGAAATATATAACCTTGCACTTCCTGCAAAACAGATAGCTTTTGAGTTGGCCCTCTTTCAGCACAAGCCGTGCTCAACAATGGAATGTGAACTCGAAAATGAAAATGTAACCGGACTCCAAAAGGATTCATGCTTTTGAACTGTCTGTTCCTGGGTTTAATCTCGCAAAGAGATGAATCGAACTATAAATACTGGCAATCTGACGCGGCTCTGGAAGCGCATGCGGCATTGTGGAGCAGATTCGTAAAGCTGTCTTATCAACGCTTACCTAGGCAGGAAGATCCCATGATAGTTTCCATGAGAATAGTCCTTTGAATAAGAGATGTCATGGAATCTTTATAAACAAGAAAGTGCAAGTCATTTTTAACTAGATGTCCCGAGGACGACTGCCTCCTTTTTGAGGTACACTCTTTCAGTCGCATGTCTCCGGAACAGTAGGTTACAGTTCTATCTAACTCCATTGGGAGTCTGTCCATAGGGTGTAGACGACTCGGTGGCAGACAGAAAGCATATACAAATTTGAGGAATAAAAAGTAAAAAAATGACGAAGTGCTCTAAAAACTGAAATTAAGGAAGACGTGGCCTGTCCTGGCCATTCCTGGTCCTGTCAGTTGGCAGGTAATTGACTTGTGCTGGCGGCTGCTCCATCAGTCGTGACAGAGGTGATGAAGCCCAATGGGATTATGTGGGCATGGAAGCGGTGCAAACTACCATAGCAACAACATAACGTTGCTGTTTCCATGACACCTGCAGAGCCAGATGTAAGCGTTTGATTCGAGGTTTGTTAAAGTTTCATCCTATGAAAGTGCACATTCGGAGATCAATCCATCTTTTCTTTAACACTGCGCTATTGCTCATGGAAAAGGTTGTACATACATCACACGTGAGGCATGAATATTATAGGGTAAGTGTACTTTTAGAAGTAATATATGGGCGTGAGTTGACAATTGACATATAAGCATAATATGTGGGATTCTTGCACCATGAGCTAAGTCCTCAGATGGGAACACCAAACTGGATCTGACCTGATTTATTTACAAATTACTTGGAAGATAAGCAACTGTTTTTTAGTTAGTTTTGTCATCAGTAAAACATCAATCTTTGTTATGATAAAGGAACACCAGAAAGGAAGAGGACATACATAGTTTGCATATGAATTGTGATGAAAATGTAACCTTGCGGTAAAATTGATCTGCGTTCTGGGCCTATATGCAGACATATCAAGTCTAGTGTATGTTGCCTGTGCAATTCATTTTACCAAATGTATCCGCTTTACAGACGGCGTGCCAGTGGACATGAATGGGCCACACTGCACCACGGAGCCATGGAACGAGAATGAGGCTTGAGCGACACCGAGACGGTGGGAGAGATGCACTGGCTGGGCTTCCTCGCAGTGTTCTTCTTCGCGGACATAGCAAAGCAAACAAAAATTGGAGCTCAAAGCATTCCGGGAGACGATACGGGAAAGGGACTCAGGAGCAAAACTCTCGACTGGCTGTTTCTGGATCGCGGACCGTTTCACCTGTCACGCGAACACTCGCAGTTCTTTGAACGCTACCGGCAGGGTTATAATGTCCGCTACAAGATTTACAGGTAAGTTGGCACCATGACAGTGGCGTGTTCTTTTTTTCATAAATACAAAAGGCATCACAGTGCAGCATCCTGCAGTTATGATAATTTTTTGAGCTTTATTAACAAAGGGAGTAATTTTGCTACATGGACAGATCGGAGAGGGTGCAGCTGTTGCCCATTTACCACTGGACCCAATCGGAAGGAGATTCTGGTCCCAGACTCCCAGTGGTGGGTGATAAAACAGCCACCGGTTTGGTAAATTGGTCTGTTGCAGCTCTGTGTATGTCCCCAGGAGGCAAGGATAGAATGACAAAGAAAAATGCAGGAATAAGAAAGGAATAGGGTAATTCAAGCAGACATCAGATTTACTTGAAAAAATAGGAAAACTCACTACAAAAAGGAGGAAACTTTCCCAATAAGAAGAGTCCGGAAGCAAATTGCTCACCAAGATAGCTGCGGCAGGGGATCTCTGTGGATTTCCGTTCAATCACCCTGATGTGTTGCCGAACAACAGGATGACGTTCCATTTTGGTGAACTGCACGAGGTTGCAAAACGATGCATTACCGCTCTGGAATTTGTCTTTGTTTCTCAAAGGCTTGTGGATTACCGTGTGAAAGCAGAGGCCATTGCACTGTTTTTAACCCCCGAGGGTCTTAAGACTAAATGAAAAAAAAAAAACCTTCTTGAGAAACAAACCGATTTTTTTTTGGGATCCAATCATCTTAATTTGCAAAGGATGTAGTCATGTTCACTATGTTTTTTCGTTCAAAATCATGGTAGATTAGCAAACCTATACATTTTTGGAAACGTTATTACATGGAAAATCTGAAAATCAATGTTTACATTTGCCAATTCCGACCAATTCGATTCGACCAATTCGACCAATCGACCAATTCGATTCGACCAATTCGACCAATCGACCAATTCCATTCGACCAATTCGACCATTCGACCATTCGACCAATCGCTTCGATCGACCATTCGACCATTCGACCAATTCGATCGATTCGATTCGATTCGATTCGTCGAATTCGATTCGATCGACCATTCGACCAATTCGATTTGCCAATCAATTTGACCGACCTTTGCTTGTGTGGAACGGACTGTGAAAACGATGCGGACTATATTGTCGGATACGACACACAGGACAGTGATGACGAACTCTAAATGGCATATTCTGTAATCGTGTATGTTTGATGCCATTGACTGCCTGTGTATATTTTGTCATTGACTGCCTGTGTAGATGTGAAGTTATACTGACTGCATGTGTATATATGATTTTGCTGACTGCCTGTGTATGTTTGGTGATATGAATTATTGTGACACATTTTGATGTTATTAACTGCCTGTACAAAATGATAACATGTATTTGATTATGCAACTTATCGCGAATATAAAGACAGTATTTTGCAATTCAAAACCTTTGATTCGTGTCTTACCATTCCCCATAGCACTAATTTGATACTTTCATTGGATTCCTTGTCCCTGAAAATATAGGTTTAGTATATTTTTAAAAGTTTTTAGGGTAATTAGAGGTAGAAATAGAACAAAATATGTATTTTACAGTGGCCATTTTGAAAATCCAAAATGGCCGCCATACAGGTATCTCTCCAAATGTAAACATTGATTTTTAGTTTCCTTATGCTATAACCTTTCCAAAAATCTATAGGTTTGCTAATCTACCATGATTTTGAACGAAATATAATTTATTGACATAGTGAACCTGACTAATGAAGTTGTGTTCATTTTTCCCAAACAAAAACAGGTCTTTCGATTATTGGATTATCGAGCTGGATTGATGACTAAACAGCCTGGAATTAAGTTATAAAATAACAGAGTTTTTGTATGGAAATAATTGAATACAGTATGTAAACGAAACAGTTATTACCTCCCACCACCGAAGATGCATGGAGGTTATGTTTTCACCCCTGTCTGTCTGTTTGTCTGGTTTTTTAAATTATGGATATCGCTCCAGACAAGGCATACAGCCACTTTAGGTAAGGGGCTAAGAGAAAGTTAGAAAAATATAAAGATAAAGCAAAACAAAATAAAAATAAATAAATAAAAAATAAAAAGAAAACATCCAAGACACAGGAAGTAGCAGAGGTCAGCTCAAATGCGATTCAACCTCAAAGATGTAGGAAGTTTGAATTGACATTCCTCTTAAAGCCATGTAGATCGTGGGATAATGGGAATATGGTTTGACTGTGAACAAGATATCTCAAAAAGTAGTGGACGGATTCGGACGAAATTTGGCGGAGAGGTAGTGTACATGACAAGCACGAAATGATTAGATTTTGGTGAAGATCCGGATTCGGATCCGGCTAATATAAATTTTTAAGTGAATCTTCACCATTGGGAGATAGGGCCAAAAACGATACATAGCAGGATATCTCAAAATGTTGTGGATAGATTTGGACGAAACTTGGTGGACCGGTTGGATATCTGACAACGACAAATAAATTCGATTTTGGTGAAGATCTGAATATGGATTCGGATATGAGAATTATTTAATTTTTAAAATGATTCTTCACCATTGAGAGATAGGGCTAAAACTAACATATAGCAGTATACCTCAAAAAGTTATGGATGGATTTGGACGAAACTTGGTGGACCGGTTGGGTGTGTGACAAGGAAGAATCGATTAGATGTTGGTTCAGGTCTGAATCCAGATCTGACCTATCAGTGGGAGACAAAACGCAAACTGTTCAGCCTGGTGGAGGTACGCGCTCTGCCAAGTGCCATTCTAGTTATCTATTTGTTTGCTTTATTCTTTTTTTTTGGTTCATTCAAATGATCTTGCACATTAAAGGATGCATTTACTCTCCACTTTTACTGTTACACTCTTACCACATTTACTTACTCTTCATTTGGAGTCATCAACATTTTATATAGGCAGTAAGTGTGAGGGGTGGTGATTAGGGTGGTTCTTAGCTGCAAAAGGCAAAAAAAAATAGAATTGTTTTACTCCTAACCTTTAATTTTTTTTGGTATTGAGGTAAAACTTCTGCCTGTGAAATATTTTTTGAATACATCAGGTTTTAGGGGTTGCACAGTGACTCATGGTTGCCAGCCACTCAATGTATGTGCCCAATAAGCGTTGATTTCCTGCAATCGGGAAACCTCTTGCGATGTTCTGTCACAACTTGAAGCAGATACTGGGTTTGCTGTTCATCCCTTGTCAGGAGACGATTGTACTCTTCAATGAGAGCAACTGCATACACCAGAGTACAGCTGCACTGTATTCAATTAACTTAAAAACAACTTTAAAATGTGCAGTACATAGCAAGGTCATAGGTCAACTGTAGTGGTCAAAATCACAAGTATAGCAGTGGAGAATAAATTAATCAACTCCAAACATTTATACGAGGCAAATATGTGAAATTACAAACTCCGTGTGCAACCCATAAATTTAGTCAAAATGGCTTAACATTTCAGCACAAGGGATGTTTATACATACAAATGTTTTTTAAGTGTTAGGAGAATGACTTTTATAACTTTCATTTTTAAGAACCATCCTAGTGGTGATTAATGAGAAAATTAAATTTTTATGAACGGAATGGAACAAAGAGAATAGTGCAGGCTGATGTAAATAATATTCAAGTTTGGAGGAAGGGGAGGAAGAGGTGGAATTAGAAATGTAATGCAAAGGAGGAAGGAGAAGGTGAAAATTTTGCTTTTTAATATAAAGAAACTACATATAATATCCCCTTTGCATGGGTAGTTAATTGGGTAGTTGAGGCCCAAGTTGGAGCACTAATTTCCTCAAGAGAGAGAAGGTTGGAGGGAGTGGCTAACACAAAAGGCAGTACTTCTCTAACATTCTAACACATATAAAGGAAGGACTCCCCAAGGCTCCTCGATAAACATATTTCTTTGGCAAGTCACACCATCTTAGTCCTGCAAACTTAATAACCAAAATCATCCTTCAGCTGTTGTGCTGAGACAATTTTTGGCCATTATCGCACAAATGTTGACAAATTTGTGTTGCCTGCCATACAAGCACACAATGAATGTGTCGGCACAATTAGCCAAACAAAGGGTTGATTAAATTTGCAGTTGGGAATGGTATGAAAAATTCAGGTCGTGTGTGTGTGTGTGTGTGTGTGTGTGTGTGTGTGTGTGTGTGTGTGTTGTGTGTGTGTGTGTTTGTGTGTGTTTTACCTATTGGGTGTAGAGTACGTCATGCAATGGTTGGACTTTTTATAGAAACCATACAATTACGTTAGCACCAATAGCCAGAGGAGAGAAGCGATTCAAACAAATATACACACTCATGTGTTTAGTTATTCTCCAAAGGTCCTCTTTTTATGGTGATTATTTGAGATACATAGTGTGAGAAAATTAATGGAACATGGATGAAATGACGCTTAAGGCAATGTCTGCCCTATTCTCTTTGTTTAATTATATCGATAGAGTATCACTTAGTATTATTTGTTTGTTGGCTGTTCCTTTATTTTCTTGTGAAAACACACACACATACATATATACATATTGTTACGGTCCGCGGTTAAGGATGTTATGTTTGCCGAGCAGATGGCACCGCGACCTAACAGTTTCCCCGATTCACCCGATTCACCCGAACGTTGGCCGTATCGCGCCACAGATATTCAATATGGAAAACTCTAAAGCGACCGAATGGAAAGAGGAAGAAGAAGACATACAGAAGAGTAACGGGATTTATTATTTACACACACAAGCAAAAGGAGCAGTCACGGTTATGTACAGGGAACATTGAAAAAGCAGGTGACACAGTGAAAATTACTAGCTTATCCTATGCAGTCTTAATTTATTCCCAGGGACAAAACAAACAGAACAAACTCACATACACGAATGGGGAAATTGCAGGCAGGATTGGCTGGAAGTAGGTGTGTGGCTGGAGCTTGATCCCGCACGGGACGTCGGGCTGGACCTCGACGGCCGCTGATGCCACCGATCCTGTCATGTGCGCGGGATCATGGGTCGGAGCTGCTTGGTGGAGCCGACGCGCTGGTGGGGGTTCTGGCATGACGGGTTCTCTCCTCTCTCTTTCCTGGTCCAACCACTCTTCACCACCGACAACTCAACGCAACCAACGCAACCACTCAACGCAACCACTGACCACCACTGACGACCAACCCAGCTCTTTCCCAAAACCACACAACTCAGCTCTGCTCTTGTCATGGACCTCCTGTCATGGACCTCTTGTCATGGACCTCTTGTCATGGACCTCTTGTCATGGACCTCCTCGCAACTTCTTGCGCGCGCGCCTTTATAGCGCCTCCGGCGATTAAGCCGCCGGCTTTTAGGACACGCCCATCGGTCTGCTCACCTCAGCCCTGGTTGGTCGCGCGACCCTCTGGCTCCGCCCTTGATGACGACGGGCGGGCACGCCTTTCTTCCCCAACCCGAGCACATGTTCAATGGCGGCTTTGGGGAGAAAACAACCCACAGCTGTAACAACTGGCCAACTGCCCAGTGCAGTTGGCAATGGAGACTTGGAGGGGATATAATTGGCAGATTGAGGCTTGGCCATGACGAAAGGGGAAATGGAGGTTTTGGGAATGGGAATGAGGAATGAAGGGAATCTATCTTTTTCACTTGGTGCAATGGAGTGTCATTTTAATGGAAGACAAGGCCTTACCCTAAAACACATAATAAGGATATAAACTACTGCACAGGGATATTATAGTGTCCTTCAATGTATGCTTTATGGAATTAATTACCGGGACGCCCTTTTGACCTTTATACACACTGAAGCAAGGAGGGCTCAGAATAAAGCAATAATAATAATACACACAATAAAAAAAACACAATCCTCATTTCCGCAACACTGCACCCTCCTCCTCTTAGGCACGTCCCGGGCCTATAACTTTAATTTAGTGTGACACGTAGGTGTAGTTCCCTCTACTTTTAACCTGACCCTGAGTGCGACAGTCTTAAAACATAAATACAGATGTCCCGCTGCTCCATTGCACCCTACCTAACAGACTCACGCCTACAGCTAACCGAATTGCGGAATGGTCTTCAAACTATACACTGACGGTGGGGAGCATTATTTACAATTGACGCTACTTTATTTACAAAACGCAACCCAGGACCTGTGATTGTTATTTTGGGGGGGAGAGACAGTCTGCTCTGCATCAATGCACCATGAAAGCACCCATAAACGCACCAATACACCCTCAAGCACCAATCGGTGCACAGTCATCATTGTTCACTGAATAAAAATAAAAACAACAACCCCTAACCCTGCAGATGGTCTCTTGCTCTTCGGCTCCCTCTGCTGGCTAATGCTCTCTTCCAGATGTTGTCATTTTCTTTGCTGGCGGCCTATTTGCAATAAAACTTGCCCAAACGTGTCCATTTTTGTTTTATTTATGGCCCAAAGGGGGCCGACTAGTGTGGTTCACCTGTGGGGCATCGGTGCCCTGTGATCAAGGTCCGCCAGCAAGATTTCGGGCCTTCATGGCCGGTTCCAGCAGAGGGGCCATGCCCCAACCCATGGGGTCCATCAGTGGTGCTCAGCCACAGACATGTGGTCCCTAATGTGGTGCATCGATGCAGACAGCTGGTTCTGGGGGTTCTGGGCGCACAATGGCGGACTCACGCACGCTCCCCTCGGCGCCCAGTGGCGCACAGGTCCTCATGTGGGAGACAAAAGGGGGACAAGACAGATGAGCGAGGGGTAAGGTCACAAGGGTACACATCAAACAAGGCAATGCAAGGCGAAGTGCGTACGGAGAGCGAAGTGAGAAAGCTCGTCCCTACCGTACGTCACCCCCCCTGTCACCTACACTACCCTTGCCCTTACCCCATATTTACAAAATCTACACATTTACAAATTCGTCACTACTGTCACGGCTTCCCCATATTTCCCCTACACCAAATTCGTTCCCACAATCCCTCTATCCAAAATTTGCCATCACCCAATTCATCATCAATCCTCATAAGGAGGAAGAGATGGAACAACAAAGCACAATGTCACACCCACGTCATGATGTGTCTCACATTCCAAACATCTGCACAATAAAAAGAATAAAACAACCTGCCATGGTGTGGAGTACCTGTCACCTCAGGTGAGTGGATGTAGATGGTGCAAGGAGATTTTCATCCTAACTATCCTCTAAATGACATTAACACACTTTACACTACCCGGGGTCTTTCCCTGCAAAACCATTGGCAATCTTACTCTATGTGGTTTTAAAAACCAATTCCCATTGACCAAACTGTGGTGCTTCTCAATTTGGGGTCTCACTCCCCCGATTCATCTCCCGGTGCCCATGCACAATTTCTGGGCTGAGACATGTAGCTCTCCCAGCAGGTCTACCCACCTGCACACCTCCACCACTGCAGTTGCCACCCGAGCTTACCTAGCTCCTCACCCTAACCTATCTAACTGGGGAAGGCCCCTCCTGGCTCTGTCACCCCTCGGTGCCCTCTGGCACTGGGCTACCCGGGTCCGTCCTCCGGATCCTCGGGCCCCATCCACAACAACTCTACCGGCTCCCAGAGCCCACCTGCGGCCTCACCTGGTCGACATCCTCACAGTGGTGGAGTGCCCAAACCAACTACACACACTAACAGGCTACACGCCCAGCCATTTCCACAACACTAATGCACCCATCCAAATACCATTCTTTCACCCGCACCACAGATGCCAATATCCAACCACAATTTACCTATACCCTTTACCTAACACTTACACTACCCTCCCCGGGTATTCGTGATGGGGGTCCATCCTTCCCCCATTCACACCTCCGCACCATCCACTGCACTCCACAGTTTCCATCATACTCACTCCACGACCATCCATTCCCATACTCCATATATTCCACACAACCATTTATTCCATACACCTGTTGTTGCACACCTGTGCAATCATACCTGTTCCTCACACACTTTTCACAATACACTTCTATACACCTTCAACACTCACACGGCATCATCTAATCTACCTGTTGCCCTGCTAACTTAGTGCTCCCCGTCTTCCCTTTAAACTAAGCACATACCACGTCATTATCATCCACTCTAATCTACCTGCGTCCCCACTACAGGTATCATTGTCACTACCTAACCTTAACGTCACCTAAGGTCATCTTCTAGGTCCCTACACATTATCCAAACCCTCCCGGGCTAGTTTTCACTGCCATAAACCCCAAAACTAGTGCTCCTTTGCCCCCGCTGTGAGGGATGGTGGATTGGCCATCCCACCACATCGGGCATCTCCCACTACCAATTTGGCTCGTCAAAATCCAACAAGTCAAAAATTTGCCAATCATCTGCCAATCGTCGGCCAATCCTCACTCTGCCAATCATCACTGCCAATCCTCAAATTTTGTTTTCCTAATTTCGGGTCCAAAACACTAACCTTATCACCCGGCTACTCACTTGAGCCTCTCGGTGCGCCAATTTACTTCCAAAGCTCGGCTTTGTACAGCCGAGCAATGAATGCGGGTTCTTTGGTGCCGGCGGCTGGATACGTCCGGCACTCGGTGCAGGGAAGGAGGTTTACCCGGGCCGAGATCCCACGCACCATCTCGGCACAAAGCCGTCCAATGGCCCGATCTCGACCTGCCGGAACGTCTCAACAAAAAGGGGTCGCCATGACGACCCTTCCTGCAGGGCCGCCCGATCCGCTTCGTGGAGCACGGACGCGGCCGTTCAAAGCGCGGCCCGGCGTGGATCGCGTACGGCGGTTCTTTCGAAACCGCCGTGGTTCGGATCCCCGCTGGTCCTCGCGGCACGCGAAGCTGCTCGGCGTGCACCGAGGGCCCGATTCGGCTATAAGTCGCTCTAACCGCTAACCCGGTTACCGTCGATGCTTCACCTGCATGCTCACACGCATACGCTACCCCTTTCACCCTCACCGAGCTCGGTGCTCCAACGCCGCCCGTACACCCCGCGTACTTCGCTATGGCACTCGTTCTTTCGCTCACAGACTTGGTCACACACCTGACCACCGAACACCTTGGCACACACTCGTCGTTCGCACACCTCACCAACATACCTCTTCGCGCCCCCTTCTCGGTCATCTCCTCTGTGACAATCACAGGTGTGCTCTCACTCGCACACCCAACCACGTGCCTCACTACTAACTCCAGCGTGCATTCCCATACACGCTCTACCATTCCAGGTGTGCATCCCTCCATTCCAGGTGTACATCCTCTCCCACCTGTCACAACCAACTCATGCTCCGTGTCACTCTCACTACTTTCACCACCACTCTTGACAGCGCACTCACCCTTACTCTCGACAGCGCACTCTTTCCTCATGCACCTGTCCGTTACACACCTTTCTCGCGCATCCTCTTGCGCACACTCTCCCGTTACTTCCTCCGTAACACTCACCACAGGCGTGCATCCTCCCTTACTCTTGACAGCGCACTCTTTCCCCATGCACCCGTCCGTTACACACCTTTCTCGCGCATCCTCTTGCGCACACTCTCCCGTTACTTCCTCCATAACACTCCCAACAGGTGTACACTTTCTTGTTACATCCTCTGTAACACTCCTCACTACGCGCTTCCATGTGCTCCCTCGCACATGCGCTACGACCGACTCACTCTCGACAGCACACTCACTCCTTGGCGCGCCTTTTTCCTCACACACCCCAGAGTCGGACATTCTCGCACACCTCCTCCTTCACACACCGTACCTGTCGCACACTTCACCAACGGCCTCTCACGAACACCCAGATCCAAATCAACCCCCAAGCCGACTGAAACTCTCCTCACATCATATACATTTCCACGTATATCGCCACTCACCTTGGCACCCCGTCTCCGCACCTCCTTCGCCACCTGCAAACTCTTTATTTGGTTAGTGAGCACACGATTATGAGTTGAGCACCGACCTTGTACATATTCCATCACCTCCTCTTGTATTTCTCTCTTAGTTTCTGTCCGGCTCTTCTTAATTTCATTCACCTCTTCTTCCACTTCCTCTAATTTTTGCTTCACCTCTTTTATTTCCTGGTGCGTCTCCTCAAGTTCGTCCTCTAAGGCTACTTTAACCATTTCTATGTGCGTCCTTACCTCTCGGTCCTTCGTCTCCATTACTTCCGTCACCTCTTCCAACTTCTTCGTCAACCCTTCATGTACCATCTGACATTCCTTCTGTGTCGCTATTAATTCATTTTTATGTCTTTTTGTGTCGTTTTTAACCCCCCGATTATTGCAGTGTTCTTTTCAACTTGGTCTATGAGTTCCTTTTGTCCCACTGTCAGCTGTTCTACTCCCCTCGTCAGACCCTCTATTCCCCCTTGTAACCTCGCTGTATTATTCCTCACCTCTTTCTCCATACGCTTTTCACCTCGCTTTACCTCCTCGCGTACCCCCGAGACCTCCTCACTTACACCTCGTCGTATCTCCTCCTTCATCTCCTCCCTCTCTTTTGTAGATGCCACCCTCATCTGTCCCAATTCATCCCTCTGAGCATCCAATTTGGTTTCTACCCCGATTTTCACCTCCTCTATCTGGTTCCCTATCCGTTTGATTTCCCGGGCGGATTGCTCCCCTACTTCCCGCAATTTGTCGTCCATTGTGTTTTCTAACCCCCTTAACCCATTCTTCACCCCCTCTATCTGATTCTCCTGGGCAGCCATTCTATTTTCCACCCCCGTTAACCCATGTTTCACCCCTTCTATCCCATTGTCTAACCCCTCAAATTTCTTGTCTAACCCCTCAAATTTCTTGTCTAACACCTTAAAATTATTCTCTAACCCCTCAAATTTCTTGTCTAACCCCTCTCTTAATTGCTCACTATCAGCCCTCGCGTCGTCCCTCATTTTGTCCATAAGGGCCCTGATTTGTAGCAACAAAAGGTTTGAATCCAACGGCGGCGCTGCTACGGTCGCGGGCGCGGTCCCCGCAGCCATGTGCGAGGCGCCATTTTGCGCGCCCGTAACCTCGTGCGCGAGAGCGCCATTTTGCGCGCCTGACACCTCCTCAACCACATTGCCAATGTTCTCCTCCACATACATTTCCCCGAGGTCCTGGGTCGATTCTACCCCGTCTATCTCTCCCACCGACATCCCGTCGCCTTGACCAGCCATGGCGCGATTTCAAAATTCGGGTTTTTCTTTAAAAACAAAACAATTTCCAGCAGCTCGTAATTTTGAGCACGTTAAGCGCGCTTCGGGTCCGACCCCGCTCCCGACACCAATTGTTACTGCCAATAGTACAATTGGTGTTCCAAAATTTGGGCTAAATAAATTTAGTCCCAGGTCCGAATCCGACACTCCTGACACCAATTGTTACTGCCAATTGTACAATTGGTGTTCCAAAATTTGGGCTAAATAAATTTAGTCCCAGGTACGAATCCCACTCCTGACACCAATTGTTACGGTCCGCGGTTAAGGATGTTATGTTTGCCGAGCGGATGGCACCGCGACCTAACAGTTTCCCCGATTCACCCGATTCACCCGATTCACCCGAACGTTGGCCGTATCGCGCCACAGATATTCAATATGGAAAACTCTAAAGCGACCGAATGGAAAGAGGAAGAAGAAGACGTACAGAAGAGTAACGGGATTTATTATTTACACACACAAGCAAAAGGAGCAGTCACGGTTATGTACAGGGAACATTGAAAAAGCAGGTGACACAGTGAAAATTACTAGCTTATCCTATGCAGTCTTAATTTATTCCCAGGGACAAAACAAACAGAACAAACTCACGTACATGAATGGGGAAATTGCAGGCAGGATTGGCTGGAAGTAGGTGTGTGGCTGGAGCTTGATCCCGCACGGGACGTCGGGCTGGACCTCGACGGCCGCTGATGCCACCGATCCTGTCGTGTGCGCGGGATCACGGGTCGGAGCTGCTTGGTGGAGCCGACGCGCTGGTGGGGGGTCTGGCGTGACGGGTTCTCTCCTCTCTCTTTCCTGGTCCAACCACTCTTCACCACCGACAACTCAACGCAACCAACGCAACCACTCAACGCAACCACTGACCACCACTGACGACCAACCCAGCTCTTTCCCAAAACCACACAACTCAGCTCTGCTCTTGTCATGGACCTCCTGTCATGGACCTCTTGTCATGGACCTCTTGTCATGGACCTCCTCGCAACTTCTTGCGCGCGCGCCTTTATAGCGCCTCCGGCGATTAAGCCGCCGGCTTTTAGGACACGCCCATCGGTCTGCTCACCTCGGCCCTGGTTGGTTGCGCGACCCTCTGGCTCCGCCCTTGATGACGACGGGCGGGCACGCCTTTCTTCCCCAACCCGAGCACATGTTCAATGGCGGCTTTGGGGCGAAAACAACCCACAGCTGTAACAACTGGCCAACTGCCCAGTGCAGTTGGCAATGGAGACTTGGAGGGGATGTAATTGGCAGATTGAGGCTTGGCCATGACGAAAGGGGAAATGGAGGTTTTGGGAATGGGAATGAGGAATGAAGGGAATCTATCTTTTTCACTTGGTGCAATGGAGTGTCATTTTAATGGAAGACAAGGCCTTACCCTAAAACACATAATAAGGATATAAACTACTGAACAGGGATATTATAGTGTCCTTCAATGTATGCTTTATGGAATTAACTACCGGGACGCCCTTTTGACCTTTATACACGCTGGAGCAAGGAGGGCTCAGAATAAAGCAATAATAATAATACACACAATAAAAAAACACAATCCTCATTTCTGCAACAATATATACACACAACCCGCCAGGTTGCAGCGTTATCTGTGCTCGGTAGTTTCAGGGGAACGGGGGGGGGGGGGAGTGGGGGAGGGGGGAGGAGAGTGGGGGAGGGGGGGAATGGAGGGGAGGGGGGAAGGGGAGGGAAGGGGGGGGAAGGAGAGCAGTCAGAAGTGGAGGCTCTTTTACAGAGAATTTATATCTTAAAGGGGAGGGGGAAGGGGAGGGAGAGAGGAGGGTGAGGGGAGGGGAGAGGGGGGGAGGAGGGAAAGAGGGGGGAAGGGTGGGGAGAGGGGGAAGGGGAGCAGTCAGAAGTGGAAGCTCTTTTACAGAGAATTTATATCTTAAAGGGGAGGGGAGTGGAGGGGGTGAATGGGGAGGGGAGTGGAGGGGAGGGGGGGAGGGGAGGGGAGGGGGGGAAGGGTGGGGAGAGGGGGAGGAGGGGGGGGAAGGGGAGGGGGGGGGAGGCAGGAGAGGAAGGGGAGTGGCTCACGTTTGAGTTTAGTGTGATGCCGATCAGGAAGAAGAAGAAGCCATACTACCAAATTCGTACACTTCCGGAATTGTTTGATTTATTTGTGTTCAAATGTGTGGTGGTTGTTTTGTATTTATTTATGCGAATGTGCACTTGTATATAACTGTCATTAATTTAAAAAAGCTTAGGCACTATCGAGCGATTTTAATTTAAAAACTCAAAAAAACGATCTTTTTTTTCTTTTCTTTTTTTTTCTTTTGCCTAAAACACTCCCAGGCACTCACTGATGAACCTCTGAAAGTTTGATGAAGATCCATTCAGCCATCTCTGAATAAAACGCGGACACACACAGACAACTCGCGTTTATATCTATCTATAATTCCAGTAATCTCTGTTTGTACGTTTGTACGTTTGTACGTCTGTACGTCTGTACGTCTGTTTGTCTGTGACCGCTGTTTCTCGACAACCACGGGTCCGATATACTTTTAACTTGCCAGGTATATTGCTGGGGACCCGAGGATGTGCCTTTTCAAGGTTTCATATTAATCGGACAATTACTTACCGAGCTATGTCCAAAAAACGATTCAACCAATCAGAGAGCAGCGAACGATCGCGTGTGCCGAACGTGGAGGACACACTCTGCCTCGGATGGCACATTTGAGAGCGTATTCATTTATTTCACGTTTGCAAACTATGTTGGCGTTAAACTATGTTTTAAAACTAATAAAACCGAATTTGCGATTCATTCGCTTTCCTGCGCGTTTGTGCACGCGATGGCGATTTCTTTACCAAACTCCGGAAGCCGTTCGCTTTGGACCAAACCATTGCATGTAAATAGAGGGGGGGGATTGTCACCGTACTCGCAAGCCGTTCGCTTTGGACCAAACCATTTCATGTAAATAGAGGGGGGGGATATAATTTTAGATATAGATATAGTACGGGCAATGCCCTAGTATATATAAATCAGGATTTAAATTTAATTCAAAAATTGATCCAGACGTCTATTCTCTTTCAAACATTCAAACCGACAAAGGTAGTTATTTATCACAGCATCTGTAGAATTTTCACCCTTTTACTCAACTCCGTTTCACCGTTATTTGGTGGAGCAAAAAGTCAACTGAGCTTTATAGATATTTCGATATATATAATTATATATATATATATATATATATATATATATATATATATATATATATATATATATATATATATACATGCAGATAGAATGTGATAGAATGTGATGCAGATAGAATGTGATGTGAATGTGATAGAGCCAGCGAATAGTCAGTTGGCCAGGAGTCTACGAGTCAGTCTGAGGCAAGTCTGGATCTGATCCAGGTTCACAAGTCTGATGGAGAGCGGAGGTGGAAGAGCTGACGAGGGTGCGGGATCCGAATGGAAGCCAGGAGCAGCAGATTAGCAATTACCCAGTCCACAACTAAAAGAGATCAACCAGTTAATTTTTTCTCTTTTACCCATTCCATAGTGCAGGGAAGCAAAGGAAAGGAAAGGACGGTCCTCGTGTGTTGATGGTAGAGGACGGACCACCCCCCCCCCCCCCACCCTTCCCACCCCCCCTCCCTCTCTCTCTTTCCCTAAAATCTGTCAGTGTGATTCTGAATCGGTGCCAATGTTGTGTTAGTAAGATTGTACTAGGGGATAATTACTCAGGTTAACTCTGCACTTTAAATCCTCAACAATTTGTCTTTGTCACACACCCAACCTGTCCACCAAGTTTTGTCTGAATCCGACCACAACACAACTTTTTGACACACACGTTTTTATATATTGCTATATACAGTATGTATATCGTGTTTTTAGCCCCATCTCTCAATGGCGAAGAATCACTTAAATAATTAAATAATTCTCGTATCCTCATCCCGATTTGGATCTTCACCAAAATTGAATCAATCCTTCCTTCGTTGTTGCACACCCAACCTGTACATCAACTTTTAATAATAATAATAATAATAACAACAATAATAATCTATCTATAATTCCAGTAATCTCTGTGTGTATGTATGTATGTATGTATGTATGTATGTATGTATGTATGTATGTCTGTGACCGCTGTTTCTCGACAACCACGGGTCCGATATACTTTAAACTTGCCAGGTATATTGCTGGGGACCCGAGGATGTGCCTTTTCAAGGTTTCATATTAATCGGACAAGTAGTTACCGAGCTATGTCCAAAAAACGATTCAACCAATCAGAGAGCAGCGAGCTATCACGTGTGCCGAACGTGGCGAACAGACTCTGCCTCGGACGGCACATTTGAGAGCGTATTCATTTATTTCACGTTGGAAAACTATGTTGCCGTTAAACTATGTTTTAAAACTAAATAAAACTAATTTGCGATTCATCGTAACTGCGATTTGCGACCTTCCGGACAGTGAAGACTTCACTTCCGGCAGCCAATCACAGAACGCGTTGTTGCGAGCCGAGCCGAGCGCGTGCGCCATTACGGTTCGTAATTCGATTTCTTCCGGAGAAAATAATAATTTCTCGATTTCTTATGCGCATTATTTCTCCCAGAGCGAAGGGCGGAAGCGAAGAGCGTTGTTTTTTTTGTTTACGGGCGTACGGGCGTACGGGCGGGGTAGAGCGTACGGGTAGCGTTTTTGGTTTTTTTTGGCAAGGAACGGGCACCCACGTACGGGCATGCCCTAGTAATGATAATGCCAGGTTTACATAGCGCATGATTTTATAGTTTAATATCCTCTACATGCTTTACAAATAAAATCAATTAAAATGATAATAATCTTAGTAATTTCAAAGGGGTACCAATGGTCCCCTAATTAACAATATTCACATGAACCAACGTTTTTCACAAAGGCAAGCTAGGATACTAACATGGGGATTATAACCCAGTGTTTTTGAAAAGATGTGTTTTGAGCAATGTTTCAAAAATTTGTAGGCTGGCTGCTTGATGGATTTGAAGAGGAAGTGAATTTCTAAGACTTGGAGCCGGTACTTGAAATGTTATGGTCACCATAGTAACGAGTTGAGACTTTTAGGACACTGAGGAGGGATTGGGCTGTAGATCTCAAAGTGCGTGCTGGTACATAAAGGGTGATCATGTCCATTATGTAGGCCGGGCTCTTGTTTTGTGATTTAAATGTGGGTAGAGAGATCTTTGAAAATACTCTATTTTCAATGGAAAGGCAGTGGAAGTTTTTTCGGGTTTGTGAGATATGTTGCCTTCTTGGAACTTTCTCAATAATTCGAGCTGCAGTGTTTTGTACACGTTGCAGCTGATTGGCATCAGATTGTGGCAGACCATAAAGCAGGCTGTTACAGGCATCAAATAATCTTGCAACAAATGAGTGCAGCTTGCTTCGTAAGATAGTTCCGAATCTGTCCAATGCATCTAATTGTTGCAGTGGCGGAGCGACAAACATTCTTATTTTGTTATTTCATGGTTAGGTGATTATACATGACTGCACCAAGGTTTCTTGGGAGACGCGTCAACATCGCCAACAGCCGCGGTCAGTGGATGATGCGCTGAGATGCACTTTGAGGAAAAATGGATGATTTCCGTCTTAGAATCATTTAATGCAAGTTTGTTTTGGGTCACCCAAAGATCAACATCGGTGATGCATGTGAGACCTCACGTTCAGATGGTGTGAACAGAATACTGTACCCTCCATAAGTATTGGAACAGTGAAATTTGTTATTACTAGTGAGATACCCGTGCTACGCAAGGGTGGGAGGCCAGAAACGAACAGGCAATGCAGATACGACGAATGCTAAAGCATGAAACCAATAAAATCCACATTCCTGTAGCACCTTCAGTCGCACATTAGACATGGACAGCAAGTTCGTGAAGGACTTCCTTGAAAAACGTACCCTTTCGCAAACAAACCGGGTACGTTCACGTATAGAAACATCGATCATCATGGGTCCGTGGTGAATGTGCATATGGCAATCCGTGAAGTTCACCTTTAGAAAGTAGAAACCATCACGGCATGTCGTCATTCACTTGAACTCAATATCTCTTTTTTCATTCCAAACAACATAACTCCAATCACAAATTAATCACAAAATAAACTTTTAACAACATTGTTAATGTTTCCTTCATTGTAAAAACTACCAAGTCAACAGTTAAAAGGATTTTGAGCCAATAGGTGTTACGGCCTCGGCAAGATCGATGGAGACAGTGATCTGTTGGCTTATACACCGCCCAAATAGCTATGTGGAATTTTCAAATGTAGAGATTAAACCCACACCGTTTGAACTTTGACTGAGGTCATTATATAGGTCATATATAGTTATATTTCCATGCATATATGTTTTACTTTTAATGATGTTTATATACGAATCAAAAAGAAGATAATTGGTTTTGGGTCGTCCTTTCCGCATATCTTGTGGGATTGTGAGTTGGAGAGACGGCCGTGATGGCGGGGAGGGGGTTGGCATTCTCTCAAGCAGGGATTCAACCCATGTCCTTATAAAAGGTCTTTGTCTGAGGTCACCGAGTCCGATCGGTGCAGCTGATCAGTGCAGCTGTGCAGCGATCGGTGCAGCCGTTCGTGTGGCACCCGGGAAAATAACGTTATGCGGGAGTCCAATCCTGAAAATGCTGGAGGCCAAAGCTGAAATTGGAAAAACAATATAGCCTATTTTACTCCAGGAGATCCCAGGATTACCCACTAGGCTGGGCCAAATCGGAGGTGATTTTCCTAATTCAATGTAATTTACCTAAAAGTTGTGAGTGAGTATCGGGAACAAAATCATGAAAAAAAATTTCAAAAATATTGACGTTTTACGGTCAGACAGCCCGTTACCATAGCAACAGTTACAGACGACTCAAAAAATGCCTAAATTGACGATTTCTCAAGCTGTGTTTGACCCCCAGAGTTGATTCTGGTACCAAAAGATGCAGAATTGAAAGCCAAGGATGATTGGATAGCTTAACAATGTCTGTAAAACAATTCAATACCACTTTTATCCAAAAAACTGATTTTTGTCTGAAATTTCAAGCATATTTATGGAAAAAACTTGAAAATTTTGCTTTTTAATCATAGGATAACCATTAATCAGATTAAATTTACTTTAAATTGTCTTTTACAACCTTGTATTGTCCAGTTTTTATAACTGTTATAACGTTGTTTAAATTTGGCCATCTTCATTTCAATAAAAAAAAAAGTTAACAAAAGCAGCTTACAATCATTAATTTTAATGCCTGCTTTCGGTTGTTACTGTAACCATTCATCAGGGCATTCAAGGCGCTCTTGCACACATCAAGGATAGGCGCTCTTGTCTTCGATACAACGGCAGTGAACTCTGGGGTCAAGAGTGGAGTCGTAGTAAGACTGGAGACTGAGTTTGGCAGGAGTCTTCTGCAACTGGCGTGTCGGCACCACATCCACGAATTGGTTGGAGGGGCGTCTTGCTCAATAGTGTATGGCCCCACCACAGGACCTAATGAACAGCTGTTCAAGCGACTGCTCAACACTTGGAGTGAATTGGACCAGGGCAACTACACATTGGTCGAGGTGTCTGCTCAACAGAGAGAGCTGGCTGGCCATGTACATGCCACCATCACCTTCCTTCAGACGTGGATGGACAATAGCACAAAGGAGACTCTTCGACACGACTACCTGGAGCTGGCACACCTCACACTGCTGTTTCTTGGAGGGACTGTCCCTGATGGTATGAGGACCATCACTATCAAAGCTCCTGGGGCATTCCACCACGCCCGTTGGATGAGCAAGACTTTATACACTATAAAGGTGGCACTCTTCCGTTGGCAGCTGGGAGATATCTACACACCCGAAGAGCTGGAAGACATAACCAGTCTCGCTGCATTCATGTCAGTCTTCTACACTAAAGCGTGGTTGACATGTACCAGTGCTGCAGATGCACCATCTAACGACATGTACCTGATGAAGAACCTCCTCAAGGCTGAGGCCAGTATCGCAAAGAATCCAACAAAGTGGCCTGCCAAATTTCTGTCCTTTGTGACTGTGGCCCGAGAGAAGCTACAAAACCATTTGTGGTACCTCTCAGAGAGATTGGTCTCTTTGGCACTCTTCTCGGACAGAACGTCATCTGACAAGCAGACTATGAGAAGGGCTATGCTCAGGTACCATGGGACTGCACATAACATGATACAGGAGATGCCAGCCTCACAGCAATTGGGGAGTAAAGCCCTCAAAGACTTTGTTGGTTACGACTCTTGGAGCATGTTTGAACTCTTGGGTATTGACTCCAGTTTTGTCAAGCTCCCCGTTGCACAGTGGCCCACCTCAGACAGCTATCGTCATGGCAAGGAAGTTGTGGCCAAACTCCCAGTTGTCAATGACGCAGCAGAGCGGACACTTGGACTCGCCACAGATTTGAACACTAACAAGGCCCCCAAATCTGAGGCGCAGCTCCAGGCTCTATACAGGGTTGTGAAGGGCGTCAGGGAGAAGCTGCATGGACTGGCAACATCCACTGAGGTTGTGACTAAGAAGTCATTGGCCTCCATTGATTACAATTGGGACTAGGTTTTTTATTTTGTTATCAATGTTCAATGTCAGACCTTAAATTTGAGACAAAAAAGCTTAATCAATGACAAAAGTTAATTTAAAGTACATTTAATTTGACTATAGCTCTGATTAATGATTATCCTATGATTAAAAAGCAAAATTTTAATTTTTTTTCAAACAAATGCCTTAAATTTGAGATAAAAATGAGTTTTTGGGATAAAAGTTGTATTGAATTGTGTCACAGACATTGTTAAGCTATCCAATCATCCTTGGCTTTCAATTCTGAATCTTTTGGTACCAGAATCAACTCTGGGGGTCACACACAGCCTGAGAAATCATCGATTTTAAGAATTTTTTGAGTCGTCTGTAACGGTTGCTATGGTAAAGGGCTGTTTTACCGTAAGACGTCAATATTTTTGAAAATAAATTTCATGGTTTTGTTTCTGTTACCCAGCCACAACTTTTAGGTAAATTACAACCTTGTAGTATGAAAAATTGAAAATCACCCCTGATTTGGCCCAGCCTATTACCCACCCAAAATATCGTTGCGATCGGTTCAGCCGTTTTTGCGGTACCTTCGAACGGACAGACAGACGGGCGGACAGACAGACAGACGGACATTTGGTGAATTATAGTAAGATTGCTATATACTCAAGAAATTTAGATTTGAGATCAAAAGATGAATATGAGGCAAGAGTACTGAAGGTCAGCTTTTATTTCTTGGTATTTCCATGCATATATGTTTTACAATTGTAGAACAAAAGCACTTTTATGTTCTGTACCCCCATTTTAGGTAACATTGTGCATTATACATTGTGCATTTTCGTGTATGTACATTGGCATTCTCATGTACTCGTATGTACTATGTGTGAATATCTTTACAGCTGTGGAGAAACTCTGGGAAGGGTTTGAAACAGTAAAGGGCTTACTTTGTGTTGCCTTTCATCGTTGTTTCTGCAGCCTTCTTCGACTATAAGAGCATGGGAGGAGTCGATTTATTTATATAATCCTAGCCACCTGGGGTAATTGATTAGGGGAGAGCTAATTGGTTATTCCCTCCATTCACAGGTGGGAGATGCAGATGGGTCTTTGTTCTCTCATTCACATATATATGTGTGTGTATATATATATATAGTTACGGTCATGGATTCGGGGTCTATTGTGAAGGGGAGCCTTGGTTTCTCCAGGACTACCGGACCTGAGGCTACCTAGCACAGATAACGATGCAACCTGGCGGGTTGCTAATCCACGGTGAATGCCAATTAGTCTACCAGATCCCCTAGCGTCCGTTTGCCTGGGGGATGATTACCGTTTGCCTGGGGATAACGTGGCTTACTAAATGGGGTTCACACCCTCGATGTGCACCAATTTTATTTTAGGTTTTAATCAGATGCAGCCGAATGGAACTGCCAGTGCACACCGGATGTGGACTGGAGCTAAATGGTGGTGGGATTGGTGGGAACTGAAATCTTCAATCTAACCATTAGTATGGGCTATGCTAGATTAAGGAAGGAAATGACATGCACAGACAGTTGGAAAAACAAATGTACAGAATTTATTTAAAAGACGGGGCTGAGGAAAAATATGTTTACATTCAAAGCAATGGCTTTTATTAGCCACTGTTGTACTTGGTCCGAAACGGGGGCTTATGGATTGGGTCTCGTCCATCTGTCCATCTGTCTGCAACCATATATCGGAGTTGTATGGACCGATTTTGGTCATACTTGGCAGAAAGACAACAAATGATGTTGTACATATGTGCATAATTTTGTTTCGTGATGCAATCAAAGATGGCCGACTGGTGGCCATTTTAGTTGTCCAAAAACCTGATGTTGAACACATCCTCAACCATTTCTCAGACTTTCATTTACCCATGTTGTTCAAACTTTGCACACAGAGAAAGAATGATGGCTTACATAAGCACTTCATTAGTTTTCGAGATCAGATTAAATATGGCCGACTGGCAGACATCTTGTTAGTTAAGCATGTCCCCAACCATTTCTTCAACACGCATGGTCCAATTTGGTTCAAACTTGGCACAAGAAGAGTGCATGATGGCATACACATGCACTACACTTTCTTTTGCGATCTGATCAAAGATGGCCGACTGGTAGACTGGCGGCCATTTTACTTGTAAAAAACCTGATGTTAACCACGTCCTCAACCATTTCTCGTACATGCATTTACTGATCTTGTTCAAACTTGGCACACTGAAAATGAATGATGATTACATATGTTCTTAATTATTTTTTTTTGATATCAGATACAAGATGGCCAACGGGCGGCCATTTTGTTACCTAAAGGTGTCCCCAACCATTTCTCTACATGCATGGACCGATTTTCTTCAAAGTTGGCATGAAGACAATACATGAAGGTGTACATAAGCAGAATATTTTATTTTGTAATCTGACCAACGATGGCTGACTGAGGGACTTTAAAATCTAAATTCGAATGGATCTTAGGGGTTGAAGCGGTCTAATTTGAATCTGGATCTGATAATTACCTCTGCCACCGAAAGTGGATGGATGTTATGTTTTCACCACTGTATGTTTCTTTGTTTGTGAATAGGATATCCCAAAAAGTTCTGGACTGATTCTGACGAAATCTGGTGGCGAGGTTGGGTATGGAACAAGCATAAAAGTATTAGATTTTGGTGAAGTTTTGAATCTGGATCCGATAATTACCTCTGCCACCGAAAGTGGATGGATGTTATGTTTTCACCACTGTATGTTTCTATGTTAGTGAATAGGATATCCCAAAAAGTTCTGGACTGATTCTGACGAAATCTGGTGGTGAGGTTGGCTATGGGACAAGCATAAAAGTATTAGATTTTGGTGAAGTTTTGAATCTGGATCCGGATTAGATAATTTTTTAAGTAATTCTTCACCATTGAGTGATATGGCTAAAACCGATACATAGCACGATATCTCAAAGGGTTATGGACGGATTTTGGCGAAACTTGGTGGAAAGGTTGGGTGTGTGACAAGACCAAATCAATCCCTTTTTGGTGATTATCCAAAGCCAGATCCGGATACGAGAATTTTTTAATTTCTTAAGTGCTTCTTCACCATTGAGAGTTGGGGCAAAAAACAATATGATATTTTGTTGTATGATATTTCAAAAGGTTGTGGATGATTTATGACAAAACATGGTGAATGAGTTGGGTAAGTGACAAGAACGTGCAGATCCGATTTTGGTTCATGTCGGATCCAGATCCGACCTATCAGTGGGATACAAAACGTAAACTATTCAGCCTGGCGGAGGTATTTGCTCTACCGAGTGCCGTTCTAGTTTTAATTGTGTGTCCTGCTCTGTTCTTAAAGTATATTCTTAACAGAAAAATACCAATAAGTTATAAAATTATATTCCTTAATCACAAAACCGACATTATTGTATTTCTTCGCTCACATACATCTGTCTGTACCCACTCTCACGCACAAGACGATGATGAAAACGACGTTTGGTCTCACCATCTGCTTGTTGCAGTCATGTGATTTCCCCTCCACTTTGGGAGGATAAATAACACCGCATTATGCCTCTACCAGTTGCAGTTCTCTCATAGTGTACAGCTGCAGTTATAGCAACAGGGTTTTTGGAAAAGCCATTTGTTGTTATAATTATCACCTTTGTTCAAGCAATGTTTTTATTGTACTGTTTCAAACACAAATGTAGTTCTTATTAGTCATTCTTTTATTAAAAAGAGAATACATCTTTTTATATGTGAGGTTGCTGGTGTGATGAATGTGGGTCATAATGTTTAGTGGGAACCAATTGAGGAACTAAATGCAGGATATATGAGATATAAAATGTCTTCGCGAGGGAAAGTGTTGACATTCTAGACCAGTTGCACTTTTCCAGCAAAACCTGCCCAAATATCTTTTTCATAAAAGAAAACAAAATAAATGACAAATACCACAGCCCTGAAACCTCTGGAATACCTCAAATCACTCAAAGCCAGGTTTCACTTCCACGGCCATATCTGCGTCTCCAACCTCTCCCAAGTGAATGCTTTTACCACCATATACCCTCCATTGTTTCATGACCCCATGACACTTCCCTTCAGATTTCAAATCACGTTCTCCAATTAAAATAAAATGCGTGCAAGATTTTTCATGCAACACACAATTACTTAATGCATACCTATGAATTGTGACTGAACTGCCATTGTTCACCAGAAGCACTTTCCTTGCAGTATTTGTTGCAGCCTACTTTAAAACTGCACTCATGAAATTTCAAGCAACACCTGCTCTCGTTATCTTGCATGCATCATGCACAATCATCATGCTGTGCTGGATCTTGATCACAGTGAAGCTCTCTCGAACGCAAAGCTAACAAGCAAAACAAAATGAGAACTAGAACCACACTCGGGAGAGAGTGTACCTCCACCAGGTTGAAACAGTTTACGTTTTGTATCCCACGGATCTGGATCCAGACCTGACCCAAAAATCGAATCGGCTTGTCCTTGTCGCCTAACTAACTCATCCACCTAGATTTTTCACAAGTCGTCCATAACGTTTTGAAATATCACGCTACATGTCGTTTCTGGTCCCATCACTCATTGGTGAAGAATCACTTGAACCACCTTTAGAGGCCATGTTTCTCCGCAGAGCAGGGGTTGGCCTTTTTCGGGCACCATTGTCCCCTTTTTGAAGCAATGTTTTATGGCCGGATGCCCTTCCTGCCGCCAACCCTGTTAGTCGACTCTTGCGACACACAGGGAATTACCAGTACTCAATTCGCCGACCTCGGAAGGATGACAGGCTGTCAACCCCCCTGGCGTTAATTCAGCAATCGACCGGGATTAGAACCCAGGATCCTAAGATCCCAAGCCGCACCCTAACCGATAAGCCAACACCAGGCTTCTGAAGAATCACTTGGAAAATTAAAAAATTCTCGTATCCAGATCCATATTCGGATCTCACCAAAATCGGATCGATTCGTCCTTGTCACACTCACAACCTATCCTCCAAGTTTCGTCCAAATCTGTCCACAACTTTTGGAGATAACCTGCTACATATCGGTTTTAGCCCTATCTCTCAATTGTGAAAAATTACTTCTCTGATCCAGATGCAAATCCGAATCTTCACCACAATATAATAATTTCTTTATTCTCACATTCATTACGATTGTACCATATCCTGATGCTGTGTGTATTCTGCTTCCCCGCTAGTGGACCTCTGGTAGCATGTAACTGTTGCTGCGTTTTTGACTGAGGAAGAACTGCTGAAATCTATATTTCTGGATTCTTCCCAACATCTTTGCTCCTTTCACATTTCTTTCTACTTTTTCATTTTTCTCTTTCTTCATTATAATTCTTTCTTTTCTTTATTGTACACCGCTCCTTTCCTATGCCATCTCCAGGCATTGCAAATCGTCATTACCGGGCACCGAAGGGGGCTCGGCAGTGACGCACGCTGAAAGAGAGTACTCAGTTTTCACTCTGGTTTCTTGTTTTCTTTCTTGCTTTCTTGCTTTCTTGTTTGTTTGTCCGGACGATATCTCAGCCATCCTTTGAGCTAGGAAGCTGAAATTTCGGCACAATAGTGAGCAAGTCCTTTGTCAAAAACGGTATTTTTTGTTTTTTGATTAATCAATTAATTGATGAGTTATTTAATTATTAGCGATTAATTAAGTACTTATTTAATTAATTAAATTTCATTTCTCTTCTGACCATTAACTCAGGCACCTTTTGAGTTAGGAAGCTGATATTTGGACATGCCAATGACCAGGTGATTTGGCTGCAAAGGCTATTTTTGATTTATTAATTAATCAATTAATCAATTAATCGATTAATTATTTAATTATTTGATTAATGACAATTTTTTTTTTTTTTTAAAGTTACAGATTCTGATGAAATGGTGGTGGTTTATGTGTTCTCTGACCGAATTGATTAATAATTTAATTTTTTAATGATCATTATTTATTTATTTTCATTATTAATCATTTATTTATCTCTCTTTCTCATTTGGCCAATATCTCAGGCACCTTTTGAGCTCAGAAGCTAATATTTGGACATGAGTGACCAGGTTATGTGGCTATCAAGGATATTTTTGATTTATTAATTAATCAATTAATCAATGTATCGATTAATTATTTAATTATTCGATTAATTACTAAAAAAAAATTTTCCCCCCAGTTACAGATTCTGATGAAATGGTGGTGGTTTGTGTTCTGTGACCGAATTGATTGATAATTTAATTTTTTAATGATTATTATTTATTTATCTTCATTATTAATCATTTATTTATTTTCTTTCTCATTTGGCCAATATCTCAGGCACCTTTTGAGCTGGGAAGCTAATATTTGGACATGACAGTGACCAAGTGATGTGGCTATCAAGGATATTTTTGATTAATTGATTAATCATTTCATCGATTCATTATTTATTGATTAATCGATGAATTACTTATTGATTAATCAATTAATTATTTAGTTTTTTATTAATGACTTATTTGATTAAATTTCTAAAAGATACATCTTCGGATGAAGCACAAGTGGTTTTGTTATGGTATTAGCCAATTGATTAAGAAAATATTTTGTGATAATCTTTTATTGATTTTAATTATACAATTAATCAATCAATTAGATGTACATCTCTCCCTCCCAATGCAGCCTCTATGAGCTTCACTGCGGTATTGCCGGGCGCCGGAGGCACCCCGGCAATGCCGCGCTGTAGGATATTTAATTATTTGGCATGGGGGCGGTGTACTTTGAATGTATGTGTACCTGTTTGTTTTCTTGTTTGTTTTCTTTCTTGTTTTCTTTCTTGTTTGTTTGTCCGGGCGATATCTCAGCCATCCTTTGAGCTAGGAAGCTGAAATTTCGGCACAATAGTGAGCAAGTCCTTTGTCAAAAACGGTATTTTTTTTTTTTGATTAATCAATAAATTGAGGAGTTATTTAATTATTAGCGATTAATTAAGTACTTATTTAATTAATCAAATTTCCTTTCTCTTCTGACCATTAACTCAGGCACCTTTTGAGTTAGGAAGCTGATATTTGGACATGCCAATGACCAGGTGATTTGGCTGCAAAGGATATTTTTGATTTATTAATTAATCAATTAATCGATTAATTATTTAATTATTCTATTAATGACAAAAAAATTTTTTTTTTTAAAGTTACAGATTCTGATGAAATAGTGGTAGTTTATGTGTTCTCTGACCAAATTGATTAATAATTTAATTTTTTTATGATTATGATTTATTTATTTTCATTATTAATCATTTATTTATTTTCTTTCTCATTTGGCCAATATCTCAGGCACCTTTTGAGCTGGGAAGCTAATATTTGGACATGAGTGACCAAGTGATGTGGCTATCAAGGATATTTTTGATTTATTGATTCATCATTTCATCTATTAATTATTTATTGATTAATCGATTAATTATTTATTGAGTAATCAATTAATTATTTAATTTTTTATAAATGACTTATTTAATTAAATTTCTAAAAGATACATCTTCGGATGAAGCACTGGTGGTTTAGTTATGCGATTAGCCAATTGATTATGAAAATATTTTGTGATAATCTTTTATTGATTTTAATTATACAATTAATCAATCAATTAGTGTACACCTCTCCCTCCCAATGCAGCCTGAATGAGCTGCACTGCTGTATTGCCGGGCGCTGGAGGCGCCCCGGCAATGCCGCGCTGCAGCATATTTAATTATTTGGCATGGGGCGGTGTACTTTGAATGTATGTGTACTTGTTTCTCTCTTTCTTTATCCATCTGTTTTAGGAGAATTGAATTCTTGCAGAAATGTTTCTGAAAGGTTAACTTGGCTGCGCCTGGATGGGTTTGATGGCAGAGGAGTCACAGCTGAAAACCGATTCCTATCCAGGTTCCTCCTGATTACTCCATCTTTGCTCTTTACTTCTTCTGGTTCCTTCTGAGGATTCCAATGCAGCAGCATTTGGTTTTCCGTTTCATTCTATACCCAACCTCTCTACCAAATTTCGGCTGAATCCATCCACAACTTTTTGAGATATTCTGTTCACAAACAGACAAACAAACATACAACAGGGGTGAATACACTGGCAACATACACAGACAACAGCGTGAAACAAACACAAAACAGGGGTGAAAACATAATCTCCATCCACCTTCGGTGGTGGAGGTAACAAATGTTATTGTTTCTTGATACACAAACAAAATATGCATTCTACATTTTGTATCAGCCTGAGCTTATGAGTGTAACATTTATCATTTTTCCATTGGATCTAAGGCCCGTGGTGGAGCTTAAACAGAAATCAGGTATACTCATGTTGATAAATACATGAGATAACACCAGACTTGACTTCAGACCAGCACAGCCACTGAGCTTTGGGGAAGAAACGTCACTTCCCATAGCACTGTGGGTACCAGCGACGCCATATTTTACGGTGTAATTTTGTCTCGGATCTCAGCAGGGCAGTTAAGGAAGAATGTCCTCCAAATGGTTGCCAACCAATGGAGTCAATGCATGCTCTATCCTTTATGCTGAGTATCAAGCGAGGAAGCAGTGTTACGTGCTCCTCCCCAAACCCTGGTCACGGTGTACCTCCGAGCCCCGAGAGGAGTCACGGCAGAAAAATGTGTTATTCTGTATGTCTTAGATCAATGGTGAAACCACACCAATTGTTACCAACAAACAAGTATTGTATTAAGATCACACGAGAATAACAGTACAAAAAGCAATAGTAATCAATTGTACAACCAATATATCCTTCCAATGATGGTACCATCAGTTTCGTACAATATAACTCACTGTGCTCCAAGTGAGTGAAACAAGAACATTCCCAGTGTCTCTATTCCGGCATCAAGCCAAAGTCGATCTGCTCCAGTGATCGTCAGAACGATGTCTTATTGAGACCAGAATCCCGTTCGGTTGAGTGACAGTCACGCTGCCAATGATGCGTAAAGGTGCCCTCCAGGCGACTGGGAAATCACACCTTCGGGTATGGACGTTCCACGGCTCCCCTTCGGCGAACCGCAGATTTCCCACTCAAAAGCCACGTTACACACACACCAGGTTAACGTCTAGATGTGGTGAAAATGGTTGAAGCGAGGTGAAAAACCTGGAGCGATGTGAAAATTGGGTGCGAGTCAAAATGGCCAACGGCCCGTTCTCGAGACGTAATGGCACTCCAACGATTCTCTTCGGAATCGACCGCAAAACCTGTCACGCAGGTTTATCTGTCACAGCGATGACAACTCTCTCACAGGAATCCCTTTCCCGGGAAACCCAAAGTTCACTCGTGACTCTCGTTCACCAACGTTCGCTCAGGAACTCGAAGCAGCTCGGCTTCTTGTCCGACTCACTCGCCCCGCCTTCTCTTCCTCTTCTTCTTCTTCCTCGTCGTCCGGTTCTGGTTTCATTTAAAACATTAACTTTTTTACCTTTTGAAAAGAGTAATCTCTATTTCCCTTAAACGACAACAATAATAGTACATGGAATCAAAAATGTTTACAGTGGATGAAAACCACAACAACGGGAGTGACGAATCCATAACAAGCAGCACGTACCATTTAAAAACTCTTTTGGATTATTATTCACCCAGGTTCGGAATTGAACCGCCGACCTCCCAAACTCAGAGCATATTCTCTTTAACCATTGTGTCACAGAGTCTGGTATGCCATATATATGGAAATATTATTTCGGCAAAAAGCCAAAAATAGATGAGAAAACAAGAAGACGTCATGCAGAGCACGATACTTGCAAAATCCACCCCTTCTCCCCCAAAAAAGGTTTCCATTGATGCAGCAAATTGTCCATTTCCTCAAGATAAAATATTGACGATCTTGATCAAAGCTCATGTCAATAGGATGAAAAGTGACGATTTTTCAGATTAAAATTGATGATTTTAGAAGTTTGACCGAGAGTTGACATTTGACCTCAAAAATCGTTTGTTTCCCAATTCAGTGAGGCCCTATGCAAATGCTGCTAAATTTTCAAGTCAATCGGATGAAAATTTATGATTTTGGAAGTTTGACCTTGAGTTGACCTTAAAATAGTTTGTTTCCCAATTCAATGAGGCAAATGCTGTTAAATTTTCAAGCCAATTGGATGAAAAATGGTGATTTTAGAAATTTGACCTCCAGATCACCTTTGACCTCAAAATCAATAGGCTTCTCAATTGTGACGACCTTACCAACTTGGTGAAGTTTCATGATGATCGGTTTAGAATTGTGACAAACAGAAGAGACAGACAGAATAACAAACGCAACCGACCAATACACTTGAAAAATCTTCAATTTTGCAAGTAATAGACACTATGGCTAACAGTTGTGGATTTCAAAAATTACGTTTAAAAAAATTCCATTGAGAATGATTATTAGACATCCATTGACCTATAAAGAATATGTTGAATAGTAACAATGAGGTTTATCATTGTGTAAGGATATTGAATAATGTGCTGGGGTCCATGGTTCTTCAAGCTATGCAAGTACAAGGTAATAAGGATTCTTCGACCCTCAACAATACTCCATGGATAAACTTCTATCGATATTGACCCAGCAGTGAATAGATGCTCTGAACCTCAAACAAGTCAGGGCCAGTGTATGATCATTGGATTTGTGTTTGAGAAAGCTTTATTCGGATTGAAACCCAGCACGACGCGGTGGAAGCCCTGATTGAATATGCTGCACGCATGACAGGAAGAGTGGTTGTCCTCTCACTCCCTTTGAGCAAATGGTATCCCTTAGAGCAGCATACTGGGTCTCAACTATTCGTCTAGTCTCGGCCACCACTGGCATCACTCTCTCCCTCCTGTTTTATTGATAACTGCACTGCTCTTTTTAATCTTTTTTTTTTGGCACAAACTTTAAACCCAGTGACCGAGTGTGTAAATATTACTCCATAATGAACTGGAATAAAATATTGCACTGGTCCCAAAAATGGAACAACATCCTTATTCCCAGAAAGTCACATGTTTTCACCTTGTTCCTCCATAATGAGGAACAGCTGAGGAACCCTTCCATAATATAACGTCATCAACTATTGAAAAAAGTCACACTTTCTGTAATTTTATCAATAACTATTTGTAAACACCTGTCTTTGCTGACGACGCGTCTAAAATTGCCTCCAAGGCCACGTTCGGACTCGTCATTCTCTGCTATTAGTCATGTTCACTATGTTTTTTCGTTCAAAATCATGGTAGATTAGCAAACCTATACATTTTTGGAAACGTTATTACATGGAAAATCTGAAAATCAATGTTTACATTTGCCAATTCCGACCAATTCGATTCGACCAATTCGACCAATCGACCAATTCCATTCGACCAATTCGACCATTCGACCAATCGCTTCGATCGACCATTCGACCATTCGACCAATTCGATCGATTCGATTCGATTCATCGAATTCGATTCGATCGACCATTCGACCAATTCGATTTGCCAATCAATTTGACCGACCTTTGCTTGTGTGGAACGGACTGTGAAAACGATGCGGACTATATTGTCGGATACGACACACAGGACAGTGATGACGAACTCTAAATGGCATATTCTGTAATCGTGTATGTTTGATGCCATTGACTGCCTGTGTATATTTTGTCATTGACTGCCTGTGTAGATGTGAAGTTATACTGACTGCATGTGTATATATGATTTTGCTGACTGCCTGTGTATGTTTGGTGATATGAATTATTGTGACACATTTTGATGTTATTAACTGCCTGTACAAAATGATAACATGTATTTGATTATGCAACTTATCGCGAATATAAAGACAGTATTTTGCAATTCAAAACCTTTGATTCGTGTCTTACCATTCCCCATAGCACTAATTTGATACTTTCATTGGATTCCTTGTCCCTGAAAATATAGGTTTAGTATATTTTAAAAAGTTTTTAGGGTAATTAGAGGCAGAAATAGAACAAAATATGTATTTTACAGTGGCCATTTTGAAAATCCAAAATGGCCGCCATACAGGTATCTCTCCAAATGTAAACATTGATTTTTAGTTTCCTTATGCTATAACCTTTCCAAAAATGTATAGGTTTGCTAATCTACCATGATTTTGAACGAAATATAATTTATTGACATGGTGAACCTGACTATATGCTAAGTTCTGACTTGGCACTGTGCACATGTCCATCATATGTGATCTTCATCTCCAGCATTAATTAGATTGGAAGGTGGCTCATCCTTATGGGCCAAGCCCAGGGCCGGATTAACCTTATGTGGGCCTGGCGCCAAACAAATTTGTGGGCCTCCATTTGGGGAACCATTGCAAAACATGAGATAGACAGAAATAGTCTTTAACACAGCACACAGCTGTATATATACGTTTAATTAACAATATTTACAAGTTTAAGTCGCAGATGGAGGTGGCTGCCACTAGGGTAACAGCAATGGTATCCCTAGGGCAGAAGGACATATACACAAGTGTACATAAAATAAATAAATAAATGAAAATATATAAATAAAACAGTGGATAAAACAGTCTGCCATTTGCTGGTCCCATGAAGTTCTAGACAAATTATTTATTAAAATGTATCGCATGTGTACATTTGGGCTGGAAGGACGACCTCGAGGTACATACACTCACCTCGAGTCTGTCTCGCCTGGATTTGATTGCCGACCCAGGTATAAACAAACTCAGCCTGGTGTTTCACAGGTGATCCATCAATGTGTGTGCCGTCACTTGAATGGACGTGAAATGTGCGTGCTGTTTTCCAGCATTCGTTGGTGGACGTTAAATATCCCATAGTGTCCTTTGCGGAAGAGTAGGTGAACTTTCGTCGCACCCTGAACAAATTACAAATTCCTGCCCTAACTAGTCGAACGTCTCAGGCCAAGGTTCGTGAAGACTCGGGCCTAGCTTCCCCTAGCCGACCCCACAATGAAGGTTGGATAATGGTAGCCGTCAAAGAAGAAGAATAAGATTAAGATCACAATGTGTAAATTTGGAAAAACATCTTTGCCTCTCTGGGCCCCTTCTGATTGTGGGTCTGGCTCTGAGGAGCCATTATAAACCCGGCGCAGGCCAAGGCCTCAAACTCCCATTCTATCCATCTTGATGTCGTGCATCACCACCTGCTGATTTTTTTTTTTAAGTCACACATAAGTATATCCATAAAATTGGTGCAAAGAGCACTTTTGTCACGCAATGACCTACTCTTCAAAATGTACTGCAGGACCTTGAATGTGCACATCCTACGTGCAGATGCAACAGCTGATTTTACATCTTCATTGGAAAGTTGTTGTCTTGCAAGATGTAATGCTCCCTCCTGGTAGTGCTTCAGGGGTGAAGTTTTAATGAAGTCTGACCCCATACAGTATTGCGAGCATGGATTATACAGCTGAATTGCAGGTATGCTATGATACCAGAGCTGATGATGTAACGATTAGAGTGTCTACTTCGGGTCTGGGAGGTCGACCGGAGGAATCCTGGCTGAGTGATACCAATGACTTTAAAAATGGCATGCGCTGCTTCCTCGCTTGATGTTCAGCATTTAAAAAAGATCCCATAGAGCACGAACAAACCCCATAGGCCGGCATCGATGGGGAGGAAGAAATTCCTTCAGAGGAAATGCCCCGCGGAGTGCAGTGAGACAAGCGGCACCATTGAAGTGATGTCGCTGGTACCCAGAGAATCCTGGGAAGTGAAGACACTTCCCCCAAACTCAGTGGCTGTGTTCGTCTCATCTAATAATCCTTTGTTGTCGAATCTCGATGTCAATTTGTGAGTGGCAGCTCCATTTACTAGCCTTAGATGTTGCATTTTAAAAAAAAAACCAAAAACCAAACTATCCTGTCCTTCCCTATTGCCTTACACAGCTGTAGCACAACTCAACCTCCTGTGTAATCCAGCATATCTTCTGTTGCTCTTCTTCGTTTGTATGCAGAACATGGCTGAGGGTAGAATCACTTGTTGGGGATACAACTGTGCCAATGATCCAGTACTCCCTGTAATGTAGAGCAGGAATTTGAAATTTGCCATTGATAGCTTGCCTACTGTCTGCGAAGGATACCGTGGAATCTTTAACATCCACCAACTAATGCTGGCAGACGGGACGCCAAATATCCCATCTATCTAAGGGACGGCACGGCACGCACATTGATGCCTCGCCCTGCCTGTGAAACACCAAGATGGCAGTTTATAGCTGGGCCGAGATTCAAACCGAGGCTTGCCAGCTCAGAGGTGTGTGTGCATATCTCTAGAGTATCCTGCCAGCCTCTGTCTTATATTATTGAAACTAGCAAAATTACCCGGCGTTGCTGGGTAATAATGAGTCGCTTCCTGATGAGGATATGATATATGCAATCTGGGTCCATCATCTAGAGAGAATTTTAAAAACAGATCGCAAGTACAGTGGAGCAGTGGCATATCGAGGTAAAATGACGCTCAGGGTGAGATGTCAAATTGCCGCCCCTCGTAACTTCCCATAAGTCTTTGAATATTGTGTGTGTGTGTCGGTGTGTCCCTGTGTGTGTGTGTGTGTGTGTGTGTGTATGTGTGTGTGTGTGTGTGTGGACATGTGTGTGTGTGTGTGGTGTGTGTCCGTGTGTGTGTCCGTGTGTGTGTGCAGTGTCCGTGTCAGGGCTGTAACCTTTTTACCATTTGAGTTTTGTCATCAAATTTTCATCAAAGCCTTATTATGAGAATATGGAGAAGGTAAATTAATAATTTTGTCAAAAGCTCAAAGGTCAGCATCATATAAAATCATCAATTTTCATGCGATTGACTTGAAATTGTAATAATTTTCATATTGGGTCTTTAATTTGTTCACCAATTCAAAGGTAGAAAGATTGTTTTTTTTAGATGTAAAGCTCAAAGGTCAAGGTCAAATATCAATTTCTCAAAGGTCAAATAAAATCATCAATTTTCATTTTGTATTTTAAAAACTATTTTCGTTATTTTGAGCATTTGGAAGAAGAAGAAGAAGAAGATGTCTGAATACAAACGGACGCGAATGGGCTTTGCATTTTCAGATGCATTCTGGTATAGCAGTTGCAATTGCCACGGCCGAGAGAGCCAGAATGGGCCCCGGGGCAATACCAAGTGTCGGCCCCCTTCAAATAATTTTTTTTTAAACATCCTATTGCTGAGGAGGCTTCCATATTTTCGTCAGACCAAACACATGCCTTGGTTAACGGAAATCAATTTGTTTTTGTTTTTTTCTATTTTTTGTAGGTGCCGAAAACACCCCTACCTACACCCAATAAGGAAGATTTATATTTTATATTATACACACACATACACACACATATATATATATATATACACACACACATATACACGCACATACACACACATATATACGCACATACACACATACACACACACACACACACACACACACACACACACACACACACACACACACACACGGCTCTCTTATGGTATAGATAAACGGATTGTTTTTTTTAAACTCATTTCATCCCGATGGGGTTTGGCCAACATTCCTGTGTTCATTTACGTCATTACGTCATCACCGCAATTATCATAATGTAAGTTCTTCCCATATCAGTTTATTTCACGAAGGAGGGTGTTTACTGCCCATGGCGATAGTATGCTCGCGAATCGCCCTGAGTGACTTGGAGGGACAGACAAAATAAAAATATACACGGTGTTTCATCGTTACAAACAATCATTATATGAAACAAAACAAATTGAAGGAATAATTACGCGCCCCTATTAGGTCCGGCCAACGGGGTGGTCACCTCCTACCTCCCGCCCCTCCTCTCCATCGGCGACCCTGCTCCTATCCTCACCCACACTCCACCATCATTCGAGGTGTTACATTCATGTAAAAAGTTTAGTGTCTTGTTACTCAAGTTAGCCGAAATAAAGTTACATGTAAATTTACATCTAAGTGATGGTGGGGAGAGTAACAAATATCAGATTAGAAATAGACTCCCCAAAGTCCGTCAGATTATCAGACTAAAACAAAGTTAGGCTTGGCCTTGAATTGGCATGGCTTATGTTAAATTTAGCCATCAGCTCAGATCACATGTTAAATGTAGCCATAAGCCAAGAACACATGTTAAATGTCACCATATGCCCAGAACACATGTTAAATTTAGCCATAAGCCCATATCACATGTCAATCACAAAAAAAAAAAAAAAATGTAGCCATAAGCCCAGATCACATGTTAAATTTAGCCATCAGCCCAGGTCACTTGTTTAATGTAGCCATAAGCCCAGAACACATGTTAATGTAGCCATAAGCCCAGAACAAATGTTAAATGAGGCCATAATCCCAGATCACATGTTAAATTTAGACATAAGCCCATATAACATGTTAAATTTAGCCATAAACCCAGATCACATGTTAAATTTAGCAATCAGCCCAGAACACATGTTAAATGTAGCCATAAGCACAGAACACATGATAAATGTAGCCATAAGCCCAGAACACATGTCAAATGTAGCCATAAGCCCAGAGCACGTCAAATGTAGCCATAAGCCCAGAAAACATGTCAAATGTAGCCATAAGCCCAGATCACATGTTAAATGTAGCCATAAGCCCAGAACACATGTTAAATGTAGCCATAAGCCTAGATCACATGATAAATGTAGCCATAAGCCCAGAACACATGTTAAATGTAGCCATAAGCCTAGATCACATGTTAAATTTATCCATAAGCCCATATCACATGTTAAATGTAGCCATACGCCTAGATCACATGTTAAATGTAGCCATAAGCACAGAACACGTTAAATTTAGCCATAAGCCCAGATAAAATGTCAAAAGTCTAGTCATGTTGGTGGAACAATCACAACATTACAATCCTAATCTTGAAATGAGTGGGAATATTGACAGTCTAAATTGTTCGATTTTCTTTAGCTTCTATTTTACATGACTACCATAAACTAAAATAAACTATGACATCACTAACCTGATATGAAATGTACTGAGCAAACGTAGGTATAATCCGACTTGGGCTCCCACAGGTTTCCTCCCTCTCGTATCTTTCGTGCTGCCATTGACAGATTTTAGCCATATAGTTCTTATCTCTGTCTCAGTAGTTTTGACTTGGTATTTTAGGAGTCGTGGACGGCGAGAGAACGAGGCCATTTGGTTGAGTTCAAAGCATGTTTATTCGTACAGAACCCAGCACACTCTGTCAAGCCCGTTTATCGGGCAGCAAAATATATATACAATCAAACGCGGCGAGAGTGGGCGTGCCCGGGCGGTCTGGGCGAGCCCGGGAAAGGCAAGTCTGGACATGCCCGGGAAAGGCGAGACTGAGCGTCTCCGGGCGGTCTGGGCGAGCCCGGGAAAGGCAGGTCTGGACATGCCCGGGAAAGGCGAGACTGGGCGTCTCCGGGCGGTCTGGGCGAGCCCGGGAAAGGCGAGTCCGGACATGCCCGGGAAAGGTGAGACCGAGCGTCTCCGGGTGGTCTGGGCGAGCCCGGCACAGCGATCGCTCCGTGGTTGCGTCCTCGGCAGGTGTAAGGCGATTGTGTATGTTCAGCGAGAACCGCTACACACGCCCCCCCAGAATCGACTTGCACCGGCAGGGTCAATTTAAGGGGGGTCCTGATGACCCAGCCGAAGCGGCCCCTGGAGGGTCGTGGGGGGGGGGGGGGTCCGGTGTGGTGGTGGGTGGTTGAGCGGGGGGAACCATGGACGGGGGGCGGCCTCACCGCGACGTACTCCGCTGTGCGAAGCGCTGGGGGGACGTAGGACTGGGGTTGAGCCGACCGAGGGGCTGGTCAAGTCCACGGGGGAGGCTGCCGAGGTTCCTCGCGGGCCTCCCGAGGTTGCAGTTCGTGGGTGCAGTGCCGAGAAGGCTCGAGCAGCGCTCGGCGTCGGTGCACGCAAAAAGCGGTTGAGCCAACTGAGGGGCTGGTCAAGGCCTCGGGGGAGGCTGCCGAGGTTCCTCGCGGGCCTCCCGAGGATGCAGAGTCGGAGACGTAATTGCGGCTGTAGTTGTAGAGTGAAGTTGTGCGAAGGTGACGAACAGCAGTGCGCGCGAAGGTAACGAAGCAGCCGTGCCGCGAACGTCAGAGCGCGCGCAAGAGATGAGCAGCAGTGCCACCTACATCGCGTAACTGCAGTCCTTCGGAGGGTCCTGGGGCGGGCTCGCCCCTCCGGTCGTAGAGGAGGAGCCGAGCGCGGTGCGCGAACCACATGGCCGCTTGTCAGTTCCAAAACTCCGGCAGCGCGATCGAAACTGCCGTGTTCGTTTGCAGCCCCCGAATCCGTTCGGGGGTAGACGAGGTCGCCAGTTTAGGAGTCGTGGACGGCGAGAGAACGAGGCCATTTGGTTGAGTTCAAAGCATGTTTATTCATACAGAACCCAGCACACTCTGTCAAGCCCGTTTATCGGGCAGCAATATATATATACAATCAAACGCGGCGAGAGTGGGCGTGCCCGGGCGGTCTGGGCGAGCCCGGGAAAGGCAAGTCTGGACATGCCCGGGAAAGGCGAGACTGTGCGTCTCCGGGCAGTCTGGGCGAGCCCGGGAAAGGCAAGTCTGGACATGCCCGGGAAAGGCGAGACTGGGCGTCTCTGGGCGAGCCCGGGAAAGGCGAGTCCGGACATGCCCGGGAAAGGCAAGACCGAGCGTCTCCGGGTGGTCTGGGCGAGCCCGGCACAGCGATCGCTCCGTGGCTGCGTCCTCGGCAGGTGTAAGGCGATTGTGTATGTTCAGCGGCAACCGCTACAGTATCAAATAAAACGAAAGTTATGAATGGTTTGCTTTATTGTTGGTGTAATTGAAGATACAGCAACTTTTGACCATGGCAGAAATTACAGAAATATCGAAAGAAGAAAATATAGGCCTACATGTAACCTGCGAACTTAACAAGTGCAACTCATGTATACAGTACGTGCACGCAAGATGCCTCTTTCCCCTTTGTTTGCCCCATCGAGTTCGATGCTAAGCGGACATTGCATTATGGGGCGACAAAGTTCCCGGATGTCTGGCCCCGATAATACAATTCTCCCCCCAAACGCCCTCCCACTCCTCCCTCCACCCCCATACAATTCTCCGGGCTTCACCTGGCGGTGTTCACAACCTTATTTCATTTCCGCACACGCTTAAAAACTACAATGCGATAAGCTCCACAAACTCTTAATCCAAACCAATCCTCAAAATTCCAACTGTAGAGTTGACCCTAACAGGAGTGTTCTTTGCTAAAAACGTTTCATTCAAAAAACACATCTCTGAGCAGTTCCTGTGGAAGTATGAATTAAGTTAAAATTGATTATTAGGTTAAAAAAACAAACAAAAAAAAAAAAACCCCAAAATGAGAATCACAGCCTTGCTGAAAAAAATGCATATACACTCAACCCTCGGCTATCGCGCCTAATTGGTGCCGCCATCGGTGCGCATTAGCCGAAATCGCGATAGCCGAACTGAAGAACGTATGGTAATAATTCTAACTAGCCGAAACCCGTGGAACATCCACGGAAGGGAGGATGTGGTGTATGGATAGAGTGTACCATTATGGATGGCATAGGGGATTTGCTTGTCCGAGTAAGAGTTAGGAAGAAAGATGAGAATGAAGAGTGCGTATATGAACAACGATCGCCGACACCGGCACAAAGGCATGCTCTGGATTGTCCACCCAGTGGACGGCTTGCTGTCGCCTTCGACTGTCCAATCAGATGAGACAGCTGGCTTAACATCCTCTGATGCGACGTCACACCTGCGAGGTATCAGGAGGCGGGAACCTAATCCAAAACAGAAGCTAAAGTAAAGACCATCGGAGATCTCCTGCGGCAGCGTTTCTAACCGATGTGGTAAAGTACAGTACGTACAGTAAAGGACATTCTCATTGATCCGTTGATTAACTATAACTGACCTGCGCCGCCCTGCTGTAGCTTGACATGTTAGCAGGTACTCTGACCTTTTTCACAACTTCAAATGGCGTTTCATAAAATCCTGCTGTGACTCGACATGCGCCGCACCATAATCATTGGCTCATAAAACCCGACACTGCTACAGAGGATTATACTACCACCGGAAGCCGGCACTTGCTTGTCCACAGAGGGAGGGAAGAAACACACCATGTGGAATGAAAAACAAAGTGCTTTAAAATATTCAAGAAAGAAACATTTTTTTTCATTTAATATTCCGTAAGTATTTATTGTACGACTAACGATTGTCAAAATAAGAACCTGCTTTGGGCAATCGCACACTATACCGTCGAGGCCGCTTTTACAGAATAAGAAGGAAATAATTAAATTAATGCTTTCCTATTTACATCGTTGAGTCAATACGTCAAAAAATCATTTTTTTAAACCTGTAATCACTGGTTGTAGGGAATGCAGATTTGACGATCAGCTGATTTATGTGTGTGTGTGGGTGTGTATTTTAGACGGACAATATAAGAAGGAAAATTGCTTTGCAATACATGCCCATTTGCAAGTTTCAGATCAATATCAGTAAGCAGTAAGCACGGCCCATTATTTAATGACACCACTCGACTATCCAATCAGCGGACGGCTCGCATCGCCTTCGCCCAGCAGACGCCAATACGATGGCGTCGTAAGATGGCGTAGTATCGGCCGTTAATCGGATGCTTTTGGGCCCCAAAGTCGACTAATTCAGATTTTTCGAGTCTGGCTGTACGTGATAAACAAAGAGCGCGGTTCGTAGATCGTAAATCCATTAGTGCCGTGGGCATCGGGTCACTGGGTGCGGCGTAAAAGGGATAACAAAGTCGAGTCCTTACGGTATTATTATATAGATTGGTGCCAGGACCCCCAAGTTGACCACATATTTAACCTATTTTTGCCACTTTTTTTACCAAGTGTTTCTACCATATAAAGAAACATTAACATATAAAGAAACATTAAAACAAGAATCACAATATGTAAATAAAAATAAAATGATTTTAAAAAGTACTTTCTTTAACCATTTTATTTACTTTTTGGGGACGATGAGGGGCTTAGATGGTTGGGTAGGTTCCGAGGCTTGGGTGGAGTCTTATTGACCACCTCTACGTGCCTCTAACTCATCCAGGATTGCGTCAGCTGTAGCACCAGAGAAGCCCTCAACGTCAGAAGGCTCGTCAAAGACAGAGGGCTGTGCCTCGTTGCGACGCCGTAAGAATTCGGTGATCTGGCATTGGCGGTGGGAGTTGATGTGGGCGTGATACTGCTCCTCGTAACCTGCCAGTGCCTTATTAATAAAGGAGCACCTTGCTTTGCTGTTGATTGTTAAATCTTGTTCAAGGAGGTGGCGAAGCTGGCAACCCAAGTCTATCATCTTCTTGATGTCGGCCATGGATAATCCCTCATGCCTCACATTTACACCTTCCTCATCCTCTCCTGAACTGTTCTCTTCTTGTTCCACATCATCTTCCTCAATTATTTCGTCGACAGTAACTGCAGCAGGCTGTATCATTTCTCGGATGTCCTCACCAGTAGTCTCAGCAAAACCAGCTCCAGGGATTTGGCGTGCCTCTTCCGCCGCTGCCTCTACTTCTGCCTCAACAGTCTGTGGCGTACCTGGCACAGCCACCTGGCGGTCCTCAGGGAGACCTTCCAAAATGTTACGCCAGGCATGATTGATAGTGGCTGGGGTAACATTGTTCCAGCAGTCTACCATTAAGTCGATAGCCTGTTTCACATTGTAGTTTTTCCAATACCGAATCACTTTTTGTTCTGCCTCAGTATCCCATTGAACCATGTCATCCTCATCCTCACTATCGAGCAATTGCTGTATAACGGCGGTGTCTTTAGTTGCCTGCCGCATCTTCCTAAATTGCCGTGTGGAATAGGACGCCTTCACAACTGATATGACCTCCTGATCGAGGGGCTGGATCAAGGAAGTCGTGTTTGGTGGCAAAAACTCGACCTTCACATTAGGATGCTCGGCCCTTAGAAGTGGCGAATGTCCAAGGGCATTGTCGAGGAGCAGGAGAATGTTCAACCTTATGTTTTGGGACTTGCAAAAATCCTCAACCTCGGGAATGAATGCCTCCTTGAGCCAGTCCTGGGAAAGTTTGGCCGACATATACCCCTACGTTGATGTCAACGAGTGCACATTTAATTTGTTCATGTTGCATCCTTTGTAGGCCCTGGGTCGTTTAGCTCGATGCACAACTGTGGGTTTAAGGCGGCATGTTCCTGACGCATTCATAGCGAACAGCAGGGTGAAACGCTCCTTTATGGCCTTCCTTCCACGAACTTTGGCTGACTTGGTAGTGATAAATGTTCGCCGAGGCATTGCTTTCCAATAGAAATTGGTTTCATCCATATTAAAAATTTGATCGGGAGTGTACTGGCCTTCATCGATAATATTTTTTAGAGATTCAGGGTACTCACGGGCTGCAGACTTGTCCCCACTTGCTGCCTCGCCAGATATCTTCACACTTTTCACTTTATGACAGGACATGAACTTATCCACCCACCCTTTGGATGCAAGAAAGACTGGAGGTTGTTGCACACCCATCTTACGAGCCACAGCAGCATAAATGTCCTTGGCAGTGTCCATAATTTCACGAGTATCAATCGCCAAGTTTCGCTTTGCTTGCCTCTCCAGATATCGTCCGAGTAATTGTTCTGTCTTGAGGAGCAATTGATTACGGCTTCGCATAGCTTGGGCACCTGCATCTGATGAGGCAAGATTCATATGGGCCTTGATATGGTCACGGTTTTGGTAAATACCTCGCACTGTTGACTCATTTATCCCAAATTTCTTTCCAACACTTCGCTTTGTTTCACCATTGTCTATCAACTGCACAATTTCGCATTTCTGAGCGTAAGTTAAGTTCTTCCTCTTCTTGATTTCCCTTGCAGGTGCCGCTGCATTACGCTGGGCAATGGTGGGGGGTCGGGGTCGGGGTATATCGGCCATTGTTATATCACAAAAAAAAGTTTAGACACTGCTATGACAGTATTCACTCTGAGGCGACGCGCACTTGAATGGCGCCGGGCGGACAATCACAGTGCCTCTGACGTCCTGACGTCACAACCAATCAACACGTGAATCACCCCACGCTCGGTGATGACGTAGCACCCGGACTGTTTGAATTTTTTTTTTCCCACCATTTCCGGTGCGCTATAGCGCGTATTTGGGGTGCGATAGTCGTGTTTGTGCAGTTTTTTATGTAGCCGCGATAGCAGATAAACGCGATAGCTGAGTTCGCGATAGCCGAGGGTTGAGTGTATATACATTTACTTAGTTATAAAATCGCAAGATATGGTAACTTTTGTCAGATTTCACTCCAGGTTTGGAGTTTATTTAGTTTACAACATCCAATCCTCATCTCCGAATCCAGATTTTGATGACATGCTTCAATTATGTAATGATAATTATTAATCGATCGTGTTTCCAAGGCAAGGCACGTTTGAGGAGGCCGAACCAAAATGGCGACTTAAGAACCCAGAGAGGTGCAGTGGGCTAACCAACGTTACGGGCCTCCATATTGGTAAGCCACCACATCAGGTTTTTTTAGCCGCGTCGCAGACGCTGGTCATAGAGTGCCCTCTGCTGTTGTTGTTGTTCTTCTTGTTCTTCTTCTTCTTCTTGTTCTTGCAGAGAAGACAAAACCTCAAAGCTCCACCCATTCTGGGAACCATAGCTCCACCCATTCTGGGAGAGGCTTCATATAAACAAATATCCACCATTTTATTAACTCGCATAGCTTTGAGGCCTGTTTTGTAGGCCCGTGGTGTCTTCCTCTCTCACACAGTTTTATTTCAAATCAAATTCGATATATCATTTCATTTTTCACAGTCGCTAGCATAGTTTTAGACTCGGTTGAAAAAAAACGGGAAGAAAATCCGATGAAAGTTGCCCTTTATAGAACGAAATGAATTCTCAAAGGCCTGTAACTTCAAGTCCATTGAGATATATTTTTTTTAAATCGCGGCATGGTCAGTCATACACCGCCCGAAATAACAGACGGGAAAATGCCGAGATATATATATTTTGTTTAAATCGCGGCATGCTCAGTCATACACCGCCCGAAATAACAGACGGGAAAATGCCGAGATATATATATTTTGTTTAAATCGCGGCATGCTCAGTCATACACCGCCCGAAATAACAGACGGGAAAATGCCGAGATATATATATATATATTTTAAATCGCGGCATGGTCAGTCATACACCGCCTGAAATAACAGACGGAAAAATGCCGAGATATATTAAAAATTCGTCCATTTGATGACAATCGTCATGATGAAATATTTAATTTATACGTCGTCACAATAATGTGGAGAGAGGAGCATAGCTTCGTTCACGTGTCGCCACACACGGGAAATTGCCGAGATTTTTTTTTTTTAAATCGCGGCATGGTCAGTCATACACCGCCTGAAATAACAGATGGGAAAATGCCGAGATATATTAAAAATTCGTCACCACACACGGGAAATTGCCGAGATATATTTTCACTTTGCACAAAAATAACATCAAGTAATCGAATCAATAGGAATGTCCTGTGCCTATAACATGGACCATAGCTCCTGTGCCTATAACATAGAACAATGCATCTAGGCATTGTGTAACATCGACGCGGCTTTTGTTTTAATTAAAACTTTTTGTACTTGTTTCTTATTAGCACCTTGTTAATAATCTTCAAAAAGGATGTTATAACACACCCAAACATCCAGTTTTCATGATCGCAATCTGTTGGAGGTCCAGGTGTATGCATGCAAAGTTTGGGGCCGCTAGGTTTCATCGTTTTGGAGTTACGGAGGAGACGGACGGATGGACGGACGGACGGACTACACTGCCTTTTATTATTATAGATATATATTTTAAGTTACTCCATTGTTTGTCCTCGATTACTCTACATAAGTCCTCAAACCAGCATTCTAAATCTCTTCTCTACTTCTTGACAGGCAGGCAGGGTTGCATCAATGAGAACACCATGCTTTGGAGTGGATGGTAATTTCTGTAGAGTAGGCTAGTTATTGCTAGCAGTCTGGACACGACGCTGTTGAATTACAATGTTGTCCCCTAATTAAATTGTCTTCAGCATCATGTCATTTACAGTCTAACTTCAGGCCTGACCAAAGCCGGTTGGTCAAAGAATTGTGCTAAAATCATTCCACAACTGACCCCAAAATATATTGTGAATAATTGTGGCTATTGTAGTAGTTGTAGTAGTAACTTAAAGATCCTACTGTGCCTTGCAAAAAGGGGAGGCAAGTGTGTGAACCTACCTGATTCAAATTCTAAATTTCCTGCCGTGATCATGATTAGAAAGGGTAAGCGAATGACATGTCGGATGCTTATGCTGAGGCAGCTGGTGGAGAAGAGGTTGGAGGTTTAAGGTGAAATTGTATTGGCATTTGTAGACCTGGTGAAGACCTACGACACTTGGCCGAGAGATGTAGTGATGGCGACACTGAAATGGATGAGAGTACCAGAAGCAGAAGTTGGGTTGGTGGAAGGGATGTACAAGGGAATGAAGGGAAGAGTTTTTATTGGTCCTAGGATGTTTGAGGAGCTCAGTTTGAACATCGGTTTGAGGCAGAGAAGCTCTTCCAGGCCACTCCTGTTTATCATGGTGATGGAGCTTGTAAACAGGAAAGTGAACATGAGAGGTATTCTGGGAAGGATATTATATGTGGATGATCTAGCTGTTGTTTTGGAGATTAAGCAAGAGATTCTGGAAGTACTGGGGGAATTGAATAATGCAGTTGGGAAACATGGGCTAAAGATGAGCATGGAGAAGAGGAGGTGATGTGGGTCAGACAGTAGAGAAATGAAATGAATATCAGGTTGGAGGTTAAGGAGATCCGACAAGGAAATTGTTTGAGTATCTGGGGGAACAGTGGCTGGGGATGGCTGAGTCGGAGGAGGATTCAGGAGGGTGCGAATGTGTGGAGGAGGGTGGATGGAGTAATGGCAGACATTGAGATTTCAAGGATATTGAAAGGAAAGGTTCTGATGTCATGTGTAACGCCGGCCTATATTTAGGTCTGGAGATGGTGGCACTGACAGAGAGATAATAGCAGAGGCTGAGGTTTGCGAGAACAATTGGGTCAGGAGGATTGTGGGAGTGAAGAGGGTGGATGGAAGGAGAATGGATAAACTGAGAGATGATTGGTGTGCAGAGAGCTTTCTGGGGAGCTTGGTCAAATGCAACTGAGATGGGCTGGACATTTGGTATGGATGGGGAAACAGAGAATGGTAAAGAGAGTGGATAGGTTGAGGGAATAAGGTTGGAGGAAAAGGGAGAAACGGCGGTTGAGATGAGAGGATTGTGTGAGGAGGGATATCAATAAGATGGGGGTGGTTGTAGAGTGGAGAGAATTGGCTGAGGACGGAGGGGAGTGGAGGAGTATCATGGTCAAGGCAGGGCAGGAGCTTGGCAGCATTGGACCTCACCCTTTATAAAGGGAAGAGGAAGAGAAGAAGCTATATTGGGGAACAAAGGGTGTGGGGTATGGGATGGGAAAACTTTATTTGGTGGCACAGCTGCACCTTCATAAAACAACAATGCAAAACTGCATAAGTTACTGTTTGTGCTTGAATGAGTGAATGTTGACCTTTGTTGGAAATAGTGTGCACTTCTGAAATATTCATGTTGTGAATATATTATACTTTTCAGCTATATAGATTCTGTGCAGTGTCTGTGTTGTCACTGAACTACTCCCTCAAACTTTTGTGAAATCGTACCAAACTTCTGGTATGCACATCTCTCTCCTGTATGTATGTCCTATGAATACACAGTGGATTCTGTTTTCAGATGCTAATTCTGCCAACAACAAAAGGGTAATGACCACAAAAGAAAACCCGTTGATGGAAGGGGAAACTGCAGGCATAGACCAATGAATACAAAGTCAGCAACAGATCATTGCCTTCAAATAAAAGTGCTCACTTATAAACATTTGCAGGATATATATATGTATATGTATATATATATTGTTACGGATCCGGCGGACGGCACTCCCGTTAGCAAGGGGGGGTTAATCCCCTTGTCCTGTTAAGCTGGTCGTATCTGCCGGTCCTTTAGCTATTACGTCACTTCCAGTCAGCGCTGAATAGGGTAGTAGGCCAATTATTCCTATGACCTAATTACCAGCGCCTTCCGGTAAGCGAGGAAATGAGCCCCGCCAGAGCTGCAGCTGTAATGGACACGCCGATCGAAGCGAGCCATGACTCAGGACGTTAACAAAAGACGAAACCCGACTTTAGCGGTTGGCCAAATCGCGCCACAGGTACTCAATCGGGAAAGGACTAAAGCGATCGGGGGAAGAAGAAACCAAGGTAAAGGAATACCAGATATTTATTTATTATGTACACGAAATGAAGAAGAAACGAAAGGTAAGACTGTACAGGAAGAGGAAGTAGCAGATACACATGGCAACCTTAAAACAGTCTTTTATTACAACCCCAGACAAACAAACAGACTTACACGACAGGGAATGGCAGGAAGGAATGGCTGGAAGGAGGAGAAGGTCGAGGCAGACGGTAGGGCATTGAGGTCCGGCTCCAGGAGTGGACTCGCGTCGTGGCGGGAAACCCTGGCAGGCAGAGAGCGCGTATCGTGGACCGCGAGCGGACGTTACATATATCGGGGAAACTGGGATACGGCGTACGTAATATGTGGCTCGTGCCAACGCTCTCTCTCTCTCTCGAACAAGGTTCGTATCATCAACCGTCCCCTGCGCAGTCCGTTAACATCAGCAGTTCGTGGCGCAGCTCATACCAAAAGCAGTCCATGGTGCACTCCCAGCTCCGCTCCAGCTCATCGACCCGAACTCCTTCTCACCTCATCTGTTGAAGCAGTCCCTCGCAGCCGCTTTTATTGCCCGTTGTTGTATCAAGCCGCCGGCTCCGATGACACGCCTACAGGCCGGCTCACCTCGGCGCTGGTTGGCCGGCAAGGGCTCACTGGCTCCACCTCTGATGATGAGTTCACGTGCCACACCTTGTTCTTGTGGTTCCACCCCCTTTTTCCTCGGCTTGAGACCGCGTGCGTAATGGCGGCTTGGTGCCAGCAAACAGCCCAAGGCAAACGGCAGCGAACGCTATCCTACTGTTACTGCACTTTGGCGAGTGGGAGAGATGATTGGGAAAATTGAAAGGGGCCTATCTTATTTGATGAATGCAACGCAGATTCAACTATTGGGAACAGATCCTTAAAGGTGTAGTACTGGTGAAATATTGAGAAAACTACATAGGTACCTTTGAGAGGTATCTAATTTTCAGTTTTTCTTGAAAGATATAATCTTGGCTCTCAGACCAGTTTCAACGCTTCTTTGTCATATTACATGCATATAATTTGCATAAATTAGACCGTCAATAAAAAACAAGGAAAAACAAAGAACACATTTCTACTTCTATCTTCTATGTCACCTATCATTCTTTTCACACAAAACTTGGTACATGTATTATACATGTGTTACTCTACTACCTGATGAGAGGATTTTGTGAAATTATGTCAAATGTTCACTAATTAGCTAATTATGCCAATTACCAGATAAAACTTGGTTGTCCTTCAATAAATACACAATGGCTACTCCTATAAACAAAAGCCTTCATCATTTTAAAGGAAGTGATATTCTGAATATCCTGTCCAAATTTCAGCCCAAAAGAATGATGCAAATTAAAGTTATAACAAATGATCTACTTCCGGTTATTGAGGGGCATGTATGATGTTAGAAAATTTGGACAATTTTTCAATAATTAGGGGTACTTCTATGACCTCTAATAGCATGATTCTTGTTTATAAGACTATAAGAAAACTGTTCAGCTAAAAAAAAACAAAAAAAAAAACACCTGCTCACCAGTACTACACCCTTAACTGAAACACATAACAATGAAATAACTACCGAGAGGTCCTATGGTTCTCTACGTGTTGTACATGGACTAACTAGGGTGCGATCTTTAATAAAGCCAATTAATGGGGATATTTACAGGGGATCATTTATAAGGGAACATTTACTAAAATTTACAAAGTGAAGGTTCTAAAAACCGTAACACAGCACCCATCTCTCCTCTAGGGCCGTCCCGGCCCGAAATAACTTTACTTAATGTGACACTCAGGTGTAGTAACCCTCTACTATTAACCTTACCCTTGAGTGCGACAGTTTTAAAACAACTAAGTATATCCCGCCTGCTACGTTGCATCCTACCTAACAGATTCACACCCACAGGATAACCGAATTGCGGAATGGTCTTCAAACTATACATTTAGCCGGTGGGGAGCATCATTTACAAAGACTATTTGGTATTTACAATGCGAACCCAGGACCTGTCATTTTGGGAGACAAAAAAAAAGATCTTTTGAAAGAGGAAGGAGCATGCACTGCACTGCACCGATACACCATACCCACATGCCCGGGGATGCACAATTGATATTGCAGTGCACCCCCGAGCACAAGAGCATTACAATTCACCAAAGCACCAAAGCACCAATCAGCACCAAAAGCACGAACAGCACCAACCAGTGCTCATTTCACACATTTCATCAACAAACAAACTGATGACCTTGTTTCTTGCTTCCCCTGCTCTGCTGGTCCGATGTTTCTTGATGTTGACTTGTTCTTGTGGCTTGCTGCCTATTTGAAAATGACAAAAAGGGCACACAACGCGTCCACTTTTTATTTATGGCCAGCAGGGGCCAACTAAAGGTGGTCCACCTGCATGGCTTAGTGCCACCTCTCTGTGGTCCGCAATCAAGCTTTGCTCTGGCCATCATGGCCGTTCCCAGCAGAGGGGCCAGGCCCCAACACGTGGGGTCCATCAGTGTGGTGCTTGGCCACAAAAACGTGTGGTCCATAAAGTGGTGCTCGGCCGCAAGTCATGCTGTCCATAAGGTAGTGTACCGAAGGCTGTGCAGCGGCGGCTCGGGCACACAACTGCGGCTACCTGCGCACTCCCCCCGGACCCAAAAGAACAAGCCATGAGTGGGGAAGGAAAGGACACAGCAAGAATCGGGGCAAGGTCGCAAGGGTACACATCAAAACAAGGTAATGCAAGGTGAGGTGCGCATGGGAGCGAGCGGAGAAAGCTCCTCCCTACCGTACGTCACCCCCCCCTGTCACCTACCCTACCCTTGCCCTTGCCCCGTATTTACAAAAGTCTACACATTTACAAATTCGTCGCTATCATCTTGTCTTCCCCATATCTCCCCTAATCCAAATTGGTTAACAATCCCTCTAACCAAATTTGCCATAAATCAATCCCTCATCAATCCCTCTTAAGGAGGAAGAGATGGAATGTAAACACAATGTCACCCCCACGTCATGATGCGTCTTACATCCCCAAAACATTTGCAACAACAAAAAAAAAACCAACATGGTGCGGAGTCATATCATCACCTCAGGTGAGTGGATGCAGATGGTGCGAAGAGATTTCAATCCTAACTATCTTCTAAATGACATTACCATTCTTTACACTACCTGGGGTCTTTCCCTGCAAAACCATTGGCCACTTTACTCTATGCGGTTCTAAAAACCAAACTCCTATTGACCAAATGGTGGTGCTCACCAATTTGGGGTCTCACTCCCCCGATTATTCACCCTGTGCCTTCGCACAATTTCCGGGCTTGGGTCGTGTGGCGCTCCCAGCAGGTCCACTCACCTGCACACCTCCGCCACTGCAGTTGCCTCCGAGCTAACCTGCTCCTTACCCTAACCTACCTGGGGAAGGCCCTCTGGTGCTCTCACCCCACTACTGCCCTCTCTGGCGTTGGGCTACCCGGGTCCGTCCTCTGGATCCTCGGGCCCCATTGAACAACTCTACTGGCTCCCAGAGCCTACCTGCGGCCTCACCTGGCCGACATCCTAACAGTGGCAGAGTGCCCATTCAATTACACTCACTAACAGGACACACGCCCAGCCAATTGACTCCACTAATGCACCCATCCAACACTCTGTGCAACTACTCACACCACAGATGCCAATATCCAACCACAATTTACCTACTCCCTGTACCTCCTTTAAACTACCCTCCCCGGGTATTCGTGAAGGGGTCCATCTTCCCCATCCACTCCTTTCGCACCAACCATTCCACTCCACGTATTCCACACTACTCACTCCACACCATCCATTCCAGACCATCCATTCCATACTCCATACCATCTATTCCATTCAACCATTCCCCATACACCTGTACTTCACCTGCACACCTGTGCCCACACACCTGGTGTCACCTGTACACCTGGTGGCACTTGCACAAATCTCTCCTCTATAGTAAGGGCATTTTATGAGATATTTCACAAATCTGTTAACTAAATTGTTACCAACAAATTTCTTCACCAATATGTTTGTAAAGGTGTGTAATAACATGTGTTAAAATGTTGAAGTTCAACTCCCGTGGGAAACCCAGAAAAAAAGCTGTTGAATTCGGGTACCGAAAAATTATTTTCGAGAATTTTTATTTTTTTTAATCGGCCCTTAAGTAACTTATGAGGGGTCAAATAAGGGTTTTTCATGATTCTGAGTTGATTGTTAACATTTATATTTTCACTTTTACATTTACACACAAAGTAGCTTTTATTTCACATACATATATAATACTCAAGAGTTATTTCTCATTCACAATGTCAGAAGTTTCAACAGTCATTGTCTCTGTCTTCTTCAGACTCAACAACATCATGACAGCAGTTTCTGCATGTAATGCCATTACAGACTCCACAGGCCGAGATGCACGTGACCCCATTCTTCTTGCAGCTGCATCGCCGGTTGCTGCAATCTCCATGACAATTACAGCTCGTGAACTGCAATAGCTCCTCAGGAGCCGTGGGGTCCAGTGTTGGAACTGGCTCATACCCATGCACACCTATTGTCCATCCATAGTCACTGGGGTTCAGAGACATGCTCTGTAGAAGGATCCAGTCCCGGGTCTGCAGGTAGGCACGGAGTGAATGTTGTGCAGCTGCACCCTCTGTTGGAGGTAGAGTCTCTGGTTTGATCACTCCTGCCTGCCGAAGATGGTGTTGAGGTCATTAGGGTCTCCTTCAATAACTGGGAGGAACTCGATCTGTGTGCTCTGCTTTGCATCATTAGCATGGATTCTCTTCATCCAGCCATTCCAGTTGGAGTGTGGGAACTCAGGATCGTTGGCTTTGATCACCCACCCCGCTGCCCAGAGTGTGTCACCTGGAGTGAGGAGTGGCTGATCATGAGCCAGGGAGGAGGAAAGCTCAGCGAGGGGGAGAAACATGATCGCGTTCGTTCCTATCTGTTTCCTGTTCGTAAATGGAATAATCTTTACTTCAGTTCCTCTCAGGATCTTAGCTTTGTCGAGTGCCTTCAACTTCACCCGGGGGAAAGCTGCTGTTGTCTGTGGATCTGGCAAAGGTGGTGCCGGAGAGGTGACTTCGATCCAACCCATTGAGTGAAAGGGAGTGTTTCCGTGAATAGAGACAATGTTTAAATCTATATTGTCTCCAACAAACTGAGTGACTGCATTGGTTGTTTCCCCAACCTCCATAAAGACCACCTGATCATTACTTGACAATTCACTTTCACTGGCTGGCACTTTGGCTGTCATCACTGATTGATCCTCAAGCGCAGCATCAACCGCAACCTCATCATTGATCTGTTCATCGGTTTCCTCCACAATGGTGTCAAGAGTGCCAGAAGTATCTGGAACATCATCTCCACTCCTACTATTAAGGAAGCAGTATTTGTAGTTTTGTGTCTCCGTGTAAGACTCAGTGTATCCCAGCCGGTGGAACTTGTTGAGCATCCATTTTGACCCAAATCTATGATCAAGTTGTATGGCAAGCCCCATTTGGTGTGGCAATACTCCAGACCGAGGTCGACAGGCCTTAATAAAATTCTGCCCCCAAACGGCAACTCTTTCGTCTGTCTTGACAATCGGTCTCAAGAACATCTGAAGGCTTGCAGGAACAAGTGTCAGCTGACTATCGATGTCAGTCATACTGTGTGTGGTGGGGTATGACTTTGGACCTAAATCAATCAAGGCAATATCATTGGATATGAACTTGAGTGCCGTCTTTATGATCTGAGTCTTCTCATCTCCATGGTCAAGATTAGCATGATGCCCTCGCAGAATATTGTCGGTGCCATCTTTGAGACAGAGTACATCTGCCCTTCTTTCCTGTGTTGTGAAATACAAGGTGTCTTCGTATTTCTCTAGAAGTTTTATCTTTAGCCAATGCTTTGAATAAGAAAGGCTCTTCTCTGGTGACTGATCAAACTCCTGCAGCTTTTCATGGACTTGGTCCATGTTCATTACCCCATGCTCTAATTCTGAGTCTAACCATTCGCAGAATTCAATAAAAACTGCCTCTCGCTCCTCATCAATACTCCTCTGTCCTCTCTTCCTTTTTCCTTCCTCATCAGTCTTGGACAAACTGTCACCTCTCGCAAACATAAGTTTGCATCGCAAATGGTACAGTGTTTCTTCTGCTACCAAGTCGTTGATCCCTTCCAGGCGTCCAGTGACTTCAGTGCCCCAGTCATCCCCGCGACTCCGTGCTGTCTTCAGCAAGCTTGCCTTCAGTGTATCTGCAGTCAAATTATCTGGCACTCTGTATTTCTTTCTAGCTTGTGCTGGATTATTTTTGTAGAGCTGGGCTGGTTGGTTGCAAAGAATGCATACATCCTTATACAGGAGGTCAACTGACTGTGATCTTCTAGAACTGCAGCCAGTTGATGAACTGAACTCACAAGTAGTGCGTCTTCTCTTCAACTTTGATGACTCTTTCTCTGCCTTTGATGCTTGAGCTGACTTCTTGGTGGTTGCAACAAAGTTGTTGTACAGATCATTTTTACACTTCTGGTGGTACCTCAGTTTTCCTTCCTTTTGAGCCTCCTTCATACGTTCCACAACAGTAACATTTTCGACAGTTTCTGCTTGTTTCAATAAAGTTGAGTATCCCTTTGGAGTTGCCTGTATGAGCCTTTCAGCTGGTGTATCCGAGCGTGCACAGATGAAGCAATTGAGCACAGGTGGAGTAACGTCTTCATCCATATTGCTAGACTCCATGTCCTGCAAAGTAGAAAATGAGATATATTTAGAAATTATTTTTCCACAAAGGAGTGTCTGTGGTGAAATATAAATGTTAACAATCAACTCAGAATCATGAAAAACCCTTATTTGACCCCTCATAAGTTACTTAAGGGCCGATTTAAAAAAATAAAAATTCTCGAAAATAATTTTTCGGTACCCGAATTCAACAGCTTTTTTTCTGGGTTTCCCACGGGAGTTGACCTTCAACATTTTAACACATGTTATTACACACCTTTACAAACATATTGGTGAAGAAATTTTTTGGTAACAATTTAGTTAACAGATTTTCATATGTTTCCCTTACTATCTAGGACCATTCATTCAATACAACTCACAATCACACCTTTCACCATACTCTGCTCAATGCACAATCATGCCAATCATCATGCTCACCACAAAGAACTTCCTGCACACACACTGACTGCATCATGTAAGCTGACTACTCCCTTCTGAAACTCGCACTTCCCAGTCTTCCCTTATACTAAGCGCTCCCACGTCATTATAATCCACTAATCTGCTACGTCCCCTCTACAGGTACATGTCGCTACTTAACTCTACAGTTACCTATGGTCATTTCTCTAAATTCTATCATTTTATCCTAACCCTCCCGGGCCAGTTTGCACAGCCAAAACCCCATAAACTATTGCTCATGTGCCCTGGAGCGATGTGAGGGATGGTGGATTTTCCATCCCTCTACATCGGGCATCTCCCACTATACCATATACCCATCAAATTTTGCCCATCAAGTTTTTGCCAATCACATTTGCCAATAATCTTCGCCAATCAAATTTACCAATCCAATCTACCCATCCAATTTGCCAATCAAATTCACTATCCTTACCATCGTCCAATAAACTTCGAGCCTCGGTGCGGGAAATTACATTCTCAAAGCGCGGCTTCGCAAAGCCGAGCAATGAATGCGGGTGGTTTGTCTACTGCGGTTGGGTCCGTCCGGCACTCGATGCAGGGGAGGAGGTTTCATCGGGCCGAGATTCCGAGGTCTACCTCGGCACGGAGCCTTTCGGTCTCCTGCCCGATGGCCCAATCTTGCCCCGCCGGAACGCCGCAACCACAAGGGGGCGTCGTTCCGACCCCTCCTACCTTCCCCCGAACCGGGCCGCCCGCTTTGCCTGGCAAAGCGCGGACGCGACCGTGCAGCGACGGGCCCGGCGCGAATCGTGCATGACGCTCCGAACAGGAGCGACGCGACACCAATCCCCGCCGGTTCCTGCAGTACACAAAGCCCGGCACAGACCGAGGGCTCGCGTCGACTATCCGTCAGCCTAAACGCTGTCCCGTTTAACGTCGATGCTCCCTGTACATGCTCACACCACCACGCGACTCTTCCCATACTCACACATCCAGGTGTCTCCATACACTTTGTTATTGCACTTTCTCTTACACACCACCCAGGTACACTCATTTCGCTCACAGACTTCGTTACACACCTGACCACCGCACACCTTGGCGCACACTCGTCGTTCGCACACTTCATCAACACACCTCCTCGCGCCCACTCCTCGTTCACATCCTCTGTGACAACCATGGGTGTGCACTCTTTTGCACACCCAATCACGTGCTTCACACCAACTGAGGTGTGCATTCCCGCACATGCTCAACCATTCCAGGTGTGCATTCTTTCTCACTCGCCACAACCAACTCGCACTCTGTGTCACTCTCACCACCACACTCTGTCATGCATTCACTCTCACTCTCGACAGCACACTCACTCCTCGGCACACACTTTTTCCTCACACACCCCTCCGTTCCACACCTTTCTCGTGCACCTTCTTGCACACCCTCTCCCGGTACATACTCCGTACCACTCATGGGGGTGCATTCTTGCACACACCCAATCACCACCGCACACCCTGGCTCACCAATACCTTCCGCACTCCCCATAGTCGGACATCCTCGCACACCTCCTCTTTCCACGCACTCTGTACCAGTCGCACACCTCACCAGTGGCCTCTCACGAACGCCTGGGTCTAGACCAACACCCAAGCTCGCTGAATCTCCCCTCACACCATATACATTTCCGAGCATATCGCCACTCACCTCGGCGCCTCTTCTCCTTCGCTCCTCCTCCGCCACCTGCAAACTCTTTATTTGGTCAGTAAGCACATCATCACGCTGTGAGCACAGACCTTGCACCAATTCCATCACCTCCTGCTTTATCTCTTTCTTAGTCTCCTTCCGTCTCTTCTTAATTTCACTTACCCCCTCTTCCACCTCCTCTAACTTCTGTTTCACCTCCTTTATTTCCCGGTGCGCCCCTTCAATTTCTTCCTCTAAGGCCACCTTGGTCGTTTATATGTGCGTCCTGACTTCCCTCTCTTTCATCTCCATTGTCTCTACCACCTCCTCTAACCTCTTCGTCAGTCCCTCATGTACCGTCTGACATTCCTTCTTTGTCGCTATTAGTTCTTTCTTGATCTCTTTTTGCTACGCTTTCAACCCCCCTATTACCGCCGTGTTATTTTCTACCTGTTCCCCGAACTCCTTTAGTCCCACAGTCAGCTGCTCTACTCCTCGCGTCAGGTCTTCTATGCCCCCCTGTAACCTAGCCGTGCTGTTCCTCACATCTTTCTCCATGCGCTCCTCACCCCGCTTTACCTCGTCGCATACTCCCGCAACCTCTTCGCTCACCCCGCGCCTTATATCCTCCCCCATCTCTCCTATTTCCTTGGTGGTTGCCGCCCTCATCTGTTCCAGCTCCCCCTTGTGGGTATCCAATTTGGTTTCCAGCCCGATTTTTACCTCCTCTATCTGCTCCCCCATTTGTTTGATTTCCCGGGCGGATTGCTCCCCCATCTCCCTCAATTTGCCTCCCATCTTGTCTTCTAGCCCCGTTAACCCATTCTTCACCCCTTCCATTTGGTTCTCCTGAGTGGCCATCCTATTTTCCAATCCCGTTAACCCAGCCTTCATTTCCCCTATTTGGTTACCCACGTCCTCCAATTGGACCCCTAATTTGCCTGCTAGCCCCCCAATTTTGTTGTCTAACCGCTCCCCCATTCTACTTTCCAATCCTCCAATTTGGTTTCCCATCTCGTTTCTCAATTGTTTATTATCTGTCCTCATTTCTCCCATATCCTTCCTCAATCCCTCAATTTGGTTTCCCATGTCATTTCTCAATTGCTCACTCGTCTTGACCATAATGGCCTCCATTTGTATCATGAAGAGGTTCATATCCACCGGTGCTGCGGGCTCGGCTGCCGCGGCCATGTGCGAGGCGCCATTTTGTGCCCCTCTAACCTCGTGCGAGGCGCCGCCATCTTGTGCGCCTGTAACGCCCTCTACCACAGCCTCATTGCTCTCCTCTTCCCTCTCTCCCAATTCCTCCCCGGGGTCCTCGGTCGCCTCTACCTCCTTATTCTCCCCTACCGGCACCCGATCGTCTTGATCATCCATGGCACGATTTTAATTTGGGATATGAAATAAAATTTCGGCCGCTCAAAAGTTTTGACCAAATTTTTTAAAGATGTTTTAAAATTTGGTTCGGGTCCAATCCCACACTCCTGACACCAATTGTTATGGATCCGGCGGATGGCACTCCCATTAGCAAGGGGGGGGGGGGGTAATCCCCTTGTCCTGTTAAGCTGGCCGTCTCCGCCGGTCCTGGAGCTATTACGGCACTTCCGGTCAGCGATGAATAGGGTAGTAGGCCAATTATTCCTATGACCTAATTACCAGTGCCTTCCGGTAAGCGAAGAAATGAGCCCCGCCCGAGCCGCGGCTGTAATGGACACGCCGAGCGAAGCGAGCCACGACTCAGGCCGTTAACAAAAGACTAAACCCGACTATAGCGGTTGGCCAAATCGCGCCACAGGTACTCAATCGGGAAAGGACTAAAGCGATCGGGGGAAGAAGAAACCAAGGTAAAGGAATACGAGATATTTATTAATTATATACACGAAATGAAGAAGAAACGAAAGGTAAGACTGTACAGGAAGAGGAAGAAGCAGATACACAGGGCAACCTTAAAACAGTCTTATATTACAATCCCGGACAAACAAACAGACTTACACGACAGGGAATGGCAGGAAGGAATGGCTGGAAGGAGGAGAAGGTCGAGGCAGACGGTAGGGCATTGAGGTCCGGCTCCAGGAGTGGACTCGCGTCGTGGCGGGAAACCCTGGCAGGCAGCGAGTGCGTATCGTGGACCGCGAGCGGACGTTACATATATCGGGGAAACTGGGATACGGCGTATGTAATATGTGGCTCGTGCCAACGCTCTCTCTCTCTCTCTCTCTCTCTCTCTCTCGAACAAGGTTCGTATCATCAACGGTCCCCTGCACAGTCCGTTACCATCAGCAGTTCGTGGCGCAGCTCGTACCAAAAGCAGTCCGTGGCACACTCCCAGCTCCGCTCCAGCTCATCGACCCGAACTCCTCACCTCATCTGTTGAAGCAGTCCCTCGCAGCCGCTTTTATTGTCCGTTGTTGTATCAAGCCGCCGGCTCCGATGACACGCCGACTGGTCGGCTCACCTCGGCGCTGGTTGGCCGGCAAGGGCTCGCTGGCTCCACCTCTGATGACGAGTTCATGTGCCACACCTTGTTCTTGTGGTTCCGCCACCTTTTTTCTCGGCTTGAGACCACGTGCGTAATGGCGGCTTGGTGCCAGCAAACAGCCCAAGGCAAATGGCAGCGAACGCTATCCTACTGTTACTGCACTTTGACGAGCAGGAGAGATGATTGGTAAAATTGAAAGGGGCCTATCTTATTTGATTAATGCAATGCAGATTCAACTATTGGGAACAGATCCTTAACTGAAACACATAATAATGAAATAACTACAGTGAGGTCCTATGGTTCTCTACGTGTTGTACATGGACTAACTAGGGTGCGATCTTTAATAAAGCCAATAATTAATGGGGATATTTACAGGGGATCATTTATAAGGGAAAATTTACTAAAATTTACAAAGTGAAGGTTCTAAAAACCGTAACAACATATATATATATATAAATATTGTTACAGACGCGGTTGTGGATGTTGGTTTACCGAGCGGTTTGGTATGACCGCGTCTGCACGTTTACCCGATTCTACTCGAACGTTGGCCGAGTCGCGCTACGCTAAATCAATTGAGGAAAAGGACACAACGGCTGGGTTAAAATGACACGACACCAAGGGTTCAGTTCTCAAGACCTCCGGAGGAGGTTATAATATTGCGGAAGGTCAGATTACAGGGATGAGAGAGACAGCATAGTAAGATAGGCACTTAATTACGGTCTTATAATAGCCCCGACAGACGACAGATAAACAGGACAAAACTGACTCACACGGGGATTGATGGCAAGGAAAGCGGGTAGTCGATGGCTCAAGGTGCACCTTGGCTCAGGGACAGAATCGACCCGGTCCGGTCCAAAGATGCGGGAGGTCTCACTCAGCGCTCGGAGGTGGCGACTGGCTCTTCTTCAAGCTCGGGGCGCATCTGATCTCACATCCGGTAAGTCGCTGCGCATATCCGGCGGGGAGTGACACGCCCTCGGCTCGTTAGCTCCGCCCCAGATGGAATCGGCCCGCCGCTTCTCACTGGCTGCGGGGGGTTACCGGGCTCCGCCCCTGACGAGGAGCTGACAGCCAGCCCCTTCGTGGTAACCCCGTGGAGCGCATGGGCAATGGCGGCTAACCGAGCCGGAGTGAGGACGCACACTCCCCGCGCCGCGCCGCGCCCCTCTGTTGTTGTAGTTGTTGTTTTTTTTTTTTTTTTTTTTTTTTTTTTTTTTTTTTTTTTTTTTTTTTTTTTTTTTTTTTTTTTTTTTTTTTTTTTTTGTATACTGAATCGAGGCTCGTGAAAGAGCTAACATTTACTTCACAAACAAATCGACCAGACAAACAAAATACACAAAAAGAGGGAGCGGAAGACAAGATGGGGAGAAAAGGGGAAGCACACAAACACAACATCCGAGAGCAGGGAGATGTGTGGAAGGGAGAGGGCCCGGGGGAGGAAGCATGGGAAGGGGGGGGGGGGGGGAGGGAGAAGTATAAAGCCCAAGGACTTCCAGGACAGAAGTTGGTATTTCAAAAAGTGGAATTGGGGTGAAATTAGCGGGGGTAGAAAAGATCAAGGTTTTGGATGGGGGAAGATAAGAGATGGTGGTGAACAGCTGTTTTAAAGACTTGGAGGGTGGAGTGGGCTTGAAGAGAGTGAGGGAGTTTGTTCCAGAGGCGGGAGAAAAGAGGAATGAAGGAGTGAAGGTGAGCAGAGAGTCTTGATTTTGGCAGTTTAACCAAAAGAGGGTTGCAGGCAGATCTTGTGCGACCTGTAGGAATATTTGCGGGACAGAGCCCAGAGAGAGCTGGGGGGGCAAGGCCAGAGAGGAGTCGGTAGAAGAGGGAAAGACCACCAACCTGCCTGCGGTGAGTGAGTGAGAGGCCCTTGGAGTTAGCTTCATCGCGGGAGATTCCAATGATTCTGGAGGACATCTTGTTGTAGTTGTTGTTGTAGTTGTTGTTGTAGTTGTTGTTGTAGTTGTTGTGGTTGTTTCATGGGGAAGATGGGAGGAGGTATGGGGAGGTCCTAAACTCACTACTGGTGCCATACGATCACATTCTGGTGCAACGAAGAGTCAGAATTAATGGAAACGAGTCCTTAACTGACATAGACTAAGAATAACTAGCAAGATGTCCGAAAGTTGTCTACGTGAGATGCGGTGGACCTGGGCACGACATTTAATGGGGGAAAAAGGGGAAGGTCGGTTCTACAGAGTGTTATTTACAGGCAATGGGACTAGGGAATGGGGGATTGGGGATAGTTGGGGAGTATTGGGGAAATAGGGGAATATTTACAAGCGGATATGGAGGCCAAATGCCACATCCGCAACATTGCACCCTTCTCTACCCTCGGGGCGTACCGACCCGATAAATTTTTACCTATTTTAGTGTGGCACTCAGATGTAGTTCCCTCTACTATTAACTCTACCCTGAGTGCGACAGTTTTACAGATATGCACAAATGAGTAAATATGTCCCCCTGCGACGTTGCACCCTTCTCCTCACAGAAACACACCCACAGGATAACCGAATCGCGGAAAGAATTCGCAAACTAAACATACAGCCGGTAGGGAGCATTATTTACAAGACTACGCTGATATTTACACTACGATCCAGGACCTGTTTTTGGAGGAACACATGCAGATGTTATGCATAGAGAGAGCACGCATGCCAGCATCGATACACCAACCCACGAGTGTTCTGTGGCCTTACGGCCTTTAATAATGTGCAGAGCACCCCTTCCCAGCACCAAAAGCACCACCCCATCACACAGTCAGCACCATCCGGTGCACCAATAAAATGTTTAGTGATCATGGTGTGGTGTCGCAGCCGGCCGATGTTCTGCCGCTGGTCTTGCCTTCGTGTGGTGCACTTGGCCTTCGTACTTCTTTCAAAAATAAAGAAAGGCGCCAACCGCGTCCATTTCTTTATTGTGGCCGTCAGGGGGCCAACTATTAGTGGTTCACCTGTATGGCATAGGTGCCACGTTGACCCATAGGTCCATCCATGGGTGGTGCTTGGCCGCAAAAGAACTGCGGTCCATTGTGGGTGGCCACCAACATTGCGGTCCATATGGTGTATCGATCCAGGCAGCAAGCAGCGAAAGTGCAGGCCCACAACTGCGGATCCAGCACCTCTCTCTCCTCTCTCTCTGCCCCAAAACCAGATCCTCGGAGGTGGGAGACAAAAGAAAAGACAAGTGAGTAAGGTGGTAAGGGCGCAAAAGTGCACGCAACATTAGGTCATGCACACTAGGGGCACATGGGAACCAGGTGAGACAGGTACGTTCCTACCGTACGCCCCCCCCCCCCCACCAGGTAACCTACATGGCCCCTCCCTTACCCCTTACTGTATCCACAAAACACAACACTACCCATAAACATCTACTTTACAAATCAACAAACGTCCCTACTGTCTTCCCCGTTCCTCCCATAAACCAAATTCGTCTTCTCTCCCTCCTAACCAATCAAATTTGCCATTTTCAACGTTCATCAAAATTTGCCATCTCCAACTCAACATCATAATTTGCTATCACCAATTCATCATCAGTCCCTCCTAGGGAGGGAGAGATGGAATCACCCCAATGTCTCATCCACGTCGTGATGCGTCTCACCAATCCACACAGCAATCCTTACTTCCTGCAACACAAAACAAAGAAAACACAGGTGTGGAGTCATCATCATCACCACAGGTAAGTGGCTGCGTATGGTGCGACAGGTTCATCAATCCTAACTATTTCCTAAATGACTTTAACAACTTTACATTACCCGGGGTCTTTCTCCTGCCAAACCATTGGCCCTCTTACACTATGGGTTCTAAAAACCAATGCCCATTGACCAAACTGTGGTGCTTTTCAAATTTGGGGTCTCACTCCCCCGATTCATCTCCCGGTGCCCTCGCACAATTTCTGGGCCGCGACGTGTACCTCTCCCAGCGGGTCTACCCACCTGCACACCCCCACCACTGCAGTTGCCTCCGAGCTTACCTGCTCCTTACCCTAACCTAACTACCTGGGGAAGGCCCTCTGGCGCTCTCCCCACTCGGTGCCCTCTCTGGCACTGGGCTGCCCGATCCACACCCGGGATCCTCAGGCACCCACTCACAACTACCGGCTCCCAGAGCCCACCTGCGGCCTCACCTGGCCGACATCCTCACAGTGGTGGAGTGCCCAACCAACTACACGCACTAACAGGCTACACGCCCAGCCATTTCCACAACACTAATGCACCCGTCCACAATACCATTCTGTCACCCGCACCACAGATGCCAATATCCAACCACAATTTACCTGTACCCTCTACCTAACACTTACACTACCCGCCCCGGGTATCCGTGATGGGGGTCCACTCTTCCCCCATTCACACCTTCGCACCATGCACACCACTCCGTACCACTTACTCCAACTCTCTCCACACACCTGTACCTGCACACCTGTGCTCTCACACCTGGTGCCACCTGCACCCTTCTCTCCCCAAGCGCATTCGCGCTGATCCACACACTCACTACTCATACACTGCTCCACACACCTGTCCAGTTGCACACCTGTGCAATCACACCTGTTCAATCCTCACACAGCATCATCTCATCTAACTACTCCCCTCTGAAACTTGCGCTTCCCAGTCGTCCCTTTAAACTATTGCGCTCCCACGTCATTATAATCCATACTAATCTACCTGCGTCCCCACTACAGGTATCAGTCACTAACTAAACTTAACGTTACCTAATGTCAATCTCTTCTAGATCCCTAACAATATAACCTAACCCACCCGGGCTAGTTTTCACTGCCATACACCCCATAATCTAGTGCGCATTTGCCCCACTATGGGAAGGGTGGCAAGGATGCCACCCTTACCCACCGGGCCCATCGCTCACTACCAATTTTGCACATCAAATTTCAACAAATTAAAAATTTGCCAATCACTACCCATCATCTGCCAATCACTACTGCCAATCCCTTGCCAATCATCAAATTTTGTTTTTCTCTAATTTTGGGTCCAAAACACTAACCTCCTCACCAAGTCTACTCACTAATGCCTCTCGGTGCGCCAATTTCTGTCCAAAGCCCGGCTTTGTAAAGCCAAGCCATGAATGCGGGTTGTTCTGTGCCAGCGGCTGGATGCGTCCGGCACTCGGTGCAGGGACGGGGGCTTACCCGGGCCGAGATCCCACGCACCATCTCGGCGTGGAGCCATCCAATGTCCCGATCTCGACCTGCCGGAATGCCTCAACAAAAAGTGGTCGCCATGACGACCCTTTCTATCGGGCTGCCCGCGCCGCCTAGTGGAGCACGGACGCGGCCGTTCAAAGCGAGGCCCAGCACGCACCGAGGGCCCGATTCGGCTAAAAGTCGACCTAACCTCTAACCCGTGTAACGTCGATGCTTCACCTGCATGCTTACACCCCGCAGCCCGTTCCTTGCTCACACATCCAGCCGTTTCCATGCTCCTCGTACCTTTCCTTACACACCCAGGTACACCCATTCCACTCACAGCCTTGGTCACACACCTGACCACCGAACACTTTGGCACACATTCGTTGGTCGCACACCTCACCAACACACCTCTTCGCGCCCCCTCCTCGGTCACCTCCTCTGTGACAATTACAGGTGTGCTCTCATTCGCACACCCAACCACGTGCCTCACTACCAATTCCAGCGTGCATTCCCACTCACGCTCTACCATTCCAGGTGTGCATCCTTTCTCACCTGTCACAACCAACTCACGCTCCTTGTCACTCTCACTACTCTCACCTCCATTCTTGACAACGCACTTACCCTTACTCTTGACAGCGCACTCTTTCCCCATGCACCTGTCCGTCACACACCTTTCTCGCGCACACTCCTGCGCACACTCTCCCGTCACACCCTCTGTAACACTTACCACACCGCGCTTCCATGTGCTCCCTCGCACACGCGCTACGACCGACTCACTCTCGCCAGCTCCCTCACTCCTTGGCACGCACTTTTTCCTCACACACCCCAGAGTCGGACTTTCTCGCACACCTCCTTTTTCGCACACCAGACCTGTCGCACACTTCACCAACGGCCTCTCACGAACACCCGGGTCCATCTCGACCCCCAAGCTTCTTAAATCCCCTGGCGCATCATACGCACGACCATATTGGTCACCACTTACACCGACCGGGTCCTCTTCCTCTTCGCTTCTCCTCCATCACCTGCGAATCCCTCATCCGGTTAATGAGCACATCATCACGATCCAAACACAGACTTTGGACCAATTCTTTTATCTCCTCTTTTATCTCTTTCTTATCCCCTCTCCGTCGCTTCTTAATTTCGCTCACCCCTTCTTCCACTTCTTCTAATTTCTGCTTCACCTCTTTTATTCCCCGGTACGTCTCCTCAAGCTCGTCCTCCAAGGCTACCTTGACCGTTTCCATGTGCGTCCTCACCTGCCGGTCCTTCGTCTCCATTACCTCTATCACCTCGTCCAACCTCGTTGTCAGTCCCTCATGTACCATCTGACATTCCCTCTTCGTCGCTATCAAGTCGTCTTTTAGTTCTTTCTGTGTCGCTTTCAACCCTCCTAATACCGCAGTGTTCCTTTGAACCTGCTCCGTTAGTCCTTTTTGTCCCTCTGTCAGCTGTTCCACCTCCTGCGTCAGGTCCTCTATGCCCCCTTGCAATTTTACAGTCCCCTTTCTCACCTCCTTCTCCATGTGCTCCTTACAGTGCCTCACCTCCTCGCGCACTCCTCCGACCTCCTCACTCACACCTCTTCTGATCTCCTCTCCCATCACTTGCATCTCCTGCCCAGATGCCACCCTCATCTGCTCCATTTCCTCCCTGTGAGCATCCAGTTTGGTTTCTACCCCCATTCTGACCCCCTCTATCTGCTGCCCCATTTGTTTAACTTCCCTTTCCGCTTGGTCCCTCATGTCCCTCAATTTGCCTTCCTTCCTGTTTTCTAACCCCTCTAACCCCTTTTGCATCCCTTCCATTTGATTCTCTTGAGCGGCCATTCTGTTTTCTACCCCCATTAACCCATTTCTCACCTCTTTTATCCAGTTGTCTAACCCCTCAAAATTATTGTCTAACTTCCCAAATTTCTTGTCTAACTCCTCAAAATTATTGTCTAACTTCCCAAATTTCTTGTCTAATCCCTTAAAATTATTGTCTAACCCCTCACCGGTGCCCCTCGCTTCGTCCCTCATTACCCCCATTTGGTTTCCCATTACCCCCAATTGCTCACTCTGAGCATCCATCCGGTTCCCCATTACCCCCATTTGGTTTCCCATTACCCCCATTTGGTTTCCCAACCGCTCACTATCAGCCCTCATTCCCACCATTTGTTCCATAAAGGCCCTCATTTGCAGGAGGAAAAGGTTCGAATCCACCAGGGGCGCTGCCACGGTCGCGGGCGCGGTCGCCGTGACCAGCGAGGCGCCATTTTGCGCGCCCGCAACGTCGGGCGCAACGACGCTATTTTGTGCGTCTGCTACCCTCACTGCTTCGCTCTCCTTATGTCCCTCATTTTGGTCCTGGACCGACCCTGCCTCACTCTCCTCTACCGGACCCCAGCCGACTTGGTCTGCCATAGCGCGACTTTCAAAATTCGGGTTTTTATTTTTTGTAAAACACAATCAAATTTCGCCGTTATAATTTCGAGCGCGGGAAACGCGCTCCGGATCGAATTCTACCTCCCAACACCAATTGTTACCCTCGTGGTACAATTGGTGTTCCAAAATTTGGGCCTAATAAATTTAGTCCCAGGTCCGAATCCGACACTCCTGACACCAATTGTTACAGACGCGGTTGTGGATGTTGGTTTACCGAGCGGTTTGGTATGACCGCGTCTGCACGTTTACCCGATTCTACTCGAACGTTGGCCGAGTCGCGCTACGCTAAATCAATTGAGGAAAAGGACACAACGGCTGGGTTAAAATGACACGACACCAAGGGTTCAGTTCTCAAGACCTCCGGAGGAGGTTATAATATTGCGGAAGGTCAGATTACAGGGATGAGAGAGACAGCATAGTAAGATAGGCACTTAATTACGGTCTTATAATAGCCCCGACAGACGACAGATAAACAGGACAAAACTGACTCACACGGGGATTGATGGCAAGGAAAGCGGGTAGTCGATGGCTCAAGGTGCACCTTGGCTCAGGGACAGAATCGACCCGGTCCGGTCCAAAGATGCGGGAGGTCTCACTCAGCGCTCGGAGGTGGCGACTGGCTCTTCTTCAAGCTCGGGGCGCATCTGAACTCACATCCGGTAAGTCGCTGCGCATATCCGGCGGGGAGTGACACGCCCTCGGCTCGTTAGCTCCGCCCCAGATGGAATCGGCCCGCCGCTTCTCACTGGCTGCGGGGGGTTACCGGGCTCCGCCCCTGACGAGGAGCTGACAGCCAGCCCCTTCGTGGTAACCCCGTGGAGCGCATGGGCAATGGCGGCTAACCGAGACGGAGTGAGGACGCACACTCCCCGCGCCGCGCCGCGCCCCTCTGTTGTGTAGTTGTTGTTGTAGTTGTTGTTGTAGTTGTTGTTGTAGTTGTTGTTGTAGTTGTTGTGGTTGTTGTTTCATGGGGAAGATGGGAGGAGGTATGGGGAGGTCCTAAACTCACTACTGGTGCCATACGATCACATTCTGGTGCAACGAAGAGTCAGAATTAATGGAAACGAGTCCTTAACTGACATAGACTAAGAATAACTCGCAAGATGTCCGAAAGTTGTCTACGTGAGATGCGGTGGACCTGGGCACGACATTTAATGGGGGAAAAAGGGGAAGGTCGGTTCTACAGAGTGTTATTTACAGGCAATGGGACTAGGGAATGGGGGATTGGGGATAGTTGGGGAGTATTGGGGAAATAGGGGAATATTTACAAGCGGATATGGAGGCCAAATGCCACATCCGCAACAATATATATATATATATATATATATATATATATATATATATATATATATATATATAGATATATATATACTGTATATATATATACATATATATATATACTGTATATATATATACATATATATATATATATATATATATATATATATATATATATATATATATATATATATATATATATATATATATATATATATATATATATATATACTTTTTGAAAGAAAAAAAATTTCAAATTCAATCTTCAACTTCAATTGTTTATAAAATGTAATATCACGTATATTACAAATACATTTGTGCAAAATAATTGTTTGTATTATGATTGGTGTAAACCATGACAATACAGCAACTTAGGTACAGTCATCCATCTATATGTCTACATATCTGGGCATTGTCTGTGTTGTCACTAAACTAGTCCCTCAAACTTTTGTTTCCGTGGTTGTGAAGTGTTTTTAATAACGCAGCTGTGAGGTGTTTTGAATCACGTGGTGGTGAGGTGCTTTAAATTACGTGGTTGTGAGGTGTTTTTAATTATTTGGTGGTGAGGTGTTTTTAATTATGAGGTGATGAGGTGTTTTTAATTACCTGGTGGTGAGGTGTTTTGAATTACTTGGTGGTGAGGTGTTTTGAATGACGTCTTGGTGAGCTATTTTGAATTTCGTGGTGGTGAGGTATTTTTAATTACATGGTGGTGAGGTGTAATCGTTGCAAACTTCCAGTCTGCACCTACCCCTCACATATGTATGTGCTGAGCGGTTCTTTTTTTAATTGTTTTTTTTTCAACCGAAATCTTCAACCTAAATTGCTTATAAAAATGTAATGTCGCAAACACTACAGATAAATTTGTGCAAAATAATTGTTTGTATTGTGATTGGTGTAAATCATGACAACACAGCAACTCAGGTACTGTCATTATCCTCAGTTAAAACAAGCCCACTCCTCTGTAACGACGCGTGGTGAGGCGAGCACAGCGAGCTGAGCCAAGCTAGTATATATATATATATATATATATACACATACACACTAGCAGAAGTACCCGGCATTGCCGGGCAGGGGAGGGGAGCGGGGGGGAGGGAGGGGAGGAGAGATGGAGGGGAGGGAAGGGAAGGGGAAGGGAGGGGTGGAGGGGGGAAGAGGGGGAGGGTGAAAGGGAGGAGCTGAATGAGAGGGGGAGGGGAAAGGGGAGGGGGAAAGGGGAGGATGGAGGGAAGGGGAGGGAGAGGGGAAGGGGGGAAGGGGAGGGCCAGTCAACAATGACGTTGCAGTTCTCATGGGAGGAGAGCAGTACAACAATCACGACATCGTCCTGCATCTTCGCGACAACAGCACGAAGCGGATTTCGTAGACACACCGATCCTATGACGCCCTCCAGTACCGGCGTTGCTGGGCGGGGGAAGGTAGACCCATACATTCCCAACCCGTACATCCGCCCTCTCAATACATGTGTACAACACCTGTACATCTGTACATCTGTACCTGTACATCTGTACATCTGTACATCTGTACAATACAGCTCATCTGTACAACTCAAGCTCACTCGGACAAAAGCCTCGCACAAATTACACCGTGAAGGCCCAATGGCCATGTCTATGCCACAAATCAAGTACGTGAGTGAATCTGGCGCACTGAATTGAAAATATATAGAACGCTATACTCCGTGAAAAGTGTAGCCGCCGTGTCGCCATCTTGGTTAGCACGACTCGACCGACTCGCTTCGCGGATCTCGTTTGTTTTTAACGTGTCCCAGATTTTAAAAGCCAGACAACTGTTAAAATGCCATTTTGTGCGGCAATAAACTGCTCCAATCGGTTACGGAAGGGTTGTGGAAAGATGTTTCACAGCTGTTTCAAAGACGTTTAATTCATATCGCACAAAATCGACAAAAATCGACACAAAAACACGATCGCACAAAAGGTGAAAAACCGCAATCGCTTTTCGCTCTGAATTACGTGCAAACGCATGACGGAAATCACCATCGCCCAGCATCGAGTGCCAACCAAGATGGCGCCCGGTAGCTGCATCTCCACCTGTGTGGTGTGAATGGATATTGTCAGTTCAGTGGGCTGGTGGTGAGGATGGAACATCACGTGATCGCTCTGAGCGAATCAGCAAGCTGCTCTGGTACAGGCTGAGATTCAGTGTATAATGTTCCTCGCTGAAATGCGCTGAGGTAAATATGAATAAAAACTATGGATCTCGTCAAATATTTTTAGGTAGGCCATGTCCTTCCCAGGCTCAATGGCCATGTCTATGCCAAATATCAAGTACGTGAGCCTCTCCGTTTAGGAGTCTATAGGTAACACACACACAAACTGTGTTTTATTTATATACATATATATATATATGTATATATATATATATATATATATATATATATATATATATATATATACTGTATATTATAATAGGCTACGGTGATTCTGTCTGTCTGTCTGTCTGTCTGTCTGTCCGGGGGTGTGGCTTACTCCGTTTACAGAGTCGCTCCACCCATTCTTGGAGAGGCTTCATGTAAACAAATATCCACCATTTTATTAACTCGAACGGCTTTGAGGCCTGTTTAGTTAGGCCCGTGCTGTCTTTCTCTCTCACACAGGTTTATTTCAACTCTAATTCGATATATCATTTCATTTTTAACAGTCGCTAACATAGTTTTAGACTCAGTTGAAAAAAAACGGGAAGAGAATCCCATGAAAGTTTCCGTTTATAGAACGAAATGATTTCACAAAGGCCTGTAAAATAAAGCCCATTCATTGAGTCACCCTCACGATTTTATCTCGAATTCACCATCTGATTTAATTTTTATCGATGGTTTTAGACTCGGTGTCAGAAATAATTGAGAACATTCACGCACACACGGGAAAATGCAGAGATATATTTTTAAAAATCGCACCACGATGATACACGAAAATGCACCGCCTAAAATAACAGTCAGGGAAAATATCGACATATATAAAAAATTTGCTTTTTCTTTTCCGTTAAGATATATTACTTTTACTTTTGATGACAGTCGTCACAAAAACGACATATATTTCTTCGTTCTCATTTCATTCAACATTATTATCCGGAAGTAAAATTGAGGAGAGTGAGGAGCTTCAGGAAATTATCGAGAGATATTTCTTCGTTTTTTTTTATTAGTTATGTGCGCATACACTTTAAATAGGTTTATTTGAAATCTTAATTTTCACAATGTAATTTACTTGCCGTTTGTCATTTGATGATTACGAGACACTTCCTCTTGAGGATCGTGACAATTCATGTGTTGCATGGAAACTTCCATGTCTAAAATGAATGAGATGGTCGATGAAGAACACAGACTTGAACAAGATGCAGCAAGAAAAAGAACGAGACGGGAGAAAAACGAGAGAAACGAGATGGGAAAAAGCCGATTGGAGAGGAGAGTGAGGAGCAATTTGTGAGGCGATTGAGGAGCGATTGGAGAGGCGAGTGAGGAGCGATTGGAGAGGGGAGTGAGGAGCGTTTGGAGAGGCGAGTGAGGTGCGATTGTAGAGGCGAGTGAGGTGCGATTGGAGAGGTGAGTGAGGCACGATTGGAGAGGAGTGTGAGGAGGTATTGGAGGAGAGTGTGAGGAGGTATTGGAGAGGTGAGTGAGGAGGTATTGGAGAGGAGTGTGAAGAGGTATTGGAGAGGAGAGTGAGGAGCTATTGGAGAGGAGTGTGAGGAGGTATTGGAGAGGAGTGTGAGGAGGCATTGGAGAGGAGTGTGCGGTATTGGAGAGGAGTGTGAGGGGTTGGAGAGGAGCAAGGGGTTGGAGAGGAGCGAGGGGTTGGAGAGGAGCGAGAGGTTTGAGAGGAGCAAGGGGTTGGAGAGTGAGGGCTGATTGGAGAGGAGAGTGAGGAGCGATTGGAGAGGCGAGTGAGGGGAGATTGGAGGGGAGTATGAAGAATTGGAGGGGAGTATGAGGATTGGAGGGGATATGAGGATTGGAGGGGAGTATCAGGGATTGGAGAGGAGCGAGGGGTTGGAGAGGAGCGAGGGGTTGGAGAGGAGTGAGTCGTTGGAGAGGAGCGAGGGGTTGGAGAGGAGAGAGGGGTTGCAGAGTGAGGGCCGATTGGAGAGGAGAGTGAGGGGCGATTGGAGAGGCGAGTGAGGAGAGATTGGAGAGGCGAGTGAGGCTGTATTGGAGAGGCGAGTGAGGAGGTATTGGAGAGGGGAGTGAGGAGGTATTGGAGAGGCGAGTGAGGGGAGATTGGAGGGGAGTATGAAGAATTGGAGGGGAGTATGAGGATTGGAGGGGATATGAGGATTGGAGGGGAGTATCAGGGATTGGAGAGGTGTGTGAGGGATTGGAGAGGAGTGTGAGGGATTGGAGAGGAGTGTGAGGGATTGGAGAGGAGTGTGAGGGAATGGAGAGGAGTTTGAGGGATTGCAGATGAGTGTGAGGAGGTATTGGAGAGGGGTGTGAGGAGGTATTGGAGAGAAGTGTGAGGAGGTATTGGAGAGGAGTTTGAGGAGGTATTGGAGAGGAGTGTGAGGAGGTATTGGAGAGGAGTGTGAGGGGTTGGAGAGGCGTGAGGAGTTGGAGAGGAGCGAGGGGTTGGAGAGGAGCTAGGGGTTGGAGAGGAGCGAGGAGTTGGAGAGGAGCGAGGGGTTGGAGAGTGAGGTGCGATTGGAGAGGCGAATGAGGCGCGATTGGAGAGGAGAGTGAGGAGAGATTGGAGAGGAGAGTGAGGAGCGATTGGAGAGGCGAGTGAGGGGCGATTGGAGGGGAGTATGAGGAATTGGAGGGGAGTATGAGGATTGGAGGGGTGTATGAGGATTGGAGGGGAGTATGAGGGATTGGAGAGGAGTGTGAGGGATTGGAGAGGAGTGTGAGGGATTGGAGAGGAGTGTGAGGAAGTATTGGAGAGGTGTGTGAGGAGGTATTGGAGAGGAGTGTGAGGAGGTATTGGAGAGGAGTTTGAGGAGGTATTGGAGGGGAGTGTGAGGAGGTATTGGAGAGAAGTGTGAGGAGGTATTGGAGAGGAGTGTGAAAAGGTATTGGAGAGGAGTGTGAGGGGTTGGAGAGGAGAGAGGGGTTGGAGAGGAGTGAGGGGCTGGAGAGGAGTGAGGGGTTGGAGAGGAGCTAGGGGTTGGAGAGGAGTGATGGGTTGGAGAGAAGCGAGGGGTTGGAGAGTGAGGAGCGATTGGAGAGGCGAATGAGGCGCGATTGGAGAGGAGAGTGAGGAGAGATTGGAGAGGAGAGTGAGGAGCGATTGGAGAGGCGAGTGAGGGTCGATTGGAGGGGAGTATGAGGAATTGGAGAGGAGTATGAGGAATTGGAGGGGAGTATGAGGATTGGAGAGGAGTGTGAGGGATTGGAGAGGAGTGTGAGGGATTGGAGAGGAGTGTGAGGGATTGGAGAGGAGTGTGAGGGATTGGAGAGGAGTGTGATGGATTGGAGAGGAGTGTGATGGATTGGAGAGGACTGTGAGGGATTGGAGAGGACTGTGAGGGATTGGAGAGGAGTGTGAGGGATTGGAGAGGAGTGTGAGGAGGTATTGGAGAGGAGTGTGAGGAGGTATTGGAGAGGAGTGTGAGGAGGTATTGGAGAGGAGTTGAGGAGGTTTTGGAGAGGAGTGTGAGGAGGTATTGGATAGGAGTGTGAGGAGGTATTGGAGAGGAGTGTGAGGAGGTATTGGAGAGGAGTGTGAGGAGTGGGATTGGAGAGGCGTGAGGGTGGAGAGAGGAGAGAGGGGTCACATATTATGTGAAATAAATAAATTGTGTTCATTACACCATTTCTGGATCTGATGAATTGCCAGTAACCATTTTGTAAAAATGAATGTGCAGCATCTAAATCAAGATGTCCAAATGTCACACACGTCCATGCCCGTGGGATTCCCACGGGTGACAGCACTAGTATATTATATATATATCCTGCAAATGTTTATAAGTGAGCACTTTTATTTGAAGGCAATGATCTGTTGCTGACTTTGTATTCATTGGTCTTTGCCTGCAGTTTCCCCTTACATTAACGAGTTTTCTTTTGTGGTCATTAACCTTTTGTTGTTGGCAGAAGTAGCATCTGAAAACAGAATCCACTGTGTATTCATATCTCGTAATTAATATAAAGTGGGCCCCAGTCATTTCATGGTGAAATGTTTAATTGTCTGGCACAAGCCATGGGTAACTCAAGGTCGGGCTTGCAGAGTTGTGCAACGTTTTTTGAAATCTGGGGTGTGATTCGTTACCAAGTTTCTTGTACAACACTTGCCAAGTTGTTTCAGCACTCAAGCAAGCACTCCATTCAAAACCATTGATAAGGAACTGCTGGGTTGGCAAGCGCTAGCTTTTTCGTGACCTTCCTCTCATGAACATCACCCAATGAAAAAAGTGGTGTGCTTTGAATCTTCCACTCTGTAAAATTCTGACAATGCTTCTACATATTCAAGAAAATGGAGGTAATCTCGGTTCTAGAGATTTTTGGAGAATTGCTGATAGCATTCTCAACCGTAATCGATAATCGATTCCTGTCCTCTTCAATGGTCATGAAGTACTTACTTCTCCTATTGATAAAGTCAAACTCTTTGCTGATTTTGCTGCAAACTCCACACTTGAAGGCCACGGGCATCCATTACCTGTTTGTTCTTCCTGTATTGACATCATGCTTTCCACCATCATCATCACATCCAGGAAAGTCGCTAAGATTATTCAAAGGCTTGACATTTCAAAATCTACTCGACCAGATAGAATCCCTGCAATTGCTTTGAAGATGTGTTCACCTGAACTGTCTTCTGTTCTCTCAAAACTGTATTGCTTGAGTATGTCAAAGTGTGTGTTTCCACTTAGCTTGAAGCAGGCTGTTGTAGTCCCTGTCTTTAAAGGCTCCGGTGAGAAATCTGATCCTTCACACAGGAGAGATATCACTGGTATTCTAACTATCGGCCTGTTAGCCTTATACACATTATCAGTAAAGTGTTCGAATCCTTGATAAAACAACAACTCGTTACTCCTCTGGAAACCCACAGCCTCCTAACTGATGCCCAGTATGGGTTTCGACAGTCAAGGTCTGCTGGTGATCGCCGAACCATAATCCATAATCATTGAACATGTGAATAGGGCTTTGGATCATCTAGAGGAGCCAGGGTTGTTTCTTTTGACATCTAGAAGGCTTTTGACAAAGTGTGGCACAAGGGCCGCATCCATAAGCTAAAATCATACGGCATTTCTGGAAAATTGCTTGATACAATCTCTGACTTCCTTGCAAATCGTCAAATCGTTGTGGTACATGAGGGACAGTCGTCCCCCGTCCATAATACGAATGCTGGTGTTCCTCAGGGATCTGTGTTGGGTCCAATATTGTTGCATGTTATATATATCAATGATCTGCCTGATTGTAGCCTTATTGTAGCCTGATTCTCAATTAAGCATTTACGCAGACGACTCAACACTGAAAACTACCTGCCCAGGAACCTTGTCTCCTCCTACCCATGACCATGCGAGTACCACTCTCAATCGGGACCTTGAGAGTGTGATAAACTGGGGGAAAGACTGGCTTGTTACTTTTAACCAAAAAAGAACCACTTGGTGTCTGTATCTTGTTCAAGATCACCTTGTTTTCCAACCCTGCTGATGGATTCGTCACCTTTGCAGGAACTTCCTTTTATCCGTCTGCTCGGATTGGATATCAGCTCAAACCTCAGCTGGGAAAATTACATCTTTGGTATCGCTAAAAGAGCCTCCCAGCACCTTAGCTGCTTATTTCCTGCTTGGCGATACCTTTCTCAAGCTTCTATGGTCCATCTAAGCAAGGCCACTATACGTCCCGTCATGGAGTATCATTGCCATATTTGGGCTGGTGCTCCGGCCTGTCACCTATCTCTCCTTGACACAATCCAGCGACGTGCTGCCATTCTGGTGGGGCAGGAGTTGGCATCATCCCTGGAAACTCTCTCAGTCCACAGCTCTGTTGCTTCCTTGGGCCTTTTCTACAGATATTACCATGGAATGTGCTCCTAGGGTCTATCACAGGTTGTTCCACCTGAGCATATTTTCAGTCGCTCTACACGTTTGGGAGTTTCTTCCCACCCATACACTGTATCTGCCCGAGGAGTAAGACGATGAGGTATTCTTCTAGTTTTCTCTCCCGCATGGCATCACTCAGGAACAGTTTACCTGCATCCTGTTTGCCCCTCTATCCCAACCGACCTCAAATCAAGAACAATGTCAATAGATATAAAGCAAGACAGAAATTCAAATGTTTTCCCCTTTATATAAAGCAAGACAGAATGGTTCGACCTTTCTGTCTAATATCTATAAGTTCCTTTGTGTAGCCCCCACATTGAGTGGCCTTAAAGGTTTTGTGACAGGTGATGTCTCATTAAAAATCGTGTAAATAAATTGGATTTTTCACTGGTATTGAATCTTTTTGTTTAGTACAATGGATGCACAACTAATGGGTAAACGCAATTGTTTTCTGGAAGAATCAATTGATGATTAAATCATCATTGGAAACTCCACACTTTGGATACAGACGTTTGCCACGGCTCAGTATCACCAAAGAAAGCTCAAGCACATTCAGAGGAATTGGAAAGATCTTACACAGATCTTCACAGAAAACAGTAGTTTCTGCTCTTTATCCTGCCATTGATATGCGTCATGAATTCACGTGCTTTTGATGTCACCTGCACCAGCAGGTAATGCTAACAGCAATCACTTATCACCAGCGCATTCACAGCGGCGTTTTGCTGATTTAGCTTGAATGCAGAAACCAGTGGAAGGGAGCAGATTATTTTGTGTTGAACTTGTCATTTAGAACTGCTCCTTGAGTTTAGCTCCAGTCAATCCTGGAACTCGCATGAATACTACAAATCCGTATGGCAAATGATGTGTTCTTGCAATATTATAGGAAACTGTACTATTGAGATTGACATTTTTGGCGTTGCCATCTGAGCCCACGCAAACATACTTTTGGTTTCTCCATTAGATGCTTATGATGTTGATAATTCAGAGGAAATAAATGAAGCAAGGCAGAAAGGTTATTGAAAAACAATGTGCCTTCTCATTTTGAGGGGTGCTAAGGAATATTTTAACATCCTCAAGTAATTGCTCAAACATGGATGCAATTCCCTGCCACTCAGAGTTGCAATTCCCTGCCAAGTGAAATGCCAGGATTTGGGATTTGGCCTTTTGCTCTGGCTAGAATTCAAACCAAGACAGGACAGCTCATAGGCAATGCTCCCACTGAGCTCCCCTTGACCAGCCTATCATATTCATCATGCAAACCCTGAAAAATAATACATACACTACCGGTCAAAAGTTTTAGAACAGCTCAATTTTTCCAGTTTTTATTGAAATTTAAGCAATTCAATTCCAGTGTAAGTTATAACCTGAAATGGTACAAAGGTATATATACCATATATATACCATAATAACCCTTAAAAGTGTAGGTCTTTCCTTCAGAGAAATTGCAAAGAAAGCCAAGGTGTCAGTGAGTACAGTTTCCGACACCATCAAAAAGCACTTGGAAACTGGAGGAAACTCTGACAGGAAGAGGTCTGGCAGACCAAAGCCACAACAGAATGAGAAGACAAGTGTCTGAGAGTCAACAGCTTACGTGATAGGCGGCTCACAGGACAACAGCTTCAAGCACAGCTTAACACTGGTCGAAGTAAGCAAGTCTCAGTTTCAACTGTGAAGAGAAGACTTCGAGCTGCAGGTTTGACAGGTCGAGTGGCAGTAAGAAAGCCATTGCTAAGATGGCAAAATAAGAAAAAGAGGCTTGCCTGGGGCATGAAGCACCGCCAGTGGACTACTGAAGACTGGAAGAAGGTCTTATGGACTGATGAATCAAAACTTGAAATCTTTGGTTCATCACGCAGGGTATTTGTACGCCGTTGAGTAGGCGAAAGGATGGTTCTTCAGTGTGTGACACCAACTGTCAAACATGGAGGAGAAAGCGTGATGGTCTTGGGCTCTTTTGCTGGTTCCAGAGTCGGTGACTTGCACAGAGTGACTGGCACCCTGAACCAAAAGGGCTACCACAGCATTTTGCAGCACCATGCAACACCCTCTGGTATACGCCTAGTTGGTCAGGGGTTCATCCTACAGCAAGATAATGACCCTAAATACACCTTCAGGCTATGTCAAAACTACCTGCGAGAAAAAGAACAAGACGGTAGGCTTCAAATCATGGAATGGCCAGCACAGTCTCCAGAATTAAACCCCATCGAGCTGGTTTGGGATGAACTGGACAGAAGGGTGAAAGCAAAGCAACCTACAAGTGCAACACATTTGTGGGAACTTCTGCAACAGTGTTGGAAAGAACCTCCCAAACAATATTTGATTTCCATTGTAGAAAGAATGCCACGAGTGTGTTCGGCGGTTATACCTGCAAAAGGTGGCTACTTTGCCGAGTCAAAAATATAAATTAAATTTTGTTAAACAAAATGATTCTATGATTTCTTTTTTTTATCTCCAATTGTTTATTTGTTCTATGCCTAATTTCAGAGTACATTGAGACATTAAACTGCGTAAATTTCAATAAAAATTGGAAAAAATGAGGTGTTCTAAAACTTTTGACCGGTAGTGTACCTTTGAAAAACATAACACCTAAAGAATGCAAAATGTGCAACCTGCTCTCTATTTCAATTTCATCTTGTGTGTAAAGTTTGGCAATTACAGTGTCACACATCTTGTGCTATTACAAATGTAATGTTTGAACTTTTTTCCTGCAGGGAATTTGCACGATGGAGGGTCAGCAACCTTGCGGTGGAGCAGCGTCCTGACACCCCGCCGGCACCCATGCCCCTAGCTCCAGAGTTTGCGCGAGCGCTGCAGCAATTGGGACGCAGGCCAGGCCAGGCCCAGATTCTCGAAGGATTCATCCGGAAGTACGGCACGCACTATGTGGTGACTGGCACGCTTGGAGGTGAGAAACTGGAGCGTGCCAATGGTATTGCAATCCAAGGCAGAAAGCCAGCGGCTATTTAATCGCCATGGATGAGCTGCACACGTTATTATAGGAACCTAAGGTGCGATGCTTGCTGTTTCTGCGTGATAAAACAGGAAAGTTGCTGATCCTCTTCCTGCTTTGAAGATGTTTTGACCAATGGGAATGGGAATCGGAGTGTTGCATCCTTCGGCCTGTAAAACCGCCGATGCGGCATGTGTTTAATTGCGTGTAATAACACTTTTTCAACTATTTTATTTTCATGAATGCTTATTGCTATAATGCATGCACAAATGCTTCTACAAATGTTTTTTCCCCCCATGGTTTTAATATCAAGATCCGAGCTTTGCTTAAAAGAAAAGCAAACATTGCTACTCCAGGTCTCACCCATTCACCCTGACCCCCTGGGATAAGAAGTCCAAAGAACGAGTTAATACACAGTAAACAAATTTCTTCACAACGTTTTGTGAACCCATGCAGGCAACCAGTTCAACAATTTATATAATTATTTCCAGGAAGCCACCATTTACTTGTCTTGTTTAAATTTTTCATTGAAAAGAACCAAACGCACACACATGCTTAATATTATTGATTCGTTCCAGGATTTCAGTTCCCTTCTGGACTGCATGATTTGTTGAGCAGATGTCTGTCGCACGCCTTGTTTAAGGCTCATTTATTAGCCCATCCCGTGCACAGCAGGAGACGGGGGTTTTGTAATCACTCTGTGTGTGCGTGTGTGTGTGTGTGTGTGTGTGTGTGTGTATGTGTGTGTGTGTGTCTGGCTGTCTGTGTGTCTGGCTGTCTGTGTGTCTGGCTGTCTGTGTGTCTGGCTGTCTGTGTGTCTGGCTGTCTGTGTGTCTGTTCGGGCCGTAACTTCTTACCATTTGAGCTATTGTCATCAACATTTCATCAAACCTTCATTACGATAATACCGAGAAGGCAAATTAATAATTTTGTCAAAGGTCATCATCACATAAAATCATCAATTTTCATCGAATTGACCTCGAATTTGAATTTACCATTTGAGTTTTGTCATCAAATTTTCAACAAAGCTTTATTATGACAATGTGGAGAATGCAAATTAAAAATTTGGTCAAACGGTGAATGGTCAAGGTTGCAGAAAATCATCAATTTTCTTCCAATTGACCTGAAAATTTAGGAATTTGCTTATTGGGTCACAGAATTGGTTCGACAATCAAAAGCGGGAAGCTGATGTTTTTTTTTTAGATCTGAAGCTCAAAGGTCAAGGCTGCATGAAATCATCAATTTTCATTTTGTAATTTTAAAACTGTCTTCGTTATTTTGAGCGTAGGAAGAAGATGACGTCTGAATACAAACGGAAGCAAACGGGCTTGGCTTTTTCATATGCGTTTTAGTACCTTTGTACATTTTATTCTTCCCCATTTTTATATCCACAAAACAATATATATTTGCAATAGTTTCAATTTGGTTGTCGATTTTTTTTTCCGCCCCCCTCCGCCCCCTGCCCCCGTCCCGATTGAAAATGTTATCTTGCTCTTGATTAGAAGAATGCAAACTTCACTTTTATTCATGGCAGATCAATTACCATAAGGTATTTTATTTATTACTAGTGGGTACACCCACCACTATGGCGTGAGTACCCTCCTCGGCCCAGCGCAATGGAGAAATAACCCAAATAATAACACCGAAGAAATCCGAAAAAAAAAGTTTTTTGAAAAACGTTTCGCAGAAAACCGAAGTAGGGACCCACTGAGTTGTTGTTGTTCTCATCCTCTTCCCTTTATAAGGTGTGAGGTCCAACTGTACAAACCTCCTGCCCTTTCTTGACCACGATACTCCTCCACTCCCCTTTGTCCTCAGCCAACTCTCTCCAGCATCCAAACAACCCCACTTTACTTATATCCCACTTCACACAATTAATGGATTTAACAATTAACACACAATTAACACGAGCCTCGATTCTGTATACAAAAAAAGAATAATAATTTTTAAAAATCCTCCCATCGCTACCATTGTTAACCTATTTTCCTCTTACTTTGTTCCCTCAACCTATCCGCTATCTTTGCCATTCTCTCTTCCCCCATCCGCACCAAATGTCCAGCCCATCTCAGCTGCATTTCACCAATCTCCCCGTCGAGCTCGTCTGCACACCAGTCTCCTCTCTCAGTTCATCCATTCTCCTTCTATCCACCCTCTTCACTCAAACAATGCTCCTGACCCAGTTGTTCTCGCAAACCTGCAGCCTGTGTTGTTGTCTCTCTGTCAGCACCACCATCTACATACCATAAACGTAGGCCAACGTTACACACAACATCAGAACCTTCCCTGTCAATCTCTTTGAAATCTTTCTCTGCCATTACACACTCCACCCTCCTCTACTCATTCGCACCCACCTGAATCCTACGCCTCAACTCAATGAGTATACCCTGAAAATTGTGTCGATTGGCCAAAGGGTCTCACAGTAGATTCCCTTTTTTTTTCTTCTTTTTTTTTTAATACAGAATCGAGGCTCGTGTAAGAGCCAACACATTGAACATGAAAAGATGCACAGACACATAAAGTATGCAATTAAGGGAGCGGGAGACAAGAGGGGGAGACAGGGAAGCACACAAGCACAACAATAGAAGAGACCAGGAACGTCGTTAGATCTGTGGAAGGGTGAGGGCTGGGGGAGAAGGGAGGGGTACACGGTATAAAGCAAATGAACACTTTTACGAATTTCAGGAAAGGTTTTTTTTTTTTTTTTTTTTTTTTTTTTTTTGTATACTGAATCGAGGCTCGTGAAAGAGCTGACATTTATTTCACAAACAAATCAACCAAACAAACAAAATATAGAAAAAGAGGGAGCGGAAGACAAGATGGGGAGAGAAGGGGAAGCACACAAACACAACATTTGAGAGCAGGGAGATGTGTGGGAGGGAGAGGGCTTGGGGGCAGGAGGCGTGGGAAGGGGGTGGGGGGGGGGGGGTGGGAGAAGTATAAAACACAAGGACACCAAGGACTTCCAGGACAGATGTTGGCATTTCAAAAAAGTGGATTTGGGGTGAAATTAGCTGGCGTAGAAAATATCAAGGTTTAGGATGGTGGAAGATAAGAGATGGTGGTGAACAGCTGTTTTAAAGACCTGGAGGGTGGAGTGGGATTGAAGAGAGTGAGGGAGTTTGTTCCAGAGGCGGGAGAAAAGAGGAATGAAGGAGTGAAGGTGAGCAGTGTGTCTTGATTTTGGCAGTTTAACCATAAGAGGGTTGCAGGCAGATCTTGTGCGACATGTAGGAAAATTTGCGGGACAGAGCCCAGAGAGAGCTGGGGGGGGGGGGCAAGGCCAGAGAGGAGTCAGTAGAAGATGGAAAGACCACCAACCTGCCTGCGGTGAGTGAGTGAGAGGCCCTTGGAGTTCGCTTCATCACGGGAGATTCCAATGATTCTGAACGCTTTGATTTCAACAGCATAAAGACGAGCTAGGTGTGAGGCAGGAGCACCAGCCCAGAGGGGAGAGCAGTATTCCATTGAGCTGCGGATGAAAGCCTTGTATGTGGTGAGGAGCTCAGGTGTGCCAAGGAATGACTTCGCACGACGGAGGATGCCCAGTCGGCGACTGGCTTTGGAGACCAGATTTGAAATGTGGTTTTCCCAGGAAAGATCATGGCAGATAATGAGACGCAAAAGCTTGAGTGACAGAACTTCTTGGAGAGGATTATTCAGAAAGTGGATGGGAGGGTTGTCCAGTCGGTCTTTTCGGAGAGACATCGTAAGAGTGTGAGATTTGTCAGGATTGAAAGACATGTTCCACTTGTTTGCCCAGTCTGTGATTTTGTCCAGGTCTGCAGAGAGTGAGGAGGCTGTAGAATGCCGATCTGAGGGATGAGGAATGGAGTGACAGAGAGTAGAGTAGAGTAGAGAATGGAGCGACAGAGTAGAGCGACAGAGAGTAGTGATGTTGCAGTGAGGGATGAGGAATGGAGCGACGGAGAGTAGGGTCATCAGCAAAGAGATAGAGAGGATTTTCAAGAGAGTCAGTTGGGGATTTAAAGAGGTGGGTTTGGGCTGTTTTAACGTGGGTAGAAAAGATCAAGATTTTGGATGGGGGAAGATAAGAGATGGAGGTGAACAGCTGTTTTAAAGACCTGGAGGGAGGAGAGGGATTGAAGAGAGTGGGGGAGATTGTTCCAGAGGTGGGAGAAAAGAGGAATGAAAGAGTGAAGGTGAGCAAAGAGTCTTGATTTTGGCAGTTTCACCAGAAGAGGGTTGCCCACAGAATCTTGTTTCTCACAGTCTGAAAGTCCTTTAGGTGCTTTTTTGCAAACTCCAAGCAGGCTTTCATGTGTCTTTCACTGAGGAGAGGCTTCCGTCTGGCCACTCTGCCATAAAGCCCAGATCGGTGGAGTGTTGCAGTGATGGTTGTCCTTCTGGAAGTTTCTCCCATCTCCACACAGGATCTCTGGAGCTCAGCCAGAGTGACCATCGGGTTCTTGGTCACCTCTCTTAACAAGGCCCTTCTTCCCCGATTGCTCAGTTTGGCCGGGCGGCCATCTCTAGGAAGAGTTCTGGTTGTTCCAAACTTCTTCCATTTAAGAATTATTGAGGCCACTGTGCTCTTGGGAACCTTCAATGCAGCAGAGTTTTTTTGTAGGCTTCTCCAGATCTGTGCCTCGACACAATCCTGTCTCTGAGCTCTGCAGGCAGTTCCTTTGACCTCATGGCTTGGTTTTTGCTCTACCATGCATTGTCAGCTGTGAGACCTTATATAGACAGGTGCGTGCCTTTCCAAATCATGTCCAATCAATTGAATTTACCACAGGTGGACTCTAATCAAGGTGTAGAAACATCTCAAAGATGATCAAGAGAAATGGGAGGCACCTGAGCTAAATTTCAAGTGTCATAGCAAAGGGTATGAATACTTATGTCAATGTGATATTTCAGTTTTTTCTTTTTAATAAATCTGCAAAACTTTCTAAAATCCTGTTTTCTCTTTGTATTTATGGGGTATTGAGTGTAGATTCATGAGGGAAAAAATGAATTTAAACGATTTCAGCATAAGGCTGCAACATAATAAAATGTGAAAAAAGTGAAGGGGTCTGAATACTTTCTGAATGGACTGTACGTATATACCCATACGAGTGGCAGTCAATAAGCAACCTTAAAATATTTTTCACTGCATGTTTATTGCATGTTGTACAATTATTTTTCACAACATGTTTATTGCATGTACGTGTGTAACAACTGTTATTTTTCAACATAATCTCCATTTCATTCAACTAGTGAGGTACCTGTGCTATGCACAGGTGGGAGGCCAGGATCAAACAGACAATGCAGAAACAGCAAATGCTAAACCATGAAACCTATAAATTCCACATTCCTGTAGCACCTTCAGTCGCACGTCAGACATGGACAGCAAGTTCGTGAAGGACTTCCATGAAAAACGTACCCTTTCACAAACAAACGGGTACGTTTGTTCCATACCCAGTCAATGGCGAATCTGCATATGGCGATCCGCGAATTCACGTTTAGAAAGTAGAAACCATCACGGCATTTCGTCATTCACTTGAACTCGATATCTCTTTTTTCATTCCAAACAGCATAACTAAAATAACAAATTAAATAGCATTGATATAAAAAATAAACTTTTAACAACATTCGTGACATAAACAAATATTTAAATCCTGATGTGAAGTTCTTTACGGTTGGGTGAATACAATTACGAATTCAAAATCGTAATTGTATTCACTCAATTCCAATCATCAATTGATACTTTAACAAAATACTGTTTTAAATGACGGTTGTATTGGGATATTATCAAACCGCTCATTGCCGTAATCTGTCCACTTCCGCATTTGCAGCAGGTTCATAATTCTCATCAAAATCTAAAAAGTATTTGTAGAATTTCAACAAAAGCCACATCACTGTTCATATCGTTAAATATTATTCCATCGTGTTTGGAAAATTGTAAAAATTGGAAAATTGGAAAAACAATATCGCCTATTTTACTCCAGGGGTTCCCAGGATTACCCACCCAAAATATTGTTGCGATTGGTTCACCCGCTTTTGCAGTACCTGTGAACGGACAGACAGACTGACGGACAATTGGTGAATTATAGTAAGATGCATTTTTTCCAGCGCTTTATTAAGGCTTGGATTCCTCTAGAAAAAAAATATTTGGCTGCTTGTGTAGCCATTCGTGCACAGCCTCTGGGTCCTCTTCCTCGGATTGGAAAGTGGTTCCAATAAGCACCTTTTCAAGTGGCCCAAAGATGTGGTAATCCGAAGCGGCAAGGTCTGGCAAGTAGGGTGGATGAGGAAGACATTCAAAATGCAGGTCTTCGATTGTTGTAGCTGCAGGCAGTATGGGGCCGAGCATTGTCATGCTGCAGCAAAACACCGGCAGTGAGTAGTCCACGACGTTTTGATCTGATTGCTGGTTTCAGATGATTTTAAGGAGGTCGCAGTATGATGCACTGATGCAGTATGGTGACTGTTGTCTCTCTGGGTGTGTAATGCGCTACAACTGGGCCCTGGCTATCCCAGAAGAGCATCAGCATCACTTTTCCAGCGAATGGTTGCGCAAATTTTTTTGAGCTTCGGTGAAGTTGAATGGCGCCACTCTTTGCTTGCCCACTTCGTTTCTGGCTGAAAGTCGTGGAAACAGATTTCATCCCCAGTCACTACGCGCTGTAAGAAAGCATCGCCTTCTGTTTCCTAATGTCTCAGAAGTTCTTCACATGCGTCTACTCCCCGTTCTTTCATTTTGGGTGTGACTTGTCTGGGCACCCACATTGCAGACACTTTGTGGAACCCCAGCGCGTTGTGAATGATACGGTCTGCTGAACCATGGCTAATGATCAATTTGGAGACCACTTCATCCAGTGTAATGCGACGGTTTTCCCTTACCAATCGCTCAACTCCTGCAACCATTTCTGGTGTCGGCTGTGTGAGAACGGCCCGAGTGTGCAGCGTCTGCCACATTGGATACTCCACTTTTAAACTTCATGTTCCAGTCGTACACCTGCTGCAGCGATAAACATGCGTAACCATATTGCATCTTCATTCTGCAATGGATTTCACTGGGATTCACACCCTCACTTCCAAAGAAACTGATGAAAAAACGTTGCTCCTCCCTGGTGCATGCTTCTAAGGGAGCGACCATCTTGGAACTGCTCTACTGACATGACTCTTACCCATCGATATAACATACGTCGTCTACAACTCCACACATTACATTCTCGAATTGATATCGCCATTTTAAGGTTACTTATTGACTGGCCCTCGTATATACAGACTGGCCCTATATATACAGACTTGGCATTTAATATGGAATACTTTTTTTGTGGGGGTGAACTTACTTTTCAAGATGTCTTAGAACCAAAAGTTCATTGGAATTATGTTGAAATTATTCTAGATTTTGTTAATGTGACATTTAAAAGAAACAAAAACCACATTTGACATTTCGAAACAAATAAATTGATCCTTGAAAGTGATGTAAACTGATATCGAACTCAATTCATTGACAGTACTGTGTTAAACTTCTGTACGTTTTCCAGAAGTATCTCTTTATTTTGCACATTAGCCAAAAAAATTTTTCACAAAAACATTAGTGGAATTACTACTGGGATTACGGACAGTAAAATTACAGTTCAGTACTTCGTGTAACCCCCACGAGCATTCAGGAGAGCACGTACACGTCGATGCATGCTGTTCACGAGATTTGCCAAGGTTTGGACAGGAATCGCTTGCCATGCAGTGACAATAGCCTGCTGCAATTCACGCACAGAGGTCGGCTGCTGGTCCAAGTGGTCGATTTGACGCGTTAATTCTGCCCACAAGTTCTCTATCAGATTCATATCCGGGGACATGGCAGGCCACTCCATATGCTCTACACCACGGTCAGCAAAAAAAAGTGTTGGATCATGCGAGCACGATGAGGCCATGCATTGTCATCTTGGAAGACAAAGTTTCCTCGAAAGGCTGCACGAGCAAATGGAAGCAATGTTTCTTCCAGAATGGCCCTGTACTTGAACTGGTTCAGGTTTCCATTCAGAACAACCAGGTCAGTTTTGCCCCCTGCATGAAAAGCAGCCCAAACGGTCACCCCACCACCTCCAGCTTGGACTCTTGGCACTATACAATCTTTGTTGTAGGCTTCATGCACTTGTCTGCGCACTCGGACGTGGCCATCTTGACGATAGACCAGAAATCTAGACTCGTCACTGAAGATCACGGGATTCCAGTGTCCTGGCTGCCATTGACGGTGCTCTCTGGCCCACTGCAATCGGCGCTGGCGGTGTTGTCTGGTCAGGCGTGGCTTTCTCAGGGGACGCCTGGCACGATAGCCTACTTGAACCAGTCGTTGGTTGACTAGCCTTCTGGATACAGGCACATTTGTCAGTTGCTGCCACTCAGCCCTAAGCCAATAAGCTGACTTGGTACGGCCATTGCGGACTAACCGGTGCAGCTGGCGGTCATTCCTCCTTGTGGTTCTGCGGGGACGTCCTGGCCTCGGTATTGGAGTAGGGACACCCCTCTGAGCATTTCGTTTCAGGATCTTTGACACCTGACCTTGAGTGATGCCATACTGCCGAGCAATAGCATGCTGTTTCATGCCAGAATTTCGTAAAGCCACCACTCCATGACAAACAGCATTGTTGAGTTGACGGACCATCTCCAGAGGAAGCGGCAATAACTTTTGGAGACGTGCAGCAGTTGTTTTCCACTAATACAGAACGCAACAACTCTTGTATACCCGACTGTGAAGCCAATCATCAAATGCACCTGTCCGTACATTTTGCCACGCCACCTGTGATATAATCCTGTTGTTGACTTCTTGCTGCGACAGACAATCAGTGACATGGTTCTTTTAACAAATAAATCACCAAAGTGTAAAAGAAACTCACCAGATTGATATTCTGAGTAAAGAAAGTAAACCCAAGTCAAGAAAAAAAATATATTCCATATTAAATGCCAAGTCTGTATATATATATATATATATATATATATATATATATATATATATATATATATATATATACTGTGTATGTATTTATATTTACAAACACAGGTGGGAATCCGAAAGCAAACTAACAATGCAGAAATGGGGAATGTTAAACTATGGAACCAATAAATTCCACATTCTTGTGCCACTTGGAGTTGAACATCAAGCATTGACAGCAGGTTCGTGCAGGTCTTTCACGAAAAACGTACCCGTTACGTATCCGGACAAACGAACAGATAAACAAACAAATAAACAAACAAGCAGACCCAAATGCAATACCCTCTCCTCTGGCGAGGGTAATAACAACACTTTTGAGAATAGCATGATATTAATGTTATTACAAAACAATATTAATTGAAAAAATATTCCCTCTCCCTAAATGGTGTTTCCTCCTCGCACAAATGTCGTCTTAAACGTGTATAAACATCTTATCGTGCCATTTTCGTGGGAGCACTGATCCCTAGCAGAAGTAAGAATATTAAAAACCACAAACAAGTTCGACTACCTTTTGAGATGGTCACTATTTTCACTGCTGTTTAACACTAAACAGAAAGGGATTACACCCCACCCCAACCAATCACCCGCCTCCACCGCCCCGCCCTCCCCACCCCCAATATTCTTGAGGCCCGACCGTAGATCTACTGTAAACTATATACACCAGTGAGGAATGACCCTCCCTTGGGAACGGGTGTACTAGTTACTTCAATTAGAATAGTAAATATAGTTACTGTTTGGTTGGATGCACATTTTTCTTTGTTTTTTAATGTACAATGTCAACCGCTCCAACTTTATACCATCCTGGGTAGATGTTGTATCATTTCTGACCTCAAAAGAAAATCACATACTGGGCATCGTCCATTATGCCAAGTTCTTCCTTGAGAAAGTTGAACTTCTCACAGCCTACAAGGACTTTGTTTGTATCTCAATGGAACACTGCTCTCCCATGTGGACTGTTGTCCCCACATCACACGATTGGATGCTGTTAAATCCATAGATCTCAACCTCATTGAATCTCCCACAAAGAAGCAGAAGCACAGGACTGCTGCTTTCTCATTACAGAAATGTTGTTGACCTCTGTTTTCTGCTTTCTCTCCTGAGGTCTTCCTCTGCTCTTTCATTGCTCTGTCACCCCCCTATCTCCCCTCTATGTCCCCCCTATCTCCCAGCCCTTCGTCGCCACATCTATTCTGCCAGAAACACCCTCTTTGTGAGACTCACTAGACTCATTAGACCCACTACACACCTACACTCCTTTATTCCTTTTTCCTCCTGCTTATAGGAACCTCCTTCCTCCATCTGTTCAGTGGCACTCTTCACTCCAAGGCTTCATCTTGGCAGTACACCACCACCTCATGTTGTCTTCCATCCATACTCTTAGTTTTTCTTATTCCTCATTAATGTCCCCTACCTCTCCCCATTTCTATGTTTAGGCTACTTCATTCTTCTCCCTCCTCCTATTGTCATTCATCTGATTGTGTCCATGTCGTTGTGCACCATTGTCAGTGTATTAATTACTTTCTACCCTCTGACACCTCACTCATTCATTACATATCAAAAATAAAATATATAAAAGAGTGAAGAAAAGAAAACCCCATTTTAAAGCCAAATTATAATAGAGATTATTTTATCAACAAATTAAATGTTTATCGACAGCAGAATCTAATATAATTAGGAAAATGTGGGAAAACATGTGACAGCACTTTTGTGAAAGGCCAACAGATTGGTGGGTAGAAAGACCTGCTGTTGACTACACTTTCACAGGTATAAATATGAGTTCCCTTACAAATAATGTCGATGAAGGCCATAAGGCTCGTCAAACCTGTTCAATTGTTGACAAACTATGGTTGACAGTCCGCGCTGTATTCTTCTTAACTGCTGGGCCTCAAAAAAGGAAGTAGCATGTACCTTTTAAGTCTTTATTATGATTAAGCCGGAGTAAGAGTTTGAACCACCAACCTCCAGATTCAAAGAGGACGCTGTAACCATTACGCCACCAAGTCTGGTAATATGTATGAAATGTGGTTCAATGTATCATCAATTTTATTGTGTAAAAACCTGATTTCAAAAACAGAACCACTGGGCAAACTTTGTCAAACACATGTTGACAAAATAGACACACACACACACACACACACACACACACACACAAGATGGCGACACGACAAGGGCACCTCATTTCTCCCTCCCCGACTTTCTCGACAATTCCACCAACTGAACCCACCTGTGATGATTCACGTTCCTCCATTCCAAAGAGGAAAAATATCAAGACCTCGAAAGGTGGATCGTGGCGGAGATACCACATGATGCGAACTTTTCTGCAAGGTACTTCTCCACTTGAGGGTGGAAACAGTTATGGAACCAATCCGTGAAGTTGGCAGCTGTTACCCACACCTTTTTGTTTGTGGTCCTAAATATGGGCAGGGTGTGCTTATTTTTGCCCTTGAGATCATGCGGATTCAGGGAACAGTTCATCATCATTGGTTTAATCATAGTCTCCTTTGGCGTTGGCGCAGAGGAGAAGAGATACCCAGTCCATTGCAGCCTTTAACTCTCTCGCTTGGAGATGAAGGGTCTTGGGGCATTTTTGCCCAGAAAAGGCCGGCCTCATCAGCATTAAAAGCCTGTTCTGGCGGGTACACCTTCTCCGAAATCAGTTGGGCAAGTTGAATGGGGATGATTTTAGCTGCCTCATGATCTACTGAGGCACTCTCACCTGTGGCTGTGAGTTTAACGTTGCGGAGGTTGTACCGCTTCCTGAACCAGTCAAACCATCCCCTGTTAGCTTGGAAGGGACTGGGGGAATTCGTACTGGCAGCACCATCTGCATCACTAGTGCTAGCAGCACCACCTGTGGTAACCAGATGATAATAAATGCGCTTTGCCTTTTCACGAATGACATGTCCACTCAAAGGAATGTTTTTTTCTGTACATTCAATGCCTTCTCTTTTTTCAATATTTAAGTCTCTAACTTTAAGTTTCAATATTTAAGATTTTCTCTATGTATCGTACAGTTTACTCGGTCACACTATAATGCCTGCCCACAGAGGCCGCACTGTTACACCTTGCTAGTCAGTCAAGCAACTCCACTTTCTTACTTAAACTCATATCTTGTTTCTGCCTCTTGGGAGCAGACCCACCTTCTCCACTATCCTCATGATTAGGACCCATTATTGAATGAACAATGTGACCAATAATTCAACCAATAAGCACTAAAGTTCATGAGCAGGAGTTCACTGCGAATGTGAAATGACAGAGAAAGAGGGAGAGAAAGAGAAAGAGAAAGACAAAGAGAAAGAGAAAGAGAAAGAGAAAGAGAAAGAGAAAGAGAGAGAGAGAGAGAGAGAGAGAGAGAGAGAGAGAGAGAGAGAGAGAGAGAGAGAGAGAGAGAGAAAGAGAGAAAGAAAGAAAGAGAGAAAAAGAAAAAGAAATAGAGAAATATAGATAGATGTTTGTGGGACTAGAAGAAAGAGTTGAGCGCTGAGGGTACGCTGGGCCGACTGAGTTGCACGTGACCACTGCGCATCCTTGTTGTCACTGAAGGAATTGTGGGTAGATAGGGTGGGTGGGTAGCGGCCATTGTTGGAGGTCTGTGGGTGGGTGGAGATGGTTTATGACAGCAAAACCCACAAGTAGCTGGAGCACAGGGGCCGAAAAAGTAGGAACAGTACATCTTTCATTCATTTACATATATAAAAAAAACATCAATGAAACTGGAGACGATGATGATTCCGCAAGAACACTTTCGGTGACAGCACGTGAGAAAGGAGCTCGTCAAATTAAATTATACCGCCTTATACCGGAGTTTATGTACTTAAGACATGTGGACTCGGATGATAAATATAAAGCAGAGCCAAAATCCTCTGAGAAAATAAAATACACCACCCTTGATACCCTTTACAGTTTGCACCACTTATATATATCACGTTCAATCACTCCCTCTCTCAGATTAATGAAGTTTAGGTTTTAGGCCTGAACCTTTGGTCCGGCTTCAGTCCATGTGAAAAGCTCAAGGATTTTTGTCATGATAATCTTTATTTTGTTGGTCAGATTTGATAGGGGGCGAAATTATACCTAAGGGGGAAGATGGGGCAATTGCACCTCATCCCCATAGCTCTGGGCCTGAACTAAACTGCTGGAAACCTGAGTCTTTTTATTTCGTTTTTATATTTGAAATTATACCCATACATCACATGCCTAATTTCCCTGTCATATCTCCTTCTGCAAACACTAAACCTTGTAGTCTTTTGCACTGAGATGTGATACGTTTTCCTTCTCTGATACTGAACTAAATAACTTTATTGGATGAAGCCATTTCTCTTTGGAACACTGGATTCCATGTGCAAAATATTTTGGCCTGTGGTGCAAACGGTGTACACAACATTTCACTTGTGAACAGGAGGGAAAAACAACAGCATGTATTAATTTAATTTTCAATATAATCAAGGCTCATGGAAGTACAAGGTGACAGAGGATAAAAGGCAATGCACTGACAATGAACTGACAGTGAGATGGTGGGGCAACAAGCGGGGGAACAAAGGAACAGGAAAAGTGGAAAAGTTGGAAATGCAGCAACAGGTCTGAATGAGGGCCACAGGAGCACACAGCCCAGGCAAGAACACACAGATGAAACATAAAAGCATAAACATGCAAAGGCACCCAAAGAGATGAGTGAATACATTAAATAAACTACAACGGAACTCAGTAGAGAGCATATCTCCGCCAGACTGACCAGTTTACGTTTTGTATTCCATTGATAGGCCGGATCTGCATACAGACCTGGACCAAAATCGAATTGGCTTGTTATTGTCACCTTCCCAACTCATCCACCAAGTTTTGGCAGAACCCGTTCATAACTTTTTGCGATATCATGCTATATATTTTGGCACCATCTCTCAATGGTGAAGAATCACTTTGGAGGTTCTACTATCCGGATCCATATCTGCATCTTCACCAAAATCTAATCAATTTGTCCTTGTCACACAATCAAACTCTCCACCAAGATTTGCCCAAATTTGTCAATAACTTTTTGAGATATCCTGCTCACGAAAAGACAAACAAAGTATTTATTTGTCAACATAAACAGACAAACAAGAAGACGTCATGCAGAGCACGATACTTGCAAAATCCACCCCCTTCGCCCCAAAAAGGTTGCCATTGAACCAGAAAATTGTCCATTTCATCATGATAAAAATTGACGAACTTGATCAAAGCTCGGGTCAATAGGATGAAAAGTGACGATTTTATAAGTTTCACCTTGAGTTGACCTTTGACCTTTTGACCTCAAAAATAGTTTGTTTCCCAATTCAGTGAGGCACTATGCAAATGCCGTCAAAATTTCAAATCAATCGGATGAAAATTGATGATTTTGGAAGTTTGACCTTGAATTGACCTTTGACCTTTTGACCTCAAGGTTTCCCAATTTAATGACTCGATATACAAATGTTCTTCAATTTTCAAGTCAATCAGATGAAAAATGGAGATTTTAGAAATTTGAACTGATGACATTTGACCTTTGACCTCAAAATCAATAAGCTCCTCAATTGTGACGACCTCTACAACTTGGTGAAGTTTCATGACGATCCTGTTTTCAATTTTTGACCTGCAGGCGAGTGACAAACAAACAGACAAAGAAACAGACAGACAGACAGACAGTCAGAATAACAAATGCAACCAACCAATATACTTGAAAAATCTTCGATTTTGCAAGTAAAAAACATATAAATGAGGGATGAGTCCATAACCTCTATCCACCTTCGGTGGCGGACGTAATAAATCAACACGAACAATAAATAATAACTTCAGCAACACAATTCCTTTACAGTTATTTTCATCTTCCATTTTGACTTTTCTCCAAATACTTTGATTTGAATCTCAGACATTGCTTCACAACAACTCTCTTTATCTCAGTCATTGAAACATGATCTAAAAGAAACCTTGCTAAGGTGCCTTCAATGGAGGCACGATTTTGTCACATTTGTACCCAATAACTTTTTCCCTCAGAAGGGAGACATTATTGTGGCCTTCAGATTGCTACTCACAATAATTCTTTTTTATGCACACAATCTTAATAAATCGTCTTTTGAAATCCAATGAGAATCAACTCACCCATTCAAATATAAGGTGTCATATATAAGGCCGAGAAAAATATATTTCCGGTCTCTGGTCAGCGCGCGCATCGATTTTGACCCTGCGCGTCAACAATTTTTTTTTTTTTTTTAATTCCAATAGGCTATGAGCCAAGGGGCTTGGTCGGTACCATACAGATGGAGTAAGGCTCATTGTGATTTTTAGCAAGATATATGTCCCTAGATATGAAAAAAAAGTGATAGCAGTGTATAACTCTCGGCCATCTCTGTGTTATCACCCGAAATATTATTATACGCCCGCTTCGCTTCGCCAAAAAATGTGATATTTGCTAAAATTGGAATAAATATGTTTTTAAGGACCACAGAGTGCCAATAATTTGCATACTGGATGCCAACTAATATAGTAATAGAAATATAGAACATTTGTGGGGGTTATTTATCAAAATATTGATATAATGACAAAAAATATGTTACATTTAGTGAAAAAGTGGTCGAAATCGCTTCGAGTTCAGAATTCACATTGTACATTTTTGTCAATATTTCAAAAATGAAACCTCCCAGAGTAACATTTGACCCCTCAAAATCTTCGCAAGGAACCACTGCATTGGAATATATCATTACTTTGTAATATGGTGGTTGTTTGGGGCACATATTTTGGCAAAGTTCAAAATATGTTCAACCATACCCCCTAATTTTGATATTTTGGAACGAAACATAGCTTTTGAACATTTTAGGTTTATTCGTCTCCTACTTTTGGTCTCTCAGTGTAATTTTTGGTATTAGCTAGTATCCTAAAGTAGGTTTGTTACATCAGCTACATTATATTTCACAATGCATGCAAACTTGCTCCACACTCTAGGTTTATCATGATCTCTCGAACAAATACGATCTCGATCTCGATCTCGGCACTCTGTGGTCCTTAAAAACATATTTATTCCAATTTTAGCAAATATCACATTTTTTGGCGAAGCGAAGCGGGCGTATAATAATATTTCGGGTGATAACACAGAGATGGCCGAGAGTTATACACTGCTATCACTTTTTTTCATATCTAGGGACATATATCTTGCTAAAAATCACAATGAGCCTTACTCCATCTGTATGGTACCGACCGGTCAATTTGGGGGGTCTGGCTCATAGCCTACAACGGTACCAACACGTACAACAGCGCACGCCTGTTGTTGCCGGGTCGGCGCGCTATCTCGGGGAATACGGGTCTGTGAAGGTCGCCATTGGTATCGACGTTCGCGCACGGTTCTCCCCTACAAAACTACGTTTAGTTTAGGATTTGCATATCCAAAGATTCCAAAGATATGAGTAGTTTTGTGTGCCGTGACGTCATGAATCCAATCGGCTGGATATTGTCAATTATTGAAACGAACACGTTCTTTGTCGGGTTCGTGTGAAGCAACCAGAAGGCCTAGAGAGCTGCGGGTGGTCTCGTTCGTTAGGCCTGGATCCTATCTCGTTTGTCATGAATTTGTAGGTGTCTGTGATAATCTGGTGGACTGGGAGAAGAGATCGTGGGAAACCATCGGCCTGTTAGACCACTTGCGCATGCGCAATGTTGACGCGATCGACGCATTGGAATGTTTGATGGTACTTCGAGGCAGACTCGGCGTCAGAACAAATCTAATCGGGGGGCATTAGGGTAACCGCGGGGGAGGGGGGGGGCACAAACTGCCGTTCGATAACTCAATCTATGATGTAAATGCTTGATAGTAAGAGTTTGCCCTCAACAACCAGCACACCAACCCAGTTCGAATTTAAAAACATGCTGCAAAGTCACACACACACACACACACACACGCACACACACACACACCACAAAATATAGCCTACGTGCAAGCCACGTCTTGCTCTTTCTCTTTCTCTCTGTCGCTCTCTCCCTCTCTCACACACACTGCACTGTGCGTCATTAGAACATCATTTGAAATAGACTGTTTACTCCACTCTTAAAAAGCAGACAGACCCAAATATCATTCAACATTTTGCATAATAATCATGAAAACCAAGGCTGGCTTCCTAGTTAGGCAGTTAAGAGGAAGCATCGTTCATTTTTTCAGGAAAGCACCAAATTTGGCACAGATGTAGTATGGACCTATACAATTGTTTTCCTGAGGGGCACCCAAAAATTCAGAAAATTCAAAAAATCCAAAAAAATGTCCTGGATGCCGTGAAAAAGGGGAGAAAACGGGTATTGATTCGAACTGTAGATTCTGATATTGTGGTCTTGGCAACAGCACACTACTTTACCTACCAGTCACACGGTGTGGAGGCACTCTGGATTGCCATTGGCACTGGTAAAAGCTACCGCTACCTTGCCATCCATAAAATTGCCACCGGCCTTGGCCGCAGGAAGTCCGAGTCTTTGCCATTATTTCATGCCTTCACTGGCTGCGACACAGTCATTTTTTGCCCAAATTGGAAAAAGACAGCCCGGAAGGCTTGGGAGCCATACCCCAGTATGACGCAGACCTTTCATGCTCTCGCTTATAGGCCATCTGTGGACGCTATTACTATGGAACTACAGAGCATAGAAAGATATGTTGCCATCCTCTATGACCGGACTACCGAGATAAAGACAGTGAATGACATGCGCCGACACTTGTTCACGAAGAAGGCAAGAACAATTGATCACATTCCCCCAACAGCAGACGCCTTCGAACAACACCTAAAACGTGCATGTTTTCAGGCTGGACACGTATGGAGTCAGGCACTTGTGCCCTACCCAGAACTTCCATCACCAGCTGATTGGGGCTGGATGAAAACAGGGACTTCTTGGACACCAATTTGGACCACAATACCACTGATACAGGAGGCATGTTCAGAGCTTACAAGCTGCCATTGTAAGTCGACCTGTAAAGACAACTGTAAATGCTCCAGGGCAAATCTGCCCTGCACATCACTGTGTGACTGCGATGGACAGTGCTTGTAGTACTACGCGTCTGTGCGAGAGCCTCCACCTTTCAAGTGCCCACAATGTTTTAAGTTAAAACTGCAACTGTGTGTAACTTTGATTAATTAATACCATTCCATTGTTATCAGAGACCAATAAAACAATGTGTATCATTTGGAATTGAAATTTTACCTAAAATACTATGAGAGATTCAAGGAAAATGGAAACACCATGACGGCCATCTTGAAATTAAAGATGATGGATGCCAATCTTTATGCAATTGATCCCATTGGATTCAGAGACCATGAAAACATGGGGTAAGACACTGGAACTGTGGTGTTATCGCTCATAGTATAGAAGTTATTGAGGGAAATAGGTCACAGAGGGCGGTCATCTTGAAATTCAATATGGCGGCCACCAGGGGTTCTGAATTTTTGGGCGCCCCTCAGGAAAACAATTGTATAGGTCCATACTACATCTGTGCCAAATTTGGTGCTTTCCTGAAAAAATGAACGATATGCCCTATTTTTCGGTCTTAACTGCCTAAGTAAAGTAAGTTTGGCACCAAAGGCTTGGCCTGGGGATGGGGGTTCGGGGGGGCACAATAATTCATTTGGGGGGGGGGCATGGCCCGCGAATGCCCTCCCATGACACCGACCCTGCTTCGAGGCGATCTCGAGAATGAAATGGCAGTCTATAATATGCTTGAAGAACTTAATGATTTTCAAAATAAATACATTTTAAAATAAGTTATTACGCTTGTGTTCGTTATTTACAAAAAGGCCTACCAGTACCAGTCCCATTGGCTGTCTTTAATTTCTCTCTGGACGGCGCCACGGCAGATGAGGAGGACCGCAAGGCATGAGGACACAAACAACACCTCTATATGTGCAATCCATGCTTTTCAAAAAAAGAAAAGAAAAAAAAAAACCGCATCGCCGCATCAATTCTGGAACTTTGATCTGACCAGAGACCAGCAATATATTTTTTTCGGCCTAACCTGTCTTATGAGAAATACAAAATTGGCTCGCATGCTTCGTTAGCATATACCAGTAATTGTCGTTTACTGTAAACCATGTTGATGTATTTTTAAAATCCAATTCGGATGAGATTAGTCATCCAAAGATTATTTCAGAAGAAATAAGACACCAGTCTCTAGCACCTTCCACGCCCAGTAATGTTGCCTTTTATAAGCCATTGTCATGTTTAGTTATTTGCTTTGGAAGAATATATAATTGTGAAGGTACACATCCAGATTGTTCTAGAATCTAGAGATATAGCTGTGGAGCAATTGATTTGCAGTTAAATCTCATTAATGTTATTGCTCAAACTGTTCCATCTCTATATCATTCGCTTTCATGAGTTTTGACTCTTTTCTTTTTTAGAAAACGTATGAATTAAAAAACTTATGACTTAAAAAACTTAAGAATAAAAACTTTTTTTCAGCTTTTTTATGTTTAACCTCAACTAAGGTCTCAACTTAGTTGAGGCTAAACATACATAGGTTGATGTGATACCAGAACTGCTTTCACCCTTCTATGAAATGCGAATACATCTTTTAACTAGATGGTATTCATAGAATACTTACCCTGTGCAGTGCGCAGTCAACTTGTTGCGAGCCAACTCTTCTGTTTTTGAACATTTTTTTTCTTTGAACCAATATGGCTGCCAGACCTCGTGAGCGATTACATCATTAATTTATATTCTCTAATATAATTGTTGCATAGATCACGCTCAATACATTTAAAACTGATCAGACTAAGCGTTGTCCCTGTCAAATTATGCCGTCATAATTATGGCACAAATGCCATCATCGGTAACAACACCTAGTCCCCATAAGGAGTTCTTTACAATGAGCCATGTTTTAATTTTTTCCATGCAGCGGTTTTGGAGATGTAGAGGTGCAACATTTTTCGGTTTTTCAAAGATGGCGCCTGTACCACATGACCTATGACGTCCTGATTATTATGAAAATATTCTAAAGGAGGAGGCACTCATTTGGTGAAAAATTTGTGTCCATCAGACCAACTGTTGCTGAAAAGAATTAATAATGATCGGATGGATGTGTTGTATTTGTCGAATAATGATGTCATAATGAAGGCATCGATGACATCATCATTAACATATCTTGTTCCCCATGGGGAGTAGTTGACAATGAGCCAGGTCTCCAATTTTTTTCCATGGAGTGGTTTCAAAGATATAGAGGTGCGAAGTTTTTCCAAGATGGTACCTACAGTCACGTGAAAAAGTAAGTACACCCGAATTTAAAGTTTTGACTTTTTCAACATATTTCAACATACAACATATTTGATCTTCATTTCAACAATATTGATAGAAAAAGGTGATTTAATATAACAAATATCATGAAACATTTACATTTTGTGGTCCATTGTATAATTTAAATAAACATAAATGCAAGTTTCGCATGTGGAAAAAGTAAGTACACCCTTGGCTCTAATAGATGGTATTGCCCCCTTTGGCAGAAACAACCTCAAGTAGGCGTTTCTTATAACTGTCTACCAGTCTCTGACATCGACTGGGAGAAATTTTTGCCCACTTCTGCATGCAGAATTCTTTCAGCTGTGCTATGTTTGAGGGGTTTCTTGCATGCACAGCTCGTTTCAAATCCCCCCACAACATCTCGATGGGATTTAGATCCGGGCTTTGACTTGGCCATTCCAGAACCTTCCATTTCTTTCTTTTCAGCCATTCCTTGGTGGATTTACTGGTATGTTTAGGGTCATTGTCATGTTGCAAGGTCTACCTTCGGTTGAGCTTCAACTTTCCGACAGATGGTCTCACATTATCCTCAAGCACCCTCTGGTACAATGAAGAATTCATAGTGGATTCTATGATGGTGAGCTTCCCAGGCCCTGATGCAGCAAAGCTGCCCCAAACCATAATATTTCCACCACCATGCTTTACAGTTGGTATCAGGTTCTTGTGGTCAAATGCTATCTTTGGTTTTCGCCAAACAAGTCTTCTGGTACTGTGGTCAAATAGCTCTACCTTTGACTCATCTGTCCAGAGCACATTGTTCCAGAAGTGCTGGTCTTTGCCCGGGTGTTCATTGGCAAACTTTAGTCTTGCCCTGATGTTCTTTCTGGACAGCAAAGGTTTCCTCCTGACACACCTCCCATGTAGATCAAATTTGTGCAGCCTCTTTCTAATGTGCAGCCTCCTGGCACACTCATGCACTTTGACATCAACAGTGGCAAGAGCTACCTGTAGGTCCCGTGATGACATTCTGGGGTTCTTCGAGACTTCTTTCAGCATCTTGCAGTCTGCTCTCGGGCTGAACTTGCTGGGGCAGCCTGGCCTGAACAAGTTGGCGGTTGTTTGGAATCTTCTCCATTTGTAGATGATCTTCTGGACAGTCGAATGATTGATTTCAAATTGTTTGGGGATCTTTTTATATCCCTACCCAGACTCGTAGGCATCTATAACCTTCTTTCTGAAGTCCTCAGAGAGCTCTTTTGATCTAGGCATGGTGACGCCGCACACTTCAACAACAAAGAGCAAACCAAACTAAATGTCTGAGCTTTAAATAAGACAGGTTCCTCCAAGATCCTCTCTAATGATGTTCTAATCATTTGCACCTGACCTGGTGCACCTGATTCTAATTTTAGGTATTTGAAGTAGTGATAAATGTAGGGGTGTACTTACTTTTTCCACATGCGAAATTTGCATTTGTGTTTATTTAAATTATACAATAGACTACAAAATGTAAATGTTTCATGATATTTGTTTTATTATATCACCTTTATCTGTCAATATTGTTGAAATGAAGATCAAATAGCTGTATGTTGAAATATGTTGAAAAAGTCAAAACTTTACATGGGGTGTACTTACTTTTTCACATGACTGTATACCACGTAACCTATGATGTCATAATAATCATTAAAATATTTTACAGGAGGAGGCCCTCCTATTGTAAAAATTTCAGGTCAATCAAACCAACGGTTGCCGAGAAAATGAATTTTTAAAATGCAGACACGTACGGCACATGGCACACGTACGTACCTGAATGCTAAACCATGCTTTTCGCTTCGCGAGCGCAGGGCAATAAGAGTACAGTGCAAGGCCTACATTTTTAATTGCAAACATTGAATGATTACATGCTGTTAGTCATCTTAACAAATCTTAATATAATGATAGCTAATGCATATATGCCTATGTATGTACACTACCAGTCAAAAGTTTAGGTACACCCAACATTTTTTTATATTTTAATGTTTAATGTGCAAAATGAACATAAGATGTGAACATAACTCTTATCAAAGATATATTTGCTTATCTACTCATAACATATTGTGCTTCAATGCATCTTTCTTGTGCAAAACGTAGGTTTAAAGCAATTTTTGGAAGTGCATGTAGGTCGAAAAGTGCAATACCAAATCCAAACTGAAACGCAAAGTTAATGTTATTGACATTTCATCACAGGATCAAAAACTGTTTACAAATACTCTGCTCTGTGTGGAATGAATGTTTGTAATGAGTTTCTTCATCACGTGCAATGTCCATTATTACCAGGCATTGCAAAAAATGTTTACAGAAAGGCCAGCCATACAATCTAATGAGTGTTTTTGTGTTTCAGATTGCATGAACATGGGTGCAAAAGCTCAGCTAATGCCAGAAAAAAGACAGGCAATTGTAACTTTGAGAAAAGAAGGCCAATCCTTGAGAGAAATTGCAAAATAATTACAAGTGTCAGTAAATGCACCCAAGGTTCTCCAGACAAGGTCCAAGACATTTGGGTCTTCAGGGTCTTTTGGATCCTCTGGGCCTCTAAGGGTATTTTGGGTCTTTTGGGTTGTTTTGAGTCTTTGCGGTCTTCGGGGTCTTTGTGGTCTTCAGGGTGTTTTGGATCTTCTGGGTGTTTTGGGTCTTCGGGGTGTTTTGGGTATTCGGGGTGCTTTGGGTATTGGAGGTGTTTTGGGTCTTTGGTGTGTTTTGGGTCTTCTGTGTGTTTTGGGTCTTCGGTGTGTTTTTGGTCTTCGGGATGTTTTTGGTTATTTGGGGTGTTTTTGGTCTTTGGGGTGTTTTTGGTCTTTGGGGTGTTTTTGGTCTTTGGGGTGTTTGTGGTATTTGGGGTGTTTTGGGTCTTTGGGTGTTTTAGGTGTTTTTAGTCTTTTGGGTGTTTTTAGTCTTTTGGGTCTTTTGGGTATTTTAGGTATTTTGAGTCTTTGGGGTATTTGGGATCTTCAGGGTATTTTGCATCTTCAGGGTATTTAACCGTCTTTGTGGTCTTCAGGGTGTTTTGGGTCTTCAGGGTGTTTTGGGTCTTCAGGGTGTTTTGGATCTTCAGGGTGTTTTGGTTCTTCTGGGTGTTTTGGGTCTTCAGGGCCATTTGGGTCTTCAGGGTCTTTTTTTAGCCTCAGGACCTTCAAAGGTATTTTGGGTCTTCTGGGTCTTTTGGGTCTTCAGGGCATTTAAGGGTCTTTGTGGTCTGCGGGGTGTTTTTGGTCTTCAGGGTGTTTTGGGTCTTCAGGGTGTTTTGGGTCTTCAGGGTGTTTTGGGTCTTCCGGGTGTTTTGGGTCTTTGGGGTGTTTTGGGTCTTCGGGGTGTTTTGGGTCTTCGGGGTGTTTTGGGTCTTCGGGGTGTTTTGGGTCTTTGGGGTCTTTTGGGTATTTTAGGTGTTTTGGGTATTTTGGGTCTTCGGGGTCTTTTGGGTCTTTGGGCCATTTGGCTCTTCAGGGTGTTTTTGAGCCTCAGGGCCTTCAAGGGTATTTGTAGTATTTGGGGTGTTTTGGGTCTTCGGGGTATTTTGGGTCTTTAAGTGTATTTTGGGTCTTCAGGGGTCTTGGTGGTCTTGAGGGTCTTGGGGGAATTAAAGGGTCGTCAAAGATCTGAGGGGTCTCAGCAGTCTAAACGTAATTTAGTGTTAATATTATTTAATTTGAAGAAGAAGAAGAAGACGTTTTCGTCGCATACATAACCTATTATAATATTGCTCTATTATAATATATATATACATACATACATACATACATACATACATACATACATACATACATACATATATATATATATATATATATATATATATATATATATATATATATATATATATATATATATATATATATATATAATGGTATCTGTAATCTGGTTCTCCAACCTCATGAGCGGACAACATGACGTCATCGCCATGCACGTCCGCCTTGCCTGCAAAGTTCCAGAGGAACCATCTAGCAGTGCGTCATTACGGATTATAAATACAGATACTGTCACAAGTGCATGCAAAACTCACAGTTACCGACCTGGTTTCGCTCTTGTTGGGCTTCATCAGGGAAACGCAGTGAGGCTTTCCATACACTTGTAACTCTGTGACCCTTCAAGGGTCAAGGTGTATGTATATATATATATATATATATATATATATATACATACACATATACATATATACACATATACATACACATATACATATATATACATATATATACATATATATACATATATATACATATATATACACATATACATATATATACATATATATACACATATACATATATATACATATATATACACATATACATATATATACATATATATACACATAATATATATATACATATATATACACATAATATATATATATACATATATATACACATAATATATATATATACATATATATACACATAATATATATATACACATAATATATATATATATATACACATAATATATATATTATAATAGCCAAAGGTGATTCTGTCTGTCTGTCCGGGGGTGTGACTTACTCCGTTTAGAGAGTAGCTCCACCCATTCTGGGAGAGGCTTCATAAACAAATATCCACCATTTTATTAATTCGCAGAGCTTTTAGGCCCTTTTGTTAGGCCCGTGGTGTTTTGCTCTCTCTCACAGTTTTATTTCAACTAAAAAAACAAACAAACAAAAGAACTCTAATTTGATGCATCATTTCATTTTTCACAGTCGCTAACATAGTTTTAGACTCGGTTGAAAAAAAACGGGAAGAAAATCCAATGAAGTTTCCGTTTATAGAACGAAATACATTTTCGAAGGCCTGTAAAAAAAAAGCCCATTCATTGAGTCACCCTCACAATTTATTCTCGAATTCACCATCTTATTTCATTTTTAATCAATGGTTTTTTACTCGGTTTCAGCAATAATTGAAAAAATAAATGCACACATGGGAAAATGCCGAGATATATTAAAAATCACGGCACGATGTATCATCCACCGCCCAACCTGACACAGACGGCAAAATGTCGACATATATTAAAAATTCGGTTTTCTTTTCCGTTAGGATATATTACTTTTCCGTTTGATGACAGTCGTCACAAAAACGTCAACAATGATGCCGACATATATTTCTTCGTTCCTATTTCATTCATCATTATCATCCGGAAGTAAAATATTTTTCAGGAAATTACCGAGATATTTCTTCGTTTTTTAAAAAATTAGTTATGTGTTGTGCACATACACTTTAAATTGATTTATTTGAGATCTTTAATGACTAAACCAGAATCGAAGCGGGACAAGGTTTCATACACCGCCCAAATATCTCAAAAAGAGGACATATATTAAAAATTCGGTTTTCCTTTTCAGTTAGGATATATTACTTTTCCGTTTGATGACAGTCGTCACAACAACGTCAACAATGATGCCGACATATATTTCTTCGTTCTAATTTCATTCAACATTATTATCCGGAAGTAAAGGTTCACGTGGTCATTCCACGTGTGCAAAAACAAACTCCATTTCACATGTACATAGACGTGTAATTCACATATGTAAAATATATAAATTAACAGACGGGAAATTGCTGAGAGATATTTCGTTCGGAGCGATTATACACCGTCCAAAGAAAAAGTTTCACCGAGAAACCGAGTGAATTGACCGAGCGAATGTCATCGAATTTCACCGAGATTCAGGAAATTACCGAGAGATATTTCTATTTTATTTGTTATGTGCACGTACACTCTAAACATGTATAGTATATACATGTGGGATGTGGGATATATACATGTGGGACATGTGGGATGTGTGTCGGTGTGTATATGTGTGTGTATATGTGTGTGTGTGTATGTATATATATATATATGTGTGTGTGTGTGTGTGTGTGTGTGTGTGTGTGTGTGTGTGTGTGTGTGTGTGTGTGTGTGTGTGTGTGTGTGTGTGTGTGTGTGTATATATATATATATATATATATATGTGTGTGTTTATGTATGTGTATGTATGTGTATATGTGTGTGTGTGTGTGTGTGTGTGTGTGTGTGTGTGTGTGTGTGTGTGTGTGTGTGTGTGTGTGTGTGTGTGTGTATATGTATGTGTGTATATATGTGTGTAGGTCTATACAGTGCATTCCAAAAGTATTCAGACCCCTTCACTTTTTTAACATTTTGTTATGTTGCAGCTTTCTGCTGAAATCGTTTAAATTCATTTTTTTCCCTCATCAATCTACACTCAATACCCCATAATGACAAAGAGAAAACAGGATTTTAGAAAGTTTTGCAAATTTATTAAAAAGAAAAAACTGAAATATCACATTGACATAAGTATTCAGACCCTTTGCTATGACACTTGAAATTTAGCTCAGGTGCCTCCCATTTCTCTTGATCATCTTTGAGATGTTTCTACACCTTGATTGGAGTCCACCTGTGGTAAATTCAATTGATTGGACATGATTTGGAGAGGGACACGCCTGTCTATATAAGGTCTCACAGCTGACAATGCATATCAGAGCAAAAACCAAGCCGTGAGGTCGAAGGAAGTGCCTGCAGAGCTCAGAGACAGGATTGTGTCGATGCACAGATCTGGGGAAGCCTACAAAAAATTTCTGCTGCATTGAAGGTTCCCAAGAGCACAGTGGCCTCCATAATTCTTAAATGGAAGAAGTTTGGAACAACCAGGACTCTTCCTAGAGCTGGCCGCCCCGCCAAACTGAGCAATCGGGGGAGAAGGGCCTCGGAAAGAGAAGTGACGAATAAACCGATGGTCACTCTGGCTGAGCTCCAGAGATCCTGTGTGGAGATGGGAGAAACTTCCAGAAGGGCAACCATCACTGCAACACTCCACCGATCTGGGCTTTATGGCAGAGTGGCCAGACGGAAGCCAAACAGTTCAATCTTGGTTTCATCAGACCACAGAATTTTGTTTCTCACAGTCTGAGTGTCCTTTAGGTGCTTTTTTTGCAAACTCCAATTGGGCTTTCATGTGTCTTTCACTGAGGAGAGGCTTCCGTCTAATTTTTGTCAGTAAAAAGCCCAATGTCTTCCTTCAGTATTTGTTGCACTGATGTGTGACTTTTTCCTTTTTCAGATGAGAGTCATGATGTTGACTTGCTTGGTCTTTACCCAATGTGGTGCGCAAGGCTTCAATATAGTCTTTGGTTTGTGTGTGTGTGTGTGTGTGTGTGTGTGTGTGTGTGTATGTATGTGTGTTTGTGTGTGTGTGTGTGTGTGTGTGTGTGTGTGTGTGTGTGTGTGTGTGTGTGTGTGTGTGTATACCTGCACACAAAATATGTGTGATATGTCAATATGTCATGCACATGATGTGTATGCACTTCACACCACTGTACAGCATGTCATGCATAATATGTGTGTACACAATGCAACATGTGCACAAAATATGCAAATGTGTATATAACGCATAAAAAGAATATGTGTACATACAATACACAGCCTATGATGTCACACAAAACAGAACAAAACATGCCAAAGCAAAACCAAAGCCAAACATATGTATAAACCAGAGTCGTGCATGCGTGCGTCACCGCCACCACCACCGGTCCTCGTCTTTGTTAGGCTTCCCTTCCACTCGGGTCCACCAAATTTCAAGCCCCCCTCCCACCCAGCCATAATTTTTTTTTACCTTTTGAGCTTTTGTCATCAAATTTTCAACAAACCTTTATTCTGAGAATATGGAGAAAAATATAAAAAATTGGGTTGATATATGAATGAATGAATGAATGAATGATCGTTTTAAGGCCATTTTCCCCACTAGAGCGGGGGTTAGCCTTGAGGGAGCACATCGAGCAGGAGCCTCCAGCAGGAGCACATCAAGCACGATACACCCCGTGTCTTTAATCACTTCCGTGTTTCTTTTATTTATCATTGAGCGTCAGTGTCTGTCCAGGCCATCATTTTTTTTTAGCAAATGAGCTATTGTCATCACATCTTCAACAAAGCTTTATAATGAGAACATGGGAAGCACAAATGAGTAAAATGTACAATTTTTAACTGTTGTTTTTGTCATGTTTGAATTGCGTATAGAGCAGACATGGACGGGCTTTGCATTTTGAGATGCTTCCTGGTTTTGTTTTGTAATGAGCCAGTATTTTTAATCTTTCACACTAATTATCTTGTATTGTTTTGTACGCGTATACACAGATTGCTGGGAATCTCCTCTGAAATGTTCTCTGCACTTTTCTCGGTGACTTTGTTTCAATGTGCATGTCATAAATAAAGATGTGCTGCGCGATGTTAAATTGCCCCATTATTTTTAATACCTCTAAACAAAACACTTTGTGTCACAAGCAATCCAAGGAAATTTGAAATTAATTTACAACCACCTAGCAAAGAAAATCTCAACATGATCAAATGTTACCCCTTTCTGATATTCCACAAACGGTGCACAACACTGTATGTGTATATAGATGTTGGAACCCATCTGTGGATCGGTCCCATCGGCCGATGGGTCTGCATTGTCATTTCTCGTGCATCCACAGATGGGTCAGACCCATCGGCCGATGGGACCGATCCACAGATGGGTTCCAACATATATATATATATATATATATATATATATATATATATATATATATATATATATATATATATTGTACATACACACGTGAAGTCGAACCCCTGGTGTTGGGCTAGCGGCTAGGGTGCCGGCTTAGGATCCCAGGATCCTGGGTTCGAATCCTGGTCGATCGCTGAATTAACGCCAGGGGGGTTGACTCAGCCTGTTCATCCTTCCGAGAGGTCGGCTAATTGAGTACCAGTTCACTGGTAATTCCCTGTTTGTCGCTAAAGGCGGCAAAAAGGGTTGGCGTCAGGAAGGGCATCCGGCCGTAAAACATTGCTTCAAAAAGGAGACCAAAAAAAACAACAACAACCACGGTTCCCGAAAAAGGCCAACCCCCGCTTGCGGGGAAAAATTGCCTCTAAAGGTGGTTTTTTTTTATACACACGTGAAGTCGAGCTTTTTGAAGAAAGCTAAAAAGGTGAAAAGCAAAAAAAGGATATAGGGTTGTGAGTGGCATCACCGGCATTTTTCTGTGTCTGGCGCCATTATTGATGACCATCTGGTGATATAATTAAGTGGAATATGAAGGGTGAGAAGACAATGAAGAAGAAGACGCATGACATCATGGCTGATATAATGGGACATTGTTATCTCTGTGCACCTCATGCTGGCAGCGTTAATCTCGATATTAAGAGACATCCTATTGTAACACTGACTATGAATTAACTAACTGATGAATCCTTTATTAACCCCTTAATCAGTTTCATAACAATATATATATTGCATTTGACTCACTTATAAAAGCTGAAGTTATCCTCATTAAGACATTATCTCTTATTCTGTATTTACACCTCTGTGTTTTTGAGTCACATCTTTGTAAAGCTCTGCTTGATTTTACCTTGTGTTTTATACTTCTCCCACCCCCCCCCCCCCCCCCCCACCCCTTCCCACGCCTCCTGCCCCCAAGCCCTCTCCCTCCCACACTTCTCCCTGCTCTCAAATGTTGTGGTTGTGTGCTTCCCCTTCTCTCCCCATCTTGTCTTCCGCTCCCTCTTTTTGTATATTTTGTTTGTCTGGTTGATTTGTTTGTGAAATAAATGTTAGCTCTTTCACGAGCCTCGATTCAATATACAAAAACTTGTGATTTAGCATTACCTTTTAATGACATCAACGCTTTGTGGAAATTTAATGGTGTCTAAGTCAGAATTTTATGGTGAACTTGCATTTCATAACTGCACTCTGTACATTTTGACCAAAAAGTTTAATTTTTATTTCATCACTACCTTGAAGACTTATTTTTTGTTCCAAAATGCTGATTCATGGAAGTTTCAACTTTATGCTCGTACCATGTGTCATTCTCTTATTAAATTTCATTTTGTGTTGATTTAGAGTTCTGTGCAAAGTTTCAATGTATTCCATATCAGGCTCTTGTGGTGCATAACACAACAATTCCAGGGGCATTTTCAGGCAAAAAAACCCACACCTTTCACTCAGCACCATCTTGAGGGAGGCACATGTGTCTACCACGGGTACCCGAGAGTGCAACGCTCCCCTCTGCCGCAGGCGAAGAAGCACTGACTGTATACGTGGATGGCGGGAGGCTCGGGCGTCGAGGGGAGAATGGCTCACAGAGCCTAGAGGCCATCCAGCAACTAGCAGCATCTTATTTTATTGATCGTGAGGGGACTCTGCGCCGTCTCCATGAGATTCAGATTGCTGGAGGCACCATCAAGGCAAGAAGCTCGTTGTGGCACCATCTGCTTATTAAAATTCTTCATATGTGATTTAGGGGAAGTAAAGATGTGATATGGAAGTAAGGATTTAAAAATGGCCTCCAAAGGTGGTTCAAACATGTGATACGGCCTCCACAAGGAAAACTATTTGGAAGTTTTATTTTACTTGTGTCGGCTCAAATCAAACATTTACAAATCCTTTCCATTAGATCTCTGTGATCCTGTTAATGTAATTTTTTTTAACATACAGTAGCTATTACCGTCGTTACTGTAAGAATATTTTTATTTTTTAATTTTTTATTTTTTTAATAATAATTTTTTAATTTAAAATTTAATTTTTTTTAGTTTAGTTACAAAAATACCAGACTTATGAGAGAGCAAATAATTTCCCATTGAATGACATGAATCTTTGCAACAGAATTTTTGTTTTTCTTTTCACCTGTGGTCTCATGCATTGAGCCTGGTTAATGGTGCAATGAGATTCATTACTGGTCCGTAGGAATCACGCTATTGGAATGATCATCAGGTCAATAAAAATAGAGTAAGGGGGCAAGGAGATGTTGTAAAGGTGACGACGTCATGGTGAAGTGTAGAGGATATGGCAAGCTTGTTTTGCCTTGCTGTGGCACAGCAAAGTGCACGGCCAAGTACAGTACGTAGTGTAAGAGTGTCTCCTTGAGCTGCTAAATATGAAAATTTGAGAAGGAATCGATATGAAAAGAAATCCCTCGTTAGTACGTGAGCTGCATGTGGAGTCTGATCCTGCTCTTGCCCCACACACCGCCCCCTTCCAATTCCCAACCCCCCTCGAGCACTGCACTCCTGTGCCTCCCTCGCCTCCCTCAACCTTCTCCCTTTCCTGTGTGTCAGTCCATTGATCAGTGGGTTTTTTTCCTTTTGTGTAAGTCAGAAGCTGTTTTTTTTTTTTGGTTTGTTTCTGAGCTCATGTTGAAGAATCAAGGGTACTGTATTATAACCAAGCACTTTGGAATTTCCCGATCTCAACCGTACACCATGACGTTAAAATTCCCCATTCCTTTTTAATCACCTGCTTTAGTTAACTGCACAGCGTAATTTATTGCCCCTAATTTTAGTTCAAATTCAATACTCTTCAGGCAGTCCCAACCTTCGTCACACGCCCATACCGTGCTTAACACTGTGTAGATCGACTTAAAATTTCTTGCAATTAGAGTGAAAAAAAATGTTCACTTTTTTTCCCCCTTTTTCCATGCTCTGTATGACAAAGGTGCTTCTCATACTTAAAGATGGTAATGGGTATGAAATAAAATGCAATGAGCCCCCTGGGTAATTAAAGTGAAAAAGCATGCAAAAAAATAATAAAAAAAGAAATCTCATTGCTTCACCCCTAGAGGATCTGGAACCGTGTGGTGGGAGGTTGGCAAGGGATGGGTGGGTAGGCTTGCTGTACGGCTCGTGGGAGTGAAATACTCTCTGTGGGTTTTTACTGCTCTGCTTCAGTCTGTAATGTCTTAAAACTCTAATTAATTAGGTTTCTTTTATTATTCTTGGTGGGAATAGGAGTGGTGGAGAGGGGTCATTATGACCCGCGTTGCTGCACTTGTGCTGTACAGGTTTCTGAGATGCGGACGGGTCCGTTGGGTTGCAGCAGCTATGAAAACTTGGACTCCGTTAACTCCGTCCTGATTCGAAGCCCAGACCATAAAATACAACTGCAAGGTAAAGTAAACGATTGTTTTTCTCTTACTATACCTCTGCAATTATCTGCATGCACACTTGCCTCTGAGCTATGTAGTCTGGGTTTGAATCTCAACCCACCTATAAACTTTCACAAACAAGGCCATTCATCAATGTGTGTTTGCCGACCATCAGATGGACATTAAACTGGGCATTCCGCCTGCTGGCATAAGTTGTTGGAAGTTAAAGATCTTGCACCGTATTTCACAATGTGTAGGTGAGTTATCGACGGCACCCTGTCCAAATTCCAAATTCCTGCTCCAACCTACAGTGGGCACTGCATCAACTGCACAGCTGCACCCCCAGAAAATTGTGGCGCCAGCAGCCATGTGCTGCAAAAGAAAGGAAAAGTTTGGTTAGCTTATAAATAATAGAGAACTAGAAAGCATCTGCAACTGCAAATGCAAAGTCCATCTGCATCTCCTTTGTATTGAGACTTCTGTATGCTAAACATGACAAAACAGCTAATAAATTGACGATTTCGGCGACCTTGACCTTTTGACTTCAAAAACAATAGTCTTCAGTGACCAAATATGCAAAAACTGCTTACAATTCAAGTCAATCAGATAGAAATTGACGATTTTATGACCTTGACCTTTTGACCTCAAAACAATTGGCTTCTACCTTTTTTTTTGGTGAACCAATTAAATGACCCAATATGCAAACCCTGTTCAAATTTCAGTTCAGTGACCCAATATGCAAACCCTGTTCAAATTTCAGTTTAGTGACCCAATATGCAAACCCTGTTCAAATTTCAGTTCAGTGACCCAATATGCAAACCCTGTTCAAATTTCAGTCCAGTGACCCAATATGCAAACCCTGTTCAAATTTCAGTTCAGTGACCCAATGGGCAAACCCTGTTCAAATTTCAGTTCAGTGACCCAATATGCAAACCCTGTTCAAATTTCAGTTGAGTGACCCAATATGCAAACCCTGTTCGTATTTCAGTTCAGTGACCCAATATGCAAACCCTGTTCGTATTTCAGTTCAGTGACCCAATATGCAAACCCTGTTCGTATTTCAGTTCAGTGACCCAATATGCAAACCCTGTTCGTATTTCAGTTCAGTGACCCAATATGCAAACCCTGTTCAAATTTCAGTTCAGTGACCCAATGGGCAAACCCTGTTCAAATTTCAGTTCAGTGACAAAATATGCAAACCCTGTTCAAATTTCAGTTGAGTGACCAAATATGCAAACCCTGTTCGTATTTCAGTTCAGTGACCCAATATGCAAACCTTGTTCAAATTTCAGTTTAGTGACCAAATATGCAAACCCTGTTCGTATTTCAGTTCAGTGACCCAATATGCAAACCCTGTTCGTATTTCAGTTCAGTGACCCAATATGCAAACCCTGTTCGTATTTCAGTTCAGTGACCCAATATGCAAACCCTGTTCGTATTTCAGTTCAGTGACCCAATATGCAAACCCTGTTCAAATTTCAGTTCAGTGACCCAATGGGCAAACCCTGTTCAAATTTCAGTTCAGTGACAAAATATGCAAACCCTGTTCAAATTTCAGTTGAGTGACCAAATATGCAAACCCTGTTCGTATTTCAGTTCAGTGACCCAATATGCAAACCTTGTTCAAATTTCAGTTTAGTGACCAAATATGCAAACCCTGTTCGTATTTCAGTTCAGTGACCCAATATGCAAACCCTGTTCGTATTTCAGTTCAGTGACCCAATATACAAACCCTGTTCAAATTTCAGTTCAGTGGCCCAATATACAAACCCTGTTCAAATTTCAGTTCAATGACCCAATATGCAAACCCTGTTAAAATTTTAGTTCAGTGACCCAATGTACAAACCCTGTTCAAATTTCAGTCCAGTGACCCAATATGCAAACCCTGTTCAAATTTCAGTTCAGTGACCCAATGTACAAACCCTGTTCAAATTTCAGTCCAGTGACCCAATATGCAAACCCTGTTCAAATTTCAGTTCAGTGACCCAATGTGCAAACCCTGTTCAAATTTAAGTTCAGTGACCCAATGGGCAAACCCTGTTCAAATTTCAGTTGAGTGACCAAATATGCAAACCCTGTTCGTATTTCAGTTCAGTGACCCAATATGCAAACCTTGTTCAAATTTCAGTTTAGTGACTAAATATGCAAACCCTGTTCGTATTTCAGTTCAGTGACCCAATATGCAAACCTTGTTCAAATTTCAGTTTAGTGACCAAATATGCAAACCCTGTTCAAATTTCAGTTGAGTGACCCAATATGCAAACCCTGTTCGTATTTCAGTTCAGTGACCCAATATGCAAACCCTGTTCGTATTTCAGTTCAGTGACCCAATATGCAAACCCTGTTCAAATTTCAGTTGAGTGACCCAATATGCAAACCCTGTTCGTATTTCAGTTCAGTGACCCAATATGCAAACCTTGTTCAAATTTCAGTTTAGTGACCAAATATGCAAACCCTGTTCAAATTTCAGTTGAGTGACCCAATATGCAAACCCTGTTCGTATTTCAGTTCAGTGACCCAATATACAAACCCTGTTCAAATTTCAGTTCAATGACCCAATATGCAAACCCTGTTAAAATTTTAGTTCAGTGACCCAATGTACAAACCCTGTTCAAATTTTAAGTCATTCGGATGAAAATTGAAGATTTTATGCAACCTTGACCTTTGAACTTTTGACCCAATTATTAATTTGGGATCCCCATGTTTTCATCATCAAGCTTTGTTGAAAATTTAAAGTGATAGTGGCTTGCATCCATTACCGAATATTTAAAGCATCGAAGATTTGTCTGATAGTATAGCAAAGAGATCGTACATACATCATTTGATTATTTTTTTTCTAGGTTAGAATGGATGCAATAACCCAAATGTTAACTGTCACATTGGTACTTCACAGGCACCATCTCTAAAATTAATGATAAACCTGGGAGCAGTCCACGAGCATGAGCTCTTTCCACAGTACATTCTGCTCATGAGAAGCAAATTACAGGATGAAACCTACAAACACCATTGAACTCAGCTCTCACAAATTAGAAACAAAACTATTTTTAGAACAACAACAATAAAACCTGCAGGAAGAACAAAGAAAATCGAAGTTCTTTGTTGTCTGTTTAAAAAAAAAATCTTTACACCTGTGAAACTGTTCAATGACTTGTCTTGTCTTGTGCACCTCTCTATAAAGCATTGGTTCTACCGAAGCTGATAACATGTCTGAAGAGCAAATTATATTTGCCACTTGTCTTTTCAACATAGGTCATTATTTTATTGATCTCTTATTCTATTCTCAAGTATCAACCTACATATAGAAAAACGATTGCAGTTGAGCAATTTGTGCATCATTTATTGAAAAACATGTGTCAAGGATCTTTGAAAGTGAAGGATATGCAGAGATGGAACTTAAGTGAAATATCTACAGAATTAGTGGTCCGCTTACTTGATGATGCAAGTGAGCTTCAGAAGTTAGGAATGAAGACAGAAATGAGGATGAGATTGATAGATGGACAACCACTTAGCTTGTGTTGCGGGTAATGCACAAGCCAGCAGTTGGTTTACATTATATAATTCTGTAAAATATACATTTGTGTTACAAGCATCAAATGATTGGATTGTGATGCCACCTGCTGAAGATGATGATGTGAAATATCTTGAGAAATATTTAGAACCACAAATGAGCATTGCAAGGCTTTGCCAGCTGGCTCCACGAAAGTTATTTTCTGGCAGTATGTAAGCAAGTAAGCCATCTGCCCTGGGCAAAACGAAATGTCCTTTCTTTATTTTTACATCCTTTGCTTTTTTAAGATTTCGCCTTGAGCATTTTATTTCCTCAAGGACTGATGAAAAGATCTCTCCAAAGATAGTAATTTTGAAGTGCAATTTGTTGTGCAAAGTTGTCCACCGATTCATTTACGTGATTAGTTAATTTGTTGACGACTCACTTGGTCATCACTCTCCATCTTCAACATTTGCATCTTTGTATGCTCACTCCGAAGTATTTTTTTTAGCATTTGATGTATATACAATACAATATACAATACGGGACTTTCAAAATAACGTATGAATCCTAACGAGGCCTTTGCCATGACTTTCTTAGACTAACTGGGGCACTTTTAACCTCTAAGTCATCTTTAAGCGAAATAGTCTTTTAAACATACTCTTCAGCATTTAAACGAAAGAGAGGCATTTAAAAAATGTTTAACCACAATTGTTGTGTTCCTGGATGCAAATTCGGACTCACAAAGATACGATAAATATTTGTGGATGTGAGGTGTTAATTTCATACCATTTCCTGTTAATACAAATGAGCGATGGCAGTGGCAGACACACACACACACACACACACACACACACGCACACACACACACACCTGGTTTTTTCATTTCTGTTCCTCACAATTCTATCCCTCTCTTTCATTCACACACACACACACACACACACACACACACACACACACACACACACACAATTAATTGTCTCAGTATCGGTTGTTCCTAAACTTAAATAATTTAAAGGATTGCTGTAAATGATGTTAATTTCACAACATCCCATATTCAACTTTTTTTAAATTTTAAACCTCAAACATAGTTCCTCCACCTAAAGCAAGAACCTTAACCCGTAAGCAACTGACTAGTTTCCCGACTGCATGGATCATCAGCTGGGCACCGTTCTTCCTCGAGGGTTCAATCCTTTCAGCCCAGGACCTCTCCAAACGGCGGATCCACAACCTCGATCATGGATCCACATCAATTGATGGTAAATCAGTGGATCCACAACCTCAGTTGCATCCAGGCAGTCAGTCAACCCATCAATGCAACATCACTTATTCCAACTTTACTCGCAATAGGATTTAATGTGTTATCATATATTTATAACTTTCCTTACACACTCGATAATATGATAATATCATTAAATCATTCACATCTCACCCTTAAACACAACAATCGACCAAACAGCATGACCACACCACCTACCTTTCTATCAAACTCTATTTCGAAGTTCAAACTGTCATTTATAACGATTTTTGGCATGCTGCCGTATCCTAGCAACCACAGATTCTTAGCAACATTGATTTGTAGTATATTTAATTATTATATTGTACTGTATTTACATAAAGATCTCATGAATAATATTATATTGAACTGTACTTGTATTATATTGTACTGTAATATAATATTATATTGTACACTTAGAATGTTCAAACTGTCATTTATAATGGTTTTTGGCATGCTGCCGTATCCTAGCAACCACTGATTCTTAGCAACATTGATTTGTAGTATATTTATTTATTATATTGTACTGTATTTACATAAAAAATCTCATGAATAATATTTTTACTATTCGTATTGTATTTCACTAATTCGATTTGGTGTCGTTTTGTGATTTTAAAGAAAACTTGTTTTAATCGACCGACTGTAGCTCCCTGCGTTAACATACGTCTGACTAGTTGTTGTAATTTATTGACCAGTTCAGAGCTGTGTGTGGTTGCTCTCACAGTCCTAATTATTTCACCTGCAACCGTACCATAAAATAGCTTTTTGGGAATGTTGCTGTCTAAGAAAGGCATTCGGACAATGTGGAATGGAAATGCATCTCGTTTATCAAATAATTTGGTGTGAAATTTATTATTATGGATGTCAATTTGTAATTCTAAAAAGGAAACTGAAGTGGAAGTTTAGTTTTCCTTTTTTAATTCAAGTTCTTTTGTATATATATCATCATGAAGCTGCTCAAATATAAATCCATCATTAATTGCCAACAAATCATCAATGAACCTGAAGATGTTTCCGCATCTTCGTGCAGTTGTTAGTTTATTCCTGTACATGTTCTGGACCCAATCAAACTCGTACATGTGCAGAAACAAATTTGCAAAGAAAGGGGCCGGATCTGAACCCATGGGTATGCCCACTGTCTGCTGGAGCATCTTGTTGCCAAATGTAAATAAACTGTTGTTCAGCAGAAATCGAATACTTTCTTTGAGTTTACTTTTTGAAAAACTGCATGAATATTGATTATCCTTTACAGACCAGTGTGCTCTGTTTTGATATACATTAATGTATACTCTATTACCTCCTGCAAATGCTTTATCTATTGCTCTGTCCAATGCAGTTACGAGCTTATCATGTGGAATGTTTGTGTACAATGTGGAAAAATCAAAGGTTGAAAGACATTTTGCTTTACCCTTGTTATTAATGTTGTGGACACTGTCGATTACCGGTTTGGAATTGTCAATGATCCAGAATTTCCTAATACCAGAATAAAACTTCACTTTTTCATGGTAGTTTTTAAAGCATTTATAGATTAGTTTCATTGCCGCTGTAATACTGCCCGACAAAGGTTTCAAAATACATTCTCTACTTGCGATGATGAACCTCATCTTACAAGGGTGTTTGTGCATTTTTGGGATCCATTAAATGAATGGTAATTTATGGTGTTTATCCGGAACTCGCGGTCTTCTCACCGTTGAGTGATTTGTATGGTGTTGTATCAAGTCTGTTTTGTTATCGTTACTTATTTTGTAGGTCTTTGAAATTCCCGTGTCTAAGCCCAATTCTTCCAAAAGTGTTTGAATGTAGAATGTTTTACATACAAATGCAATATTATTATTTGCTTTGTCAATTGGAACAATAACATATTGTGTTTGAAGCTGCCTTAAGCAATCACGTGTCTCTGGATTGTTTAAAATTGCCTTCGGATTATTGATTCGAACTTTTCTTTTCAAATCAACAACTCTCCTTTTCACATGTTTCTCTACCTCCTCCAACCATAAAGCCATTTGTGTGTTTGGTACTTTATGTTTATCAATTTGTTCTTTCATCCATTCGCCCAGTCCCATCATTGTAAGTTCCATTGCTTTATTTCAGTTTATAATTTTATTTTCTCTATAATTTGGTCCTTTTGTAAGTAATGCACGTAATCTTTTATCTTTCACTATTCTGAGATCACCTGAGATGACGTGTTTATGATGTGGATCTTTGAATGCGGAATGTTCACAATTACAATGATGTGTGTTATTTAAACATTCCTCTACATCTATAGATTGTACAGTGTCCTTGTAGTTGAAGATCTTTCCCCGAATTGAATTTCCCAAAGTGTACACAACTCTTGGTCGCTCTCTCTGTTGTATTGTTTCTGGAAGTTTACTCCAGAGTAAACCTGGACACACACACACACACACACACACACACACACACACACACACACACACACACACACACACACACTTCTGCTTTTAGCAATAGATGCAAAAATCTCGTATTTCTCCTGTGGCTCCAGAACCAAAAAAAACAATATATTTATAACATCCCTACCTCCTCCCACTCCCCCACCCACCCCAACATGATTGATAGTAAATATCATAATTTTCAAAGTTGATTCAAAAGTTACCCTGTGCATTCACAAGCCTCAATCATATCCTTCCCATTTGTGTTCAGAGGCAACCAATCCAGATACACATGCTTTGTGTATTTTCACGTTGTAAAAATGTCCTTCATCAAAGTGTTGGTTGCCATTGCTTGGTAACGGTGCAAACCATCGCCGTTCCAATTGCAAACATCCATGAAATAAATCACGAAGCCTGCCATGTATTTTCACATGATGTATTCCTGCAAGGTTCAAAGACTATTCACTGTTTGTGATTTGGGTAGCACACGCCCGTGCACTTGGGCCTTGCACTGGGCACATCATCGAGGGAGTTTGCAGAATGAGTAGCTGCCCTTTTGGTGAGCTAAGCTTGTTCTCCAACTCTTTCATTGTGTTGAGGCACACCCTTTTCTCTCAGGTACTTTTACAAGTATTTTCAGCTTATTTTAGAAGCTTTTTGAGCCATTTCAGGTAACAATCCTTATCTCTCACACACAATATATACTTTAGGGTGCTCCATACACAGCTGTTTCTAGGGGTTTCTGCACATGCACACCGAGCATCCTGGGGTGGATTACATATTTTCAGAAGTCGTGTATTGTGTCAATTTCCTTTTTTAATCTTCTGTTTTCTGGCAATGTGGGGGTGAAATTGTCTCACACCTAAGATCTCTGGGAGGGGTGAGTCAGGATTGCAAGGAATTTCATATTTTTCATTCGTAGAAAACAAATATGGATGTTTAGGTTAATGGAATAAATTAATGATAGAGGGCTGGGGGTATGCCTACGACCAGATGGGAGAAACGAGAAAGCACATAAAAGGAATGACATAGAGGATTTGAAAAGCTCAGAAGTAGACATAGTATTTGATGTAAGATCATGATGACAGCTTAAATAATGGAAGGAAGGAGCATGGCTGCACATAATAATTATGGAAGATGCTTCCACTGATGGAGAAATGATGGATGAAGGATTGGAGGTAAGCTGATTGGTATTCAAACCAAGAGTGGGTTGCATGGATATTCTTTTATTACTGTATATGGTTGTGAGTTTTGGGGTTGTTTCAATACTAGCAATATTGAAATTTTCCATCACAAGTTTATTAAAGAAATATTACACCTCAATAAAAGGACTGCTAACTGCATGGTATTTGGAAAAAACAGGAAGTTACCCTATATGAGACTTTATTGACAAGAGATGGTAAAAAAATTTTTTGCGAATTGCAAGTGCCAAGCAGAACAAATTTTCTCCTTTTATGCTTAGATTAGAAAGGTGTCTTCATGAAATGAAATATTTGAGTACAAATGGATATCGACTGTGAAAAGCATTGTTGATCACTGTGGTTATTCCAATATGTGGTATGATTTCTCTAACTTTGATAAATCATGATTTAATTATTCCATCAAACACAAAATTATTGATACGAGTGTGCAGATTTGACATGATAAAGTCAACAGTAACATCCTTGTGCTCAAATTACAGTTTATTTAAGAAAAATATATTTATTCGAACTTTATTTACTGCAACTTTCTCCAGTCTTCAGAGTTAATATTTGAAAATTTCGCTGTGGCAACCATAATCTTCCTGTTTCTCATGGTTGTTATTTGAAAGATACTTTCCAACAGTTATGTCTTCAGGCTAATGCTACTGGTGACGAATTTGGCTTTCTTCTTGTGTTATCTTCCAGTGTTCAATGAATCTCGCAAGAAGTGTATGAAACGTCGTTATTGGGAAAAAACTCCTCGGCCCATAAAATGAATGAGCTATTAAATATAGGTAATATTGATCAGCTTGTTAATGTGGCGAAGTTTATTGGAAGCATATTATCCAGGTTCTAATAACTTGTTCACTTCTTTGCTGTCATAGAGGAATTCTGCATGCTGAGTCGTCCTCAAAAATACATTATATCTGGTTAACTTATCCAGGCATCATCCGTTTTGTAGACATTTGTATTCTTGTGTTTTCTTTGCTCTCACGCCAAGACAGGGGTTGAAGAGTCAATAAAATAAAAAACTCCAAAATTCCAAATGAAGGGGCATTGTTGATCGATTCAGGCTTGAGTGGAACCCACTCAGACTCTCTGACAGTTTATTCCATCCATAGGCTTGCAAAACAAGAATAGTTCAACAACACCATTCTTCCTTCCGTCTTTTGAACATATGAGAGTTCCAACTTTATCTTAAGATTATAAGTACAACTCTGGATCAGGTTTTCTGTGTTTCTTCCTCCTTTATGGCCATTTTAACTTTACTCACGAAGTTTTACATCGACTGCAAATTTATCACTATTACCCTTCCAGTTTGAACTTGGGAATGGCCGAACACTGATACAACTTTCAAACCTTATGAAACTTGCTGAACTGTAACTGGAAATGGATCATTCTGTCCTGAATAAATATACTCTCCACCATATAAAACCAAACATGTAAAATTGATAATGTAATTGATGAAGAACTTTTGTAGCGTTTGTTGAAAATGCCTTTTTGGCACAAGGGATGTGCAGAACACCGGATAGCAAGTTTCCACGTAACATAATTGCCTCAACAAAAATCATTCAGCACAATGCAACAAATGCACCCAAGGTTTTTAGAGGTGACACGAGGCATTCTGAGCAAATTTGAAATTATTTCCAAGACACCCACAGGGGCATCATCCAAAAACACACTGATTACTTTCTTTGACAATCAAATACAATGCCATATGTCAGAAAACGAGAGGAATGAAACCATTGGACATCTTCAAACATGGTATTCTATTAGCTATATCTCAAGGCTCTTTAGCATGAGGAGAGGAACTATTTCTGACCCCAGAAGATGTTATCAAGCCACTGGATCAACAATAAAGAAACCAAGAAGTACTGCAAACTACCAATAAACTACCAACGGGTACTGTAAACATACTCATAGGACCGTACAGTACAAGTGTCAACACCATGTTGCAGGTATCTGTGTTTGTTGTACTGTCCAGTATCCAAGACCTGCAACACAACACTTCCAAGCACACTTGCATGGACAATAAACATGTCCGATGGACACAGAGGCAATTGGTAAGTGTTATGTTAAGTGACAAATCCAGATTTCCCTTGAAAGTCATGATGGCCGTTCATGGGTCTACAGAAGACTTAGCGAGCAAAATGCCCATCTGTGTCTGGGAAGCCGCAAGGTTTGGACGTGGAAGTGTCATGATGTGGGGTCGCATTGCCGAAACCTTTCACACCAACTTGATCCATAGCCATGGCAATGTGACGGCAGATAAATACATCAATGAGAACTCGCCAGATTTAAATCTAAGTGAACATCTCTGGAATATCATTAATCGTCATCTTGGAATGCCATCAAGGTGTGGAATGCCATTCCCCTGGCTCAGATTTGAACGCTCTTATGGTCAATGAATGCAATGATTGCTGTCGCAGGTGAACATACCAGTGGTATTGAGATTGTTACTTCCACTTTGGATCCCCATTTGAAAACATTCGCTACAATGCAGCATTAAAGTGCATGTACCACCGATGGAGATTCCTATGTTTTGTCATCCAGTCTCTCTAACGGAAATAAATTCAGAACAATTACATGGGGTTAAGTCACAACGAAATGTGTGATTAGGTCGCAATGAAAGGGACCTGCAATTACTGTACTAGCCCGTCCCTTGCACAGCAGTAGACCGGGGTTTTGCAATCACGTGTGTGTGTGTGTGTGTGTGTGTGTGTGTGTGTGTGTGTGTGTGTGTGTGTGTGTGTGTCCGTGTGTCCGTCCACGACGTAACTCTTTACCATTTGAGCTACCAGTACACCTGCACACGACGGGAGCTGCAGGAAGGGTCATTCCTCTTTGGGGTACATAGATTACAGTCGATCTATGGTCGGGTCTCAAGAACATTGGGTGTGTTCATTTACCAAGTTTCTTGTAGAGAGATCGCCAAGGGTTTAAGCATCCTAGCAAGCACTCCATTCAAAACCGTTAAGGAACGACTGACTTGGCAAGCACTAGCTTGCTGCTTGGTAAATGAGCACAACCCGGGCTTCCTCTCTTTCAGTTTCGTGTTAAACAGCAGGAGCGAGTTTCAAAAGGCCGCTACGAAAAACGCCATGTTAGTGGCAGGAAGGGTGATGTTAATAACCCAAACCTTGTGGGGTATATAGATTACAGTAGATCTTCACTCAGTTCTGTAAGTAAAACTTACCTCACGGATGTCGCGATTCCTCCAAATTTCTTTGTTTAGTGTTATAAACAGCATTAGTGACTGTTTAAAAAGCTAATCATGTGTGTTTGCGGTTTATAATATTTTTTACCTCTGGTAGAGGCCATTGGGCCTTTGCTCTCACAGAAACGCCATGATAAGCTATTTATAAACGTTGACTCAAAGTTTGTTCAAGGAGGAAAAACCCCTTGGGGAGTTGTGATATCATTGGTATTAATATTGTTTTGTAATAACATTCATATTTATGCTACTAGTACCCGACTGCAAAACCGCAATGAGCCGGCGAAGCCAAAGCCTCTTGCCACTATTTTACCCATCACTATGGCATCAGTAGGTTAGGTAGTTGGTAGTAGGTAGGTGTAGTAGGTACCGTACCTGGTAAGACTTGGTACAAGAGAAGAGCAGACAGTCCTCCCCAATACCTACATACAATAAATGTCACAAGAAGCTTAAGGAAGTAACTATACGATGTGCTAGCTTAAGGCCTATTTTACGAAATTTTAACTGGGCTTAATATACGTTTTCACAGTATGTGTGTAGTCTTCTAACTTCAGTCGCTGTCAGGACTGGTTCTCTCCGGGCACTGCGGCGTCCTCCACCAGAAGAAGTTAGCTTGCAGTAAGATCAGTGCCGACAGATCAGACGATAGCGCTTTTTCAACGGCAATGTGTAAAAATAACCACCTTTAGAGGCCATTTTTCCCCGCAAAGCGGGGGTTGGCCTTTTTCGGGAACCGTGGTTGTTGTTGTTTTTCGGTCCCCTATTTGAAGCAATGTTTTACGGCCGGATGCCCTTCCTGACGCCAACCCTTTTTGCCGCCTTTAACGACACCGCCTTTTGCCGCCTTTAACTTTAACAACCAGTGAACTGGTACTCAATTAGCCGACCTCGGAAGGATGACAGGCTGAGTCAACCCCCCTGGTGTTAATTCAGCGATCAACCGGGATTCGAACCCAGGATCCTTGGTATCCGAAGCCGGCACCCTAGCCGCTAGCCCAACACCAGGGATTCAAGCCTCTTGCCACTATTTCTTTGAACCACGTTGAACAATTCAACGGCAATGTGTGACTGTCGTTAATCAAACCGTGTCGATGGCGCTGATTGGCTGACCTAAGCTGATCGCTGATTGGTCAGCTCACAAAATTTCGCAAATTCAGACCTAAAATGACACCATTTGCATTCTGGATGAGATTAAAATTGATAAAATGTACTTCTTGATTAATTCGGTGAATTCCGTCCAACTTCGGATATTTCCTGCCATGAAAAACTATCCCCTACGGCCGCGAGATTCCTAAAAAATAATTCTTCGTCAATTTTAGAATATTTGACGCCGTTTTCACCCTCCGAAACGCGTAATAAGCTTTTTTGAAATATTTTTTCAAATGCTCGAATCTCATTGGTTTCGGTGTTTGTTGACGATTTTTGTTGAAGATAACGAGGTTGGTCTTAAAGTATTTTAATTACAAATTAGAGGTGCATAAGATTGTGAATCAAACAAAGACGGGTGAAACAAACTCCTATTGAACTTTTTCGCAATTTTTTTATGCATACTTCCACATCCGGAAGATGGCGGCCTCCATTGAGTGATTTGGTTTTTGAAATATTTTTTCAAATGCTCGAATCTCATTGGTTCCGGTGTTTGGTGACAATTTTCGTTGAAGATAACGAGGTTGGTCTTAAAGTATTTTAATTACAAATTAGAGGTGCATAAGATTGTGAATCAAAAAAAGACGGGTGAAACAAACTCCTATTGAACTTTTTTCAATTGTTATGCACACTTCCGTATCCGCAAGATGGCGGCCTCCATTGAGTGATTTGGTGCGTCAACGCTTGGAATTCTCAAAGGATCCAGCAAAATCTGGTTTTTCAACATAATACGTACGCGTGCATTCACAACACCGGCTTCGCCGGCTATTATCGTTAGTTTTGTTATTCGAAGCGGTCTTCGAAAAACGCCACGACTTCGAAAAACGCCACGAAAACGCCACGCTAACTTAACATCAATATACACCTCAACATGCAACTCCATTTATGGCAATGGCGGGGAAAACAGCTTGGGGAAGAAACCTCCTTGGGAAGGGGGGCAAATGAATGCGCTACAACCTTCATTGTGTACCCCTTAGTCATCCTGTCAAGTTTGGTTGAGATTGGATAAGTAACGACGGATTGTATCACGACGGATTGTATCGCGGTCAAAAATTCATCAGACAGACAGACAGATGCCAAATGGTGTATCTTAGTATGATTGTCATCATCTTTTCACCAAACCTTTATTTTGATAATACGGAGAAGGCAAATTAATATATATTTTTTAAAGGTCAAAAAGTCAAAGGTCAGCATGATATAAAATCATCATTTTTTTCATCTAAATGACCTGAAATTTCAATTTACCATTTGAATTTTGTCATCAAACTTTCAACAAAGCATTATTATGATAATATGGAGAAGACAAATTAATAATTGTCAAACGGTCAAAGGTCAGCATCACATAAAATCATCAGCATTCGTCCAATTAACTTGAAATTTAAATTTACCATTTGAGTTTTGTCATCAAATGTTCAACAAAGCTTTATTATAGCCGGCGAAGCCGGTGTTGTCAATGAATGCGTACGTATTATGTTGAAAAACCAGATTATGCTGGATCCCTTGGCTTGAAAATTTCAAAGCTTTGACGCACCAAATCGCTCAATGGAGGCCGCCATCTTGCGGATGCGGACGTATGCATAACAAATTTGAAAAAGTTCCATAGGAGTTTGTTTCACCCGTCTTTGTTTGATTCACAATCTTATGCACCTCTAATTTGTAATTAAAATACTTTAAGACCAACCTCGGCCCGCACGGGCCTGGTTATCTTAAACGAAAATCGTCATCAAACACCGGAACCAATGAGATTCGAGCATTTGAAAAAATATTTCAAAAACCAAATCACTCAATGGAGGCCGCCATCTTCCGGATGCGGAAGTATGCATAAAAAAATTGCGAAAAAGTTCAATAGGAGTTTGTTTCACCCGTCTTTGTTTGATTCACAATCTTATGCACCTCTTTTTTTTTTTTTTTTTTTTTTTTTTTTTTTTTTTTGTATACAAGATCGAGGCTCGTGAGAGAGCGAACATTAATCACACAGAAAGACAAACCGACACATAAAACATATAACATAGGGAGCGGTAGACAAGATGGGGAGAGAGGGGGAAGGACACAAACACAACATTTGAGAGCAGGGACCGAGAGACATGGAGACATCGAGAGATCTGAGAGAGGGCGAGGGCTTTGGGGGGGGGGGGCGTGGGAAGGGGGCGGTGGGAGAGGTATAAAACATATGGACACTGCCAGGACTTCCAGGAAAGAAGTTGGAATTTCAAACAAGGTGGATCTGGGGTGAATTAGCGGGGGTAGAAAAGATCAAGGTTTTGGATGGGGGAAGATAAGAGATGGTGGTGAACAGCTGTTTTAAAGACCTGGAGGGAGGAGTGGGATTGAAGGGAGTGAGGGAGTTTGTTCCAGAGGCGGGAGAAAAGAGGAATGAAAGAGTGAAGGTGAGCAGAGAGCCGAGATTTCGGCAGTTTAACCATCAGAGGGTTGCTGGCAGATCTTGTGCGACCTGTAGGAATATTTGGGGGACAGAGCACAGAGAGAGCTGGGGGTGCAAGGCCGGAGAGGAGTCGGTAGAAGACAGAAAGACCACCTACCTGCCTGCGGTGAGTGAGTGAAAGGCCCTCAGAGATAGCTTCATCGCGGGAGATTCCAATAATTCTGAAAGCTTTGGTTTCAACAGCGTGAAGCCGAGCTAGGTGTGAGGCAGGAGCACCGGCCCATAGGGGAGAACAGTATTCCATTGAGCTGCGGATGAAAGCCTTGTATGTGGTGAGGAGCTCAGGTGTGCCGAGGAAGGACTTCGCACGACGGAGGATGCCCAGTCGGCGACTGGCTTTGGAGGCCAGCTTGGAAATGTGGTTTTCCCAAGAAAGATCATGGCAGATAGTGAGACCCAAAATCTTGAGCGACAGAACTTCTTGGAGAGGATTGTTGAGAAAGTAGATGGGAGGGTTGTCCAGTCGATCTTTTCGGAGAGACATAGTAAGAGTGTGAGATTTGTCAGGATTGAAAGACATGTTCCACTTGTTTGACCAGTCTGTGATTTTGTCCAGGTCTTCAGAGAGTGAGGAGGCAGCAGACTGCCGATCTGAGGGAAGAGGAATGGAGCGGCAGAGAGTGGAGTCATCAGCAAAGAGATAGAGAGGATTTTCGAGAGAGTCAGAGAGATCATTGATGAAGACCAGAAAAAGCACGGGGCCCAGAACACTGCCTTGGGGAACTCCAGCCTGAACAGGAAGAGGAGATGAGAGAAACCCATTCAGGGCCACACGTTGACGACGACTAGAGAGGAAGTCCGCCAGCCATGCGTGGAGATTTCCATGGATACCAAAGGAGGAGAGTTTGGTGAGCAGAGCGGGGTGCCAGACCGTGTCGAAGGCACGTGATATGTCGAGGGAGACCGCTCTAATTTCCTGTTTGGCATTGAGGACCTCCATCCATTGTTGAGACAGCAGAAGCAGCATGTCCAGAGTAGAGTGACCTGGTCTGAAACCAAATTGATGATCAGAGATCAAGCCATTGGAGAAGAGGAAAGATTTCATATCCGAAGCAATGATGGATTCCATGACTTTGCTGATAATTGGGAGAAGGCTGATTGGTCTGTAGTTGCTAGGATCTGTTTTTGCACCTTTTTTGTGCAAAGCGGTGATGTTGGCTGATTTCCAAGCAGATGGCAGTTGACCTTGAGCAAAAGAGAGGGTGAAGAGAACAGAGAGAGGGTGAGATAGAGCAGCAGAGCAGGATTTTAGGACCCGTGGGCTGATGCCGTCGGGTCCAGTTGCAGAATCAGAGTCGAGGGTTGACAGAAACTTTTCCACCTTGTCAGGAGGAAAGGACACGGAGTCCAGGAGCAGCAGGGTACGACTGGGTATGGTGGGTACAGAGAGGGATGGGTTTGGGACACAAGATTTAGAGGCAAACACAGAGTTGAGGCATTCAGCTTTTTCACGTGCGGAGTCAGCTGTGTAGCCGTTTGAGGTAAGGGAGGGGATGGAGGGGGAACAAACACCAGAAACGGATTTGACCAGACGCCACCAGGATTTGGAAGAGGGAGACAGATAAGAGAGTTCGGTCTTGAGAACGGAGAGATATTGTTTCCTGGCTCTCCTGAGGGTGGACACACACTTGTTTCGGGCTTTGTGAAAGGAAATGAGATTTCCTTCCGTTGGATTTGCTTTCCAGGAGACGAAGGCAAGTTGTTTCTGGGCAACAGCCTCACCACAAGATTCCGTGTACCATGGACGGGAGGAAGGGTATGACAACTGAAGACGAGATGGGATAAATCTGTGCATGAGAGAGAGCAATTTACTTTGGAAGAATTCCCAGGATGAGTTGATGTCAGAGGTGGTAGAGATGGGAGACCAGTCCAGATGATTGATGGCTGCTTGAAGACCGTGCCAGTTGGCCTGAGTGAAATGCCAGACTCGTCGACGCTGAGCAGGCTCCCTGAGGATGGTCAGAGAGATGTCCACTTTAACAAGGACATGATCAGATGATCCGATCGGAGCAGAAGAAGAGCAGCAGACATTTTCAGGGAAGTTAGTCATAACCAAGTCCAGAAGAGAAGATGTTCCGTTGACTGAGATCCGGGTCGGGAAATTGACAGATTGTGTCAGTCCCAGTGAGTCGCAGAAGTCCTTTGCTGAGGAGCCATGGCTGGTGAGAGAGGTACCCACACCCAGCCAACTGGCATGATGACAGTTGAAATCACCACATATGAGGAAGAGAGAGTTGGGATGAGTAGATAGAAGTTGGTCCATATCATCAGACAGCGAGATGTAGATGGAGTCATCACTGTTTGGTGGACGGTACAACACACATATGAACAAGAGGTGGGAGCGAAGGGGAAGCCGTAGCCAGAGGTATTCCTGGGGGTGAGGTGGAGAGAGTGCAGTGCAGGGCGAGTGAGGAAGAGAGTTTTTGATAAAGATAGCAACCCCGCCTCCAGGACGAGGCTCAGGTCTATCATACCGGAGGAGGGAGTAGCCCGGGAGAGATACTATGGAATCAGAGACATCATAAAGGAGGAAAGTTTCTGTTAAGCAGATCACGTCTGGTTTGACAGAAGCAACCTGTATGGAGAGATCAGTTAAGTTTGAACGAAGGCCCCGGATGTTTGAGGTCCATACCGTTAATGAAGAGGAAGGGGGAGCATCAGATACAGAACAGGGGGGAGGAGGGGTAGGGTAAGATGTGGAAGAGGTGGAAGAGGTAGGGAGAGCTGTTGAAGGTGTGTCAGAGATTTCAGAATAGCTCGGAGAAAGGGAAGGATGGGGCGGACAAAAGGTTTGATGGTGATTGGGTGAGCCACAATGAGGTGTTATTTGAGGAGGGGGAAGAGCGAGGCAGAAGGTTGGGGGAGATGGAGGTGAGAGTTTGAAGGGGGAAGAAGCGGGGAGGACGCTTTGAGGAGGGGGAGTGAGAGGGGGGAAATTGAGAAGCAATGAGGGTGGGGAGATTTGAAGGGGAGGGGTGAGGGGGGAGTTTGGGAGGGAAGGGACAAGGGGAGGGATTTGAAAGGGATGGGATATGGGGGAGATTTGGAGGGGAGGGGTGAGGCAGGAGTCTAGGAGGGGAGGGGCGAGGGGGCGTCTTGGCGGGGAGGGGTGAGGGGGTAGTTTAGGAGGGAGGGGGCAAGGGGGGAGATTTGAAAGGGATGGGTGATGGGGAAGAATTGGAGGGGAGGGGTGATGGGGAAGATTTGGAGGGGAGGGGTTATGGGGAAGATTTGGAGGGGAGGGGTGAGATTGGATTTTTGAAAGTGTACGATTTATGGGAAACGAACATTTATTGCAAAATGAGTTTCTTGTGACCTTTGAGTTAAAAATACGTTTAAGGACGCTGGATGGAGGATGGAGTGCAGGAGAGTTTCGGGAATGTAGAAAAAAGGCACTATAGGAGATGGATATTTTTTTTGGGATGAATTGATTTGGTGAGCAAGTCGAAAGCAGCCTTTTAAAGAAGAAGAAGAAAAAGGTGTTATAAAATATGACGGAATACATAACTTGAGGGGAAAGTGTAAACATTGAAGGTTAATGAGTGAAAACTATCTGGGGAAATGGGGGAGAAACACGTGGTCGAAGAACGAACGAACGAATAAGAATGAATAAACGAATGAGAACAGAGAAGGAAATGTTTTTTTTTTTTTTGTTTTTTTTTGTAATTTGTAATTAAGATACTTTAAGCCCAGCCTTGTTCCCCGGGCCCTGGTTATCTTCAATGAAAATCGTCACCAAACACTGGAACCAATGAGATTCGAGCATTTGAAAAAATATTTCAAAAAAGCTTTTTACCGCGTTTCGGAGGCTGACAACGGCGTCAAATATTCTAAAATTGACGAAGATTTTTTTTTTTTAATCTCGTGGCCGTCGGCGATAGTTTTTCACGGCCGGAAATATCCGAAGTTGAGACGGAATTCACCGAATTAATCAAGAAGGAAATTTTATATATTTTAATCTCATCCAGAATGCAAATGGTGTCATTTTGAACTTGGTATGGTACCTACTACACCTACCTACTACCAACTACCTAACCTACTGATGCCATGGTGATGGGTAAAATAGTGGCAAGAGGCTTTGGCTTCGCCGGCTCATTGCGGCTTTGCAGTCGGGTACTAGTAGCCGGCGAAGCCGGTGTTGTCAATAAACGAGTACGTATTATGTTGAAAACCTGATTATGCCTTGGCTCGAGAATCCGAAGCGCAGTGGGCGCAGCCATCTTGCGGAGGCGGAAGTACGCATACCAAATTTAAAACGTTCATTAGGAGTTTCTTTCACCCGTCGTCGTTTGATTCACAATCTTATGCACCTCCGATGTATTAATAAAATAATTTAAGACCAACATCGGCCCGCACGGGCCTGGTTATCTTCAACAAAACGCGTCACCAAACACCGGACCCAATGAGAGTCGAGCATTTGCAAAAATATTTCTAAAATGAAATCACTCACTGGATGGAGTGCTGGAGACAGCCATCGACCGGATGCGGAAGTTTGCATAAAACAATTGCGAAAAAGTTCAATAGGAGTTTGTTTCACCCGTCGTTCTTTGATTCACAATCTCATGAAACCTCTAATTAGTAATTAAAATACGTTAAGACCAACCTCGTTATCTTCAATGAAAATCGTCATGAAACACCAGAACCAATGAGATTCGAGCATTTGAAAAAATATTTTTTTACAAGCTTATTACGCGTTTCGGAGGGTGAAAACGGCGTCAAATATTCTCACATTGACGAAAAATTATTTTTTTACAAGCTTATTACGCGTTTCGGAGGGTGAAAACGGCGTCAAATATTCTCACATTGACGAAAAATTATTTTTTAGAAATCTCGTGGTCGTCGGAGAACCGAATAAGCCAATCAGCGCCCTCGACACAGGACATCTTACCAGCGCCCTCGACACGTCTGCGACGCCGGGAACGAGGTTGGTGCAAAACAACCGAATCACGTGTAAGCATATACTGCTCGAAATAGTTCTCATCATATGCTCAAATTTCCTAAGCTAAATCGTCATTGCTTTGGGCACTGTTGTCTGTTACGGAGAAAGAACAAGAACCGAAATGAAAGGAAAAATGGTACAACCTCCACCAGTGCTATCATCACTGAAACATGATTCGACAACAGTCTGTGGTAACTTGAGAGAGGTTTTTACGTTGCACCAAGTAAAGCCATCGGATGTGACACCATTGTCTTCTTTTTGGGAATATGCTGCAGTAGATGTCCCTGGTGATGGGTCATGTTTTTTTGAGGACTGTCTGCTCTTCTCTTTTACCAAGTCTTACCAGGTATGGTACCTACTACACCTACCTACTACCAACTACCTAACCTACTGATGCCATAGTGATGGGTAAAAATAGTGGCAAGAGGCTTTGGCTTCGCCGGCTCATTGCGGCTTTGCAGTCGGTACTAGTAGCCGGCGAAACCGGTGTTGTGAATGAACACGTACGTATTATGTTGAAAAGCCAGATTTTGCTGGATCCTTTGAGCATTTCGAAGCTTTGACGCACCAAATCGCTCCATGGAGGCCGCCATCTTGCGGATGCGGAAGTATCACAAACAATTGCGAAAAAGTTCAATCGAGGCTTTGGCTTCGCCGGCTCATTGCAGCTTTGCAGTCGGGTCATATTAAGAATATGGATAAGATAGATCAATAATTTGGTGAAAAGGTCAAAAGTCAGCATCACATAAACTTGTCAACTGTCATCCGATTGACCTGAAATTTTAAGAACTTGCATGTTGGATCACTGAGCTGGTTCACCAATCAAAAGCAATAAACAGATTGTTTTTTTTTAGGTAAGACATCAAAGGTTAAGACTGCATAAAATCATCAATTTTCATTTTGTATTTTTCTTAAAACTATTTTCATTATTTTGAGCATACAGAAAAAGAAGAAGAAGATAACTGAATACAAATGTACGCAGACGGGCTTTGCATTTTCACATGCTTTCTAATTTAGCATTTGTTTCTGTGAGATGTTTGTATCGCGTCTGTGTCCCATGAAGACACATAAATAAATTTTTATGACGAGGAGTGTATAAGCAACATAAATAATGCACATTAGAATGGGAAATTTTAGTCATAACTTTAATGTGGCTCTTATAATATTGAAGGTATTGTTATCCGTTTTTCAACTCTTTGGAAAACGTTTTTGAAACCTGTGCTGCCACCGATAATGACGTCATCTGAGTGATGGCTCAGTCGAGACCACTATTTTCAACCATCAACTATATTCATGATTTCGAGCATTTTGATCTTTCCTGGCTTTGTTTGCTATTTTATATACGACAACAGATATGAAGCATGTTTTATACGCAGCGGTAATCTTACAGTTTCAATGTTATTTTTAAATTGTCGACATTGGGAAGTCAGACACAAGAATAATGCATTTACCGACTTATCTAATGCGGATATCTTAATGCCATGTACAGGAACGATAAATGCGTGCTTCTACTAAATTGGATGGATCGACAAGAATGATTATGCCTTTTAATTGCGGTAGGTTTGTGCTTTTTGTTTTTCAATTTATAATGAGGCCCTTGTATTAAAATACCCTGTAACCTGAGCCATGTCCTTGATGGCCACAATGCAGTTATAAGAGATATCTCATTTTCGTTCGACCTCATCATTTTGAGAACCTTTCTTTGGCAAATCTGCACAAATTATTTTAAAAGAGGATACACAATATTATTGCTGGAGGTGGAAAAAGTATCTCATTGCAGTCTTTCCTCCTTTTCCTATGAATATTTTTGGAGGAAATGACAATCAGATTTTCCTTCCTTTATATGAAACATAACAATGTCTGAACAAGTAGTGTTGTGCTTGGATGGTGCTTACACACACACATACACACACACACACACACACACACACACACACACACACACACACACACACACACACACACACACACATGCACATAAACACACACACACAAAACACACACATACATATACATACAACTACAAACATACACACAAAAACACACACATACACACATAAACACACACATACATCCACATACATCCACATACAAACATACAAACATACACACACACACACACAAAAACACACACACAAAAACACACACATACATATACATACAACTACACACATACACACAAAAACACACACATACACACATAAACACACACATCCATCCACATACATCCACATACAAACATACAAACATACACACACACACACACACACAAAACACACACACAAAAACACACACATACATATACATACAACTACACACATACACACATAAACACACACATATAAACAAACACACACACATAAACACACACATACATACACATACACACATAAACACATAAACACACACATAGACACACATGCATACACCTACAAACACACACACACACACGCACACACACACACACACATACACACACACACATAAACACACACACATACACACATAAACACACATACATACACACATAAACACATACATACACGCATAAACACACACACACACACACACACACACACATACACACACATACACACATAAACACACACCCATACACACATACACACACACATACACACATAAACACATACATACACATACACACACAAACACACACATACACACATAAACACATAAAAACACATAAACACACACACATACACATAAACACACACACACACACACACATACACACATAAACACACAGACACACACACACATACACACATAAACACACACATAAACACACAGACACACACACACACTCATAAACACACACACACACACATACACACACACACACACATACACACAGACACACACACATACACACATAAACACACACATAAACACACAGACACACACACACACACATACTCTCTTAAACACACATACACACACACACACACACACATACACACACACATACACACACACACACACACACACACACACACACACACACACACATAAAGACACATACTCTCATAAACACACACACACACACACATATACACACACACACATATACACACACACACACACACACACACACACTTGGAAAATAGAAGAGCAGACTGTATTTTCCCAAATCTCCCATCGTTTATTTGTATTTATATGTTTGCCTCCCTATGCCGAAATGAAGAGCTAGTCAGGATTCACATCTTACAATGAAAACATCAATCTTCCACCCGGACATCGTTCAGGTATCGAGATAACGTTGGTTTATTGTACTTTGAACATCTATCTGTTATTAAGGCAGCACACAGTGCAGAGTGGATTACTCTCAATCCATAAAGGTTGGGGATCTGTTCTTTGTACATGAATGTCATTGGGAATCTGGAAAAATGTCAATGTACATTTATCGTAATTATATTGCGCACTGGAAATGGATTAAATCGTTGCTTAACACTTTTTGTTTAGCTTTCAAATAAGGCTTCTTCTTCTTCGTTCATTTGCTGCACAAGGCTGTGAGATTGCGTCATTGGCTGATGCAGGTCGATTAGGGCAGTAATTTGTAATTTGTTCATGGTGCTGCTGGGGATAGCTCGCCTACTCTTCACGAGAGACACCATATCTTTAGCATCCACCGACAAATCCTGGCAGGCGGAATGCCAGTTTAACGTCGATCAGAGGGATGGCAAACGCATTTTTTAAACATCTTGCTTCTGAAACACTGGGATGACAGTTTTATAGCTGGGTTGGGAATCGAGCCCAGGACAGACAGCTTAGAGGTGAGTGTGCATACCTCGACGCCATCTTGTCAGCACTTCAGGTACATGCTGAAACCACCACTTTATGCTGCGCAATGCACCCTGTGAATAAAAGGTGATCTTACTTTGGTGGAGGTAACTTTTCAAGGTTGAATACCAAAATGCAGGTTGGTACAGAATAGTGCACATTCTTAATGAATTCTCCCTAAAATGTTATGGGATCACCAGCTGCAACCAGTCCCAATCATATTTAAACCTCGAAGGCAGATGTTTTTCGATGTTTAAAAGTGAGAAAACCCTCTTGTGTTTCCAATCATCCATAGAGCCACCTGTTTAGTCCAGTAGTCTGCACACTTAGTACCATTCTGAGTGTGTACAGGATTGAGTCCAATTTCTTGCATCGATTTGTACGTTACGTCATCGTGTCCCTCGTAGAATTTAATATATACAAGTATTTATTTTATTATATTCTTACAAGTCCTTCCCAGGCTCAATGGTCATGTCTATGCCAAATATCAAGTACATGAGCTTCTCCGTTTAGGAGTCTATAGGTAACACACACACAAACTGTGTTTTATATATATATATGTATATATATATATATATATATATATATATATATATATATATATATATATATATATATATATATATATACAGTCACGTGAAAAAGTAAGTACACCCCATGTAAAGTTTTGACTTTTTCAACATATTTCAACATACAGTTATTTGATCTTCATTTCAACAATATTGATAGATAAAGGTGATATAATACAACAAATATCGTGAAACATTTACATTTTGTAGTCCATTGTATAATTTAAATAAACATAAATGCAAATTTTGCATGTGGAAAAAGTAAGTACACCCTTGGCTCTAATAGGTGGTATTGCCCCCTTTGGCAGAAACAACCTCAAGTAGGCGTTTCTTATAACTGTCTACCAGTCTCTGACATCGACTGGGAGAAATTTTTGCCCACTCCTCCATGTAGAATTCTTTCAGCTGTGCGATGTTTGAGGGGTTTCTTGCATGCACAGCTCGTTTCAAATCCCCCCACAACATCTCGATGGGATTTAGATCCGGGCTTTGACTTGGCCATTCCAGAACCCTCCATTTCTTTCTTTTCAGCCATTCCTTGGTGGATTTACTGGTATGTTTACGGTCATTGTCATGTTGCAAGGTCCACCTTCGGTTGAGCTTCAACTTTCCGACAGATGGCCTCACATTATCCTCAAGCACCCTCTGGTAGAATGAAGAATTCATCGTGGATTCTATGATGGTGAGCTGCCCAGGCCCTGATGCAGCAAAGCTGCCCCAACCATAATATTTCCACCACCATGCTTTGCAGTTGGTATCAGGTTCTTGTGGTCAAATGCTGTCTTTGGTTTTCGCCAAACATGTCTTCTGGTACTGTGGCCAAATAGCTCTCCCTTTGACTCAGCTGTCCAGAGCACTTTGTTCCAGAAGTGCTGGACTTTGCCTAGGTGTTCATTCGCAAACTTTAGTCTTGCCCTGATGTTCTTTCTGGACAGCAACGGTTTCCTCCTGGCACACCTCCCATGTAGATCAAATTTGTGCAGCCTCTTTCTAATGGTAGACTCGTGCATTTTGACATCAACAGTGGCAAGAGCGACCTCTAGGTCCGGTGATGACATTGTGGGGTTCTAAGAGACTTCTTTCAGCATCTTGCGGTCTGCTCTCAGGCTGAACTTCCTGGGGCGGCCTGGCCTGAACAAGTTGGCAGTTGTTTGGGAATCTTCTCCACTTGTCGATGATCTTCCGGGCAGTCGAATGATTGATTTCAAATTGTTTGGAGATCTTTTTAAATCCCTTCCCAGACTCGTAGGCATCGAGAACCTTCTTCTGAAGGTCTCAGAGAGCTCTTTTGTTCTCGGCATTGTGACTCCGCACACTTCAACAACAAAGAGCAAACCAAACTAAATGTCTGAGGTTTAAATAAGACAGGTTCCTCTCAAATCCTCTCTAACGATGTTCTAATCATTTGCACCTGAGCTGGTGCACCTGATTCTAATTTCATGTATTTGAAGTAGTGATAAATGTAGGGGTGTACTTACTTTTTTCACGTGCGAAATTTGCATTTATGTTTATTTTTAAAATTATACAATGGACTACAAAATGTAAATGTTTCATGATATTTGTTATATTATATCACCTTTATCTATCAATATTGTTGAAATGAAGATCAAATAGCTGTATATTGAAATATGTTGAAAAAGTCAAAACTTTACATGGGGTGTACTTACTTTTTCACATGACTGTAATGACTGACATATATACATATACATATGCATATACTATATACATATGCATATACTATATATATATATAATTTTTTAGATAGATATCGTCCGCCACAAATCTAATATTGGTGAATTTTGATGTATGCCTCACCACATATGGAGGTGTCAAAGGTTTTGTAAAAATGACTGCTGATGTATGATGGCCTCAAAAATGCCAGTTCAATCGAAATTGTGGGAGAAATTCATCAAAAGACGTTGAATCAACGCACTTTAGTGTTCCGTTGAAATTAGATGCAGCCCACACAATTTAGCACCCCATCAGTGCTGCTCTGTTTTACCATGACGATTCTGAAATGGGGTGGAAGAAAACCCTGCGATTGGAGCTGGCGAACAGTGATTGATTATCTGCACGGTGTACAATGGGGTTTTATTGAACTTTGGCTGAGTGCAGTGCTTTCGAGATCGGTGTTGATTGCAATACTGCGACCGCAAACTCTAGGACCACTGCAGGTGGAGAAAGATAATCTTCTATTGAACTACAAGCTAAAGGTGGCAATTTTGTGCCAAAATCCTCAAAAATGCTTTGCGTTCATCATTGATATGCATGGGCCGAGAAGGAAATTGAGTGTTTCACGGTCGTCAGCGTGGAAGGGACTTCCTGCCCGGGTGGAGAGTTCTTGTCGTATTTTACTGTGCCTTGGGTGAATTAAGAGCATCCTTTTTGCACTCTCAGGCCTGGCTCTCTTCTTCCATGTGGAGTGAATGCTCTGTTGCCCTTAGAAATGACTGCCCCTGCCAGAATGTAGAAACATGGCTCAGCTAAACACTTCTTGATCTGAAGTGCCGTTGTTAATTCCAACTTCGGGTATAGCTCATGGAGCTGCCAGGAGGCAGTGGCTGTTGTTCGTTTGAAATGACAACTCTGAGCGAGGTTACTTTTCGTGGTAGACACAATGGAAAGGAGATGGAAATGGATACTGGTGCAGAAAACTGCTGCAGAAAAAAGAACGCAGCATCTCGTGTAACTACAGGACAGTGGTGACATTAAAAACTGGATGGTATTCATAGAATACTTACCCTGCGCATTCAACATGGTGCAAGCCAATACTCTTCTGTTTTAGAACGTTTTTTAAATTTGATACAATATGGCTGCCAGGCTACGTGAGCAATGACATAAATTTAAATTCTCTCGGTGATCTATAATTGTTGCATAGATCACACTCAATGAATTTCAAACTGATCAGACTAAGCATTGTCCCTGTCGAATGATGACGTCATAATTATGTCACCAATGATGTAATCGTTAACAACCCCTATTCCCCATATAGTAAGGGCATTTTATGAGATATTTCACAAATCTGTTAACTAAATTGTTACCAAAAAATTTCTTCACCAATATGTTTGTAAAGGTGTGTAATAACATGTGTTAAAATGTTGAAGTTCAACTCCCGTGGGAAACCCAGAAAAAAAGCTGTTGAATTCGGGTACCGAAAAATTATTTTCGAGAATTTTTATTTTTTAAAATCGGCCCTTAAGTAACTTATGAGGGGTCAAATAAGGGTTTTTCATGATTCTGAGTTGATTGTTAACATTTATATTTTCACTTTTACATTTACACACAAAGTAGCTTTTATTTCACATACATATATAATACTCAAGAGTTATTTCTCATTCACAATGTCAGAAGTTTCAACAGTCATTGTCTATGTCTTCTTCAGACTCAACAACATCATGACTTCAGTTTCTGCATGTAATGCCATTACAGACTCCACAGGCCGAGATGCACGTGACCCCATTCTTCTTGCAGCTGCATCGCCGGTTGCTGCAATCTCCATGACAATTACAGCTCGTGAACTGCAATAGCTCCTCAGGAACCATGGGGTCCAGTGTTGGAGCTGGCTCATACCCATGCACACCTATTGTCCATCCATAGTCACTGGGGTTTAGAGACATGCTCTGTAGAAGGATCCAGTCGTACTTCCAGGATAGATCAACTGGATCACATCTAGTTGTCCAGAATCTTCCATGATGTTACCCATTGATCCAAGATAAGACTTCAGCAGGTGAAAACCACCCAACCTTGGAATGACGGGTAGATTTGCCTGCTTTATTATATTCACAGCCTTCAGCCAAATCGGAAGATCAAAGGTCACTATAGCGACCCCAGCGCGCCGTATGCACTCTTTCAGAGTGGTGAAGATGGTGTTGAGGTCATTAGGGTCTCCTTCAATAACTGGGAGGAACTCGATCTGTGTGCTCTGCTTTGCATCATTAGCATGGATTCTCTTCATCCAGTCATTCCAGTTGGAGTGTGGGAACTCAGGATCGTTGGCTTTGATCACCCACCCCGCTGCCCAGAGTGTGTCACCTGGAGTGAGGAGTGGCTGATCATGAGCCAGGGAGGAGGAAAGCTCAGCGAGGGGGAGAAACATGATCGCGTTCGTTCCTATCTGTTTCCTGTTCGTAAATGGAATAATCTTTACTTCAGTTCCTCTCAGGATCTTAGCTTTGTCGAGTGCCTTCAACTTCACCCGGGGGAAAGCTGCTGTTGTCTGTGGATCTGGCAAAGGTGGTGCCGGAGAGGTGACTTCGATCCAACCCATTGAGTGAAAGGGAGTGTTTCCGTGAATAGAGACAATGTTTAAATCTATATTGTCTCCAACAAACTGAGTGACTGCATTGTTTGTTTCCCCAACCTCCATAAAGACCACCTTATCATTACTTGACAATTCACTTTCACTGGCTGGCACTTTGGCTGTCATCACTGATTGATCCTCAAGCGCAGCATCAACCGCAACCTCATCATTGATCTGTTCATCGGTTTCCTCCACAATGGTGTCAAGAGTGCCAGAAGTATCTGGAACATCATCTCCACTCCTACTATTAAGGAAGCAGTATTTGTAGTTTTGTGTCTCTGTGTAAGACTCAGTGTATCCCAGCCGGTGGAACTTGTTGAGCATCCATTTTGACCCAAATCTATGATCAAGTTGTATGGCAAGCCCCATTTGGTGTGGCAATACTCCAGACCGAGGTCGACAGGCCTTAATAAAATTCTGCCCCCAAACGGCAACTCTTTCGTCTGTCTTGACAATCGGTCTTAAGAACATCTGAAGGCTTGCAGGAACAAGTGTCAGCTGACTATCGATGTCAGTCATACTGTGTGTGGTGGGGTATGACTTTGGACCTAAATCAATCAAGGCAATATCATTGGATATGAACTTGAGTGTCGTCTTTATGATCTGAGTCTTCTCATCTCCATGGTCAAGATTAGCATGATGCGCTCGCAGAATATTGTCGGTGCCATCTTTGAGACAGAGTACAGCTGCCCTTCTTTCCTGTGTTGTGAAATACAAGGTGTCTTCGTATTTCTCTAGAAGTTTTATCTTTAGCCAATGCTTTGAATAAGAAAGGCTCTTCTCTGGTGACTGATCAAACTCCTGCAGCTTTTCATGGACTTGGTCCATGTTCATTACCCCATGCTCTAATTCTGAGTCTAACCATTCGCAGAATTCAATAAAAACTGCCTCTCGCTCCTCATCAATACTCCTCTGTCCTCTCTTCCTTTTTCCTTCCTCATCAGTCTTGGACAAACTGTCACCTCTCGCAAACATAAGTTTGCATCGCAAATGGTACAGTGTTTCTTCTGCTACCAAGTCGTTGATCCCTTCCAGGCGTCCAGTGACTTCAGTGCCCCAGTCATCCCCGCGACTCCGTGCTGTCTTCAGCAAGCTTGCCTTCAGTGTATCTGCAGTCAAATTATCTGGCACTCTGTATTTCTTTCTAGCTTGTGCTGGATTGTTTTTGTAGAGCTGGGCTGGTTGGTTGCAAAGAATGCATACATCCTTATACAGGAGGTCAACTGACTGTGATCTTCTAGAACTGCAGCCAGTTGATGAACTGAACTCACAAGTAGTGCGTCTTCTCTTCAACTTTGATGACTCTTTCTCTGCCTTTGATGCTTGAGCTGACTTCTTGGTGGTTGCAACAAAGTTGTTGTACAGATCATTTTTACACTTCTGGTGGTACCTCAGTTTTCCTTCCTTTTGAGCCTCCTTCATACGTTCCACAACAGTAACATTTTCGACAGTTTCTGCTTGTTTCAATAAAGTTGAGTATCCCTTTGGAGTTGCCTGTATGAGCCTTTCAGCTGGTGTATCCGAGCGTGCACAGATGAAGCAATTGAGCACAGGGGGAGTAACGTCTTCATCCATATTGCTAGACTCCATGTCCTGCAAAGTAGAAAATGAGATATATTTAGAAATTATTTTTCCACAAAGGAGTGTCTGTGGTGAAATATAAATGTTAACAATCAACTCAGAATCATGAAAAACCCTTATTTGACCCCTCATAAGTTACTTAAGGGCCGATTAAAAAAAATAAAAATTCTCGAAAATAATTTTTCGGTACCCGAATTCAACAGCTTTTTTTCTGGGTTTCCCACGGGAGTTGACCTTCAACATTTTAACACATGTTATTACACACCTTTACAAACATATTGGTGAAGAAATTTTTTGGTAACAATTTAGTTAACAGATTTTCATATGTTTCCCTTACTAATATGGAGTTCTTTACAATGGGACAGGTTTCAATTTTTTTAGATAGATATAATTTCTTTTCTTTTTTCCACGGAGCAGTTTTTGAGATATAGAGGTGCAACTTTTTTCAGTTTTTTTCCAAGATGGCGCCTATATCACGTGACATATGACATCATAATTATTTTCAAAAATCTACAGGAGGAGGCGCTACTATGATCAAAATTTCACATCCATCGAACTAACAGTTGCAGAGAATTTTTTTTTTTTCATACTGATCAGATCAAGCGTTGTACTTGTCGACTTATGACGTCATAATGAAGGCACCGATTACATACATCATCATCTACATATCTTATTCTTCATGGTTAGTACTTGACAATGAGCCTTGTTTCAACTTTTTCCATTGAGCGGTTTGGGAGATATAGAGGAGTAACGTTTTTCCAAGATGGCGTCCGTAGCACGTGACCTATGACGTCATAATTATGAATAAAAAAAATACAGGCGGAGGCGCTCCTATGGTAAAATTTAGTGTTAATCGGACCAACTTTTGCTGAGAATTTTTTTTTTTTTAAATGCAGACATATGTACGCACATAACCGAATGCCTAACCCTGGTTTTCACTGCACGAGCGCAGGGTAATAAGACAATACGAGTTATTGAAATTAAATCAAATTCAATGTAGTTTTTTTATTTTAAATAATTCGATGAATTATTGTTATTGTATTGCCATTATATTTATTGCAAATGGTTTTATACCACATTCATACGTATTCATACATATTGATGGAATGGGATAACAAAAGCAACTTGATATTTAATTCTTTAAATTCAATTTAAAATTTTCTTTAAATTTAAATTTGAATTTAAATATTTAATTCTTAATATTTATTAAGTTGATTCTCCATAATATAGTCGACACCTAAAGAGGAAGAAATTCCTTCCATTGACAAATTGTCAAAACAAATGTAAAAAAAGAAGTTTTTTGCTTACAGACTCGAGGCTCGTGGAAGAGCAAGTACACTGAATGGATCAGGATGTAATAGGAAAAAATAAACAGAAGAGAGGGGGGCGGGCGGACATCAACAACGGAGTTGAAGGACAAAAGGACAAGATAGAGGGAGACGTGAACAAACAATGGGTGTGGGGATGAATGGAGGGCAGGAATGGATACAAAAGGGAACTCTCAGGAAGGCATCAGCCCACGGGTCCTACAATCCTGCTCTGTAGCTCTTTCCCACCCTCTCTCTGTTCTCTTCACCCTCTTTTGCTCAAGGTGATCTACCATATGCTTGGAAATCAGCCAACATCACCGCTTAACATAAAAAAGGTGCAAAAACAGATCCTTGCAACTCAAGACCAATCAGCCTGCTCCCAATCATCAGCATCATTATGGAATCCATTATCTTCCCCCATCCATAACCTTGATCTTTTCTACCCCCACTAATTCACCCCAGATCCACCTTGTTTGAAATTCCAACTTCTTTCCTGGAAATCCTGGCAGTGTCCATATGTTTATACCTCTCCCACCACCCTCCCCCCCCTTCACATGTCTCCCCCCCATCACATGCCTCCCCCCCAAAGCCCTCTCCCTCCCACAGATCTCTCGATGTCTCCATGTCTCTCGGTCCCTGCTCTCAAATGTTGTGTTTGTGTCCTTCCCCCTCTCTCCCCATCTTGTCTACCGCTCCCGATGTTATTTGTTTTATGTGTCTGTTTGTCTTTCTGTGTGATTAATGTTCGCTCTTTCACGAGCCTCGATCTTGTATACAAAAAAAAAAAAAAAAAAAAAAAAAAAAAACTGGAAATTTGGAAGGAGGAAGGCTTGTGGGTTGAGGGTTGGGAAGTTAACAAGAGTAGAAAATATGGTTTTGGATTGGGCTTGATCTGACATGGTGGTGAACAGCTCTCCTGAAGACGTGGAGGGAAGAATGACATTGAAGAGAATGTGGAAATTGGTTGCACAGGTGGGGAAAAAGAGGAACAAATATGTGGAGGTGAACAGTGTTCCTGGATTTACGTAGTTTCACCAGAAGGGGGTTGATGGTGGACCATGCGCACCATGCAGAAAGAGCACCATGAAAAGAGGACAAATCACGGAAAGAGCAGAGGGGAAAGACTAGAAAGGAGGTGCTTAAAGACAGACCACCAACGGGACAGGGATGGTAAAGTGAAAGGCCCAAAGACTCAGCTTCAATGTTGGAGATTCCAATGATCTTGAAGGCCTTGGGTTCCATGGCATCATGCTGAGCAAGGTGAGAGGCAGGGTAGCCAGTACATAGGGGAGAGCAGTACTCCTTCAAGTTGCGGATGAAGGCTTTGTAGGTGGATAGGAGTTCATGTTTGCCAAGGAATTACTTGATGCGATGGAGAATGCCAAGTTGGCTTTGGAGGCCTCTGCTTAAATGTGGTTTGCCCAAGACAGATAGTTGCTGATAGTGAGACCCAGTAGTTTGAATGACAGAAACTCCTCAAGGGGATTGTTAAGAAAGTAGATGGGGGATCGGTGGGGTTGCTAGATGATCCTTTAAGGGAGAAATAGTGAGAGTGTGAGATTTGTCAGGATTGAAAGACATATTCCAAGTGGTTGTCCATCTTGTGATTTTTTTCAAGGTCTGAAGAGAGAGAAGAGGCTGCATCCTGCCTGACTAAAGGATGAGGGATATGGTGGAGTCATCACAACAGATGGTGCAATAATCAGCAAAGAGATAAAGGGGGAGTTTCCAGAGAGTCATAGAGATCATAAATTAATATCAGTAATAGGACTGGGCCTAGAACGCTGTCTTGGGGCATTTCACCCTTGACACGGAGAGGAGATGAAAGGATTCCATTGAGTGCCACTCATTGGAAGTCAGGAAGCCATGTGTGGAGTTGGCTTTGGATGCCATAGTCAGACTGTTTGGAGAGTAAGGCAGGATGCCAGACTGAATCAAAAGCACAAGTTACATCCAGAGAGACGGCCCTGATCTCACATCTTACATTGAGGGCCCCCATCCATCGTTTGGTGAGTAGAAGCAGCATGTCCAAGGTGGAGTGACCTGGTATGAATCCAAATTGTTGATCTGAGATGCGGCCGATGGAGAAAAGGAAGGATTTCATATAAACTGTGATGATGGATTCCATGACCTTGCTGATGATTGGAAGTTAACTGATTTGTTTTTTTTGTATACAGACAGAGTCAAGGCTCGTGTAAGAGCTAACACATTACACACAAGAACAGGCACAGCCCCATAAAACATACAATAAACAAGAAAGAGAAATCAGAGATTGCAAACCCTCACCAGGATATATTTTCAGTGGATTTTAAGGCTTTTGTGTTAAAACAAATATGGCGGCCGAACCACGTGACCAATGACGTCATCATTATTGTTTTCTAAACCAATTTATTCCGAGATTATGCTCAAGAAATTTCATCTTGATCGGATGAAGTTTTGTCGAATTATGACGTCAGAATGGAGGCACCTATGACATCATTAATATATTTTATTCCCCATGGAGAGTTCTTTACAATGAGCCATGTCTCAATTTTCTTCTATTCAGCGCTTTCTGAGATATAGAGGTGCAAAGTTTTTCGACTTTTCCAAGATGGCGGCTGAACCACGTGACCTATGATGTCATAATTATCATTAAAAAAATTATACATGTGGAGTTGCTCCTGTGTTGAAAATTTCCGGTCAATCGGACCAACAGTTGCAGAGAAAATCATGTTTTTTTGTGCGGAAAAACAAACAAACAAACGGACTCAAATGCAATACCCTCTCCTATGGCGAGGGCAATAAAGGGAGCGGTAGAGAAGAGGGGGAGAGAGAGGAAAACAGACAAGCACAACAACGGCAGAGAAGTGGGATGTCAGTAAATCTGTGGAAGAGAGAGGGGCGGTGGTGAGGGGAGGGGTGAGGAGAGAGGGAAGGGGTACACGTTATCAAACAAATTGACACTACTAGGAATTTCAGGAGAGAAGTTTGAGATTGAAAGAGATGGATTTGGAGTGTTTTAATGGGGATAGGAAAGATCAAGGTTTTGGATGGGTGAGGATAAGAGATGGTGGTGAACAGCTGCTTTAAAGACCTGGAGGGAGGAGAGGGATCGAAGAGAGTGTGGGAGATTATTCCAGAGGTGGGAGAAAAGAGGAATTGAGAGAGTGAAGGTGAGCAGAGAGTCTTGATGTTGGCGGTTTCACCAGAAAAGGGTTGTTGGCAGATCTTGTGCGCCCTGCAGGAAAATTTGGGGGACAGAGCACAGACAGAGCAGAGGTAGTTAGGCTGGAGAGGAGTCAGTGGAAGACAGAAAGACCACCAACCTGCCTGTGGTGAGAGAGAGAAAGGCCCTCAGAATCAGTTTCATCACGGGAGATACCAATGATTCTGAAAGCTTTGGTTTCAACAGCGTGAAACCGAGCTAGGTGTGAGGCAGGAGCACCAGCCCAGAGGGGAGAACAGTATTCCATGGAGCTGCGGATGAAAGCTTTATATGTGGTGAGGAGCTCAGAAGTGCCCAGAAAGGACTTCGCATGACGGAGGATGCCCAGTCGGTGACTCGCTTTGGAGGCCAGCTTGGAAATGAGGTTTTCCCAGGAAAGTTCATGGCAGATAGTGAGACCCAAAGTCTTGAGTGACAGAACTTCTTTGAGAAGATTGTTGAGAAAGAATATGGGAGGGTTGTCCAGACGGTTTTTTATGGAGAGACAAAGTGAGAGTGTGAGATTTGTCAGCATTGAAAGACATGTTCCACTTGTTTTTACCAGTTTGTGACATTGTCCAGGTCTGCAGAGAGTGAAGAGGCTGCTGCCTGCCAATCTAAGGGTTTCGATATGGAGCGGCAGAGAGTGGAGTAATCAGCAAAGAGATAGAGAGGATTTTCCAGAGAGTCCGAGATATCATTAATGAAGACCAGAAAAAGCACAGGGCCCAGAACACTGCCCTGAGGAACTCCAGCCTGAACAGGAAGGGGAGATGAGAGAATTCCATTCAGGGCCGCACGTTGACTGCGACCAGAGAGGAAGTCGACAAGCAATGTGTCGAGGTTTCAATGGATACCATCGGAGTAGAGTTTGGTGAGCAGTGCGTGGTGCCAGGCCGTTTCGAAGGCACGAGATATGTCAAGGGAGACAGCTCTGATTTCCTGTTTGGCATTAAGGACCTCCATCCATTGTTGAGACAGCAGAAGCAGCATGTCCAGAGTAGAATGAACTAGTCTGAATCCAAATTGATGATCCAAGATCAAGCCATTTGAGAACAGGAAGGATTTAATATCAGAAGCAATGATGGATTCCATGACCTTGCTGATTATTGGGAGCAGGCTGATTGGTCTGTAGTTAGCAAGGATCTGTTTTTGCACCTTTTTGTGTAAAGCAAAAAGCAGATGGAACATGTCCTTGAGCAAAAGAGAGGGTGTGCAGAACAGAGATAGGGTGTGAAAGAGCGGGATAGCTGGATTTTAGGACCCGTGAGCTGATGCCGTCTGGTCCAGTTGCAGAATCGGAGTCGACGTTTGACACATGATTTTGAGACAAACACAGTGTTGAAGCATTCGGCTTTTTCACGTGCAGTGTCAGTTGTGTCGCCTTTTGAGGTAAGGGAGGGGATGGAGGGGGAACAACCACCAGAAACAGATTTGACCAGATGCCACCAGGATTTTGAGGAGGGAGACAGGTTTGAGAGAAAAGAGATATTGTTCCCCGGCTCTCCTGAGGGTAGACACACACTACTTGTAAATGCGAGTCAGCTTTGTGAAAGGAATTGAGATTACCTTCAGTTGGATTTGCCTTCCAGGAGGCGAAGGCAAGTAGTTTCAGGCCAACTGCCTCACCACAAGATTCTGTGTACCATGGACGGGAAGAAGGGAGTGACAACTGAAGACAAGATGGGGTAAGAGCAATTTACTTTGCAAGAATTCCCATGATGAGTTGATGTCAGAGGCAGTAAATATTGGAGACCAGTCCAGGTGATTGATGGCTGCTTGAAGACCGTGCCAGTCGGCCTGAGTGAAATGCTAGACTCGTCGGTGCTGAGGAGGATCTCTGAGAATAGCAAGAGAGATGTCCACTTTAACAAGCACATGACCAGAAGAACTGATTGGAGCAGAAGAAGAACAGCAGACATTTGCAGGGAAGTTAGTCATAACCAAGTCTAGAAGAGTTGATGTACTGTAGACTGAGATCCGGATTGGGAAATTGACAAATTGTGTCATTCCCAATGAGTCGCAGAAGTCCTTTGCTGTGGTGCCGTGGCTGGTGCGAGAGGTACCTACACCCAGCCAGCTGGCATGATGACAGTTGAAGTCACCACATATGAGGAAGAGTGAGTTGGGATGAGGGGATAGATGTTGGTCCATGTTGTCAGACAGAGAGATATAAATGGAGTCACCACTGTTCGGTGGACTGTACAACACACATACAGTCACGTGAAAAAGTAAGTACACCCCATGTAAAGTTTTGACTTTTTCAACATATTTCAACATAGAGGTATCTGATCTTCATTTCAACAATATTGATAGATTAAGGTGATATAATATAACAAATATCATGAAACATTTACATTTTGTAGTCCATTGTATAATTTAAATAAACATAAATGCAAATTTCGCATGTGGAAAAAGTAAGTGCACCCCGACATTTATCACTACTTCTAATACCTAAAATTAGAATCAGGTACACCAGCTCAGGTGCAAATAATTAGAACATCGCCAGAGAGGACCTTGGAGGGACCTGTTTAATTTAAACCTCAGACATTTAGTTTGGTTTGCTCTTTGTTGTTGAAGTGTGCGGCATCACCGTGCCTAGATCAAAAGAGCTCTCTGAGGCCTTCAGAAAGAAGGTTGTAGATGCCTACGAGTCTGGGAAGGGATTTAAAAAGATCTCCAAACAATTTGAAATCAATCATTCGACAGTCCGGAAGATCATCTTCAAGTGGAGAAGATTCCAAACAACTGCCAACTTGTTCAGGCCAGGCCGCTCCTGCAAGTTCAGTCCGAGAGCAGACCGCAAGATGCTGAAAGAAGTCTCTAAGAACCCCAGAATGTCATCACGGGACCTACAGGTAGCTCTTGCCACTGTTGATGTCAAAGTGCACGAGTCTACCATGAGAAAGAGGCTGCACAAATTTGATCTTCAAGGGAGGTGTGCCAGGAGGAAACCTTTGCTGTCCAGAAATAACATCAGGGCAAGACTATTGTTTGCGAATTAACACCTCAGCATAGACCAGCACTTCTGGAACGATGTGCTCTGGACAGATGAGTCAAAGGTAGAGCTATTTGGCCACAGTACCGAAAGACATGTTTGGCGAAAACCAAAGACAGCATTTGACCACAAGAACCTGATACCACTGTAAAGCATGGTGATGGAAATATTATGGTTTGTGGCAGCTTTGCTGCATCAGGGCCTGTGCAGCTCACCATCATAGAATCCACTATGAATTCTTCATTGTACCAGAGGGTGCTTGAGGATAATGTGAGGCCATCTGTCGGAGTGTTGAAGCTCAACCGAAGGTGGACCTTGCAACATGACAATGACCCTAAACATACCAGTAAATCCACCAAGGAATGGCTGAAAAGAACGAAATGGAGGGTTCTGGAATGGCCAAGTCAAAGCCCGGATCTAAATCCCATCGAGATGTTGTGGGGGGATTTGAAACGAGCTGTGCATGCAAGAAACCCCTCAAACATTACACAGCTGAAAGAATTCTGCATGGAGAAGTGGGCAAAAATTTCTCCCAGTCGATGTCAGAGACTGGTCGACAGTTATAAGAAACGCCTACCTGAGGTTGTTTCTGCCAAACGGGGGCAATACCACTTATTAGAGACAAGGGTGTACTTACTTTTTCCACATGCGAAATTTGTATTTATGTTTATTTAAATTATACAATGGACTACAAATTGTAAATGTTTCATGATATTTGTTATATTATATCACCTTTATCTATCAATATTGTTGAAATGAAGATCAAATAGCTGTATGTTGAAATATGTTGAAAAAGTCAAAACATGTACATGGGGTGTACTTACTTTTTCACGTGACTGTATGAACAAAAGGTGGGAGCGAAGGGGAAGCTGTAGCCAGAGGTACTCCTGGGGGTCTGAAGGAGAGAGGGCAGTGCAGGGAGAGTGAGGAGGAGAGTTTTTGATAAAGATAGCCACCCCACCACCAGGACGAGGCTCAGGTCTATCATACCGGAGGAGGGAGTAACCATGGAGAGATATTAAGGAATCAGATACATCTTGAAGGAGGAAGGATTCTGTTAAGCAGATTAAGTCTGGTTTGTCAGAAGCAACCTGTATGAAGAGATCAATCAGGTTTGAGCAAAGGCCCCGGATGTTTTAGCTCCATACCATTAAGGAAGAGGAAGGGGAGAATCGGATACAGGACAGGGGAGGGAGGGGAGGGGGAGGGTAAGATGAGGAAGAGGAGGAGGTAGTGGGAGCTGTTGATAGTGTGTTGGAGATTTCAGAAGAGCTGTGAGAAAGGGAAGGATGAGGAGGACAAAACGTTTGATGGTGATTGAAAGAGGCACAGTGATGTGTTGTTTGTGGGGGGCAGAGTGAGGATTAAGGTTGGAGGAGGTGGAGGTATGAGTTACATGGGAGAGGAAGTGGGGAGGAGGCCGCTTTGAGGAGGAGGGGTGAGAGCGGAGGATTGGAGAAAAATGGAGGGTGGGGAGATTTGAAGGGGAGGGGGTAGGGGAGAGTTTTGAATGGGAGGTGCTGAGGGGGGAAATTAGGAGGGGAGGGGTGAGAGGGGAGTTTGGGAGGGGAGGAGGGAGTATAGGAGGGGAGGGGCGAGGGGGAGTTTAGAAGGGGAGGGGCAAGGGGAGAGTTTCGGAAGGGAGAGGTGAGGGGTGAGTTTAGGAGGGAAGGGGTGAGTTGGGATTTTAGCAAGTTTTGGACGATTAATGGAAAACGAACATTTATTGCAAAATGAGTTTCTTGTGATTTTGAAGTCGGAGATCCATTTGAAAATGTTAGAGGATGGTTTGAATGCAGGTGAGTTTTGGGAATGTAGAAAGGAAGACTGTAAGAGGTTGAATTTTTTTTGAAATGGAGAGATTTGATGAGCTAATTGAAGACAGCTTTTTAAAGAGGAAGAATTCAAGCGTGTTTATAATTTACAACAGAAAACAACACTGCAGGGGAAAGTTTAAACATTTTTAAACGAAACCGTGAAAACTATCTGGGAAATTCCCTGAAGTGAAGGCATGGAGGCTAAGGGGGATGAAGGATTCCAGAACAGGTTCAGAAGCAAAAACAGAAGAATAGGGGTTTGACAGCCATGTGAGCAGAGAACGAAGGAACAGGGAGGTGTATAAGCAATTGTGTTAGTACGGGAGGAAGGGCCTACTTTTTAAATTCTTCGTTAATATATATATTTTATTGAAGGTTAGGTGAAAGTGGATCTGAGGAAGTCGAAGACAGGTTGAAGGAGTATGGTGAAAACTAGAATTGGAAGGTATCGGCTGGAGAGGATTGAGATTTGAAGGAAGGAGAGAAAATGGGTGGGGCAAAACACATGGTCACGGTCGGGGGAGGCAGAGCCACGAGGAGATAAGGAAATTAGTTATATTAAGAATTTTTTTGAGTTTTTTTAATTTATTAAGACTTTAAGCAATGGGTAATATGTTTGTGGGAAGTATGGGGTGAAAAGAAAGACAAAGAAAAAAGCAATACAGTGAGAGAATGAAAGTAAATAAACAACAAACGACTGCCGAGGAGACGGAAGCCTCAAGGGACCAGGCCTCAAACGCGGCACGAACAAAACTGATATGTTAAAGGGATCTGTTTTTTTCACCTCTTATGGAATACAGTGATGTTGGCTGATTTCCATGCAGATATAAGATAATCTAGGTATAATGATCGGATGAAGAGGGTAAAGATTGGAGGAAGTGCAAAAGCAGCGGGCTAGGTTTTTACAACATGTGAGCTTATGCCAGCCAGTCCAGTGGCAGAGTCAGAGTCAGAGGTTGAAAAAAACTTCTCCACCTTTTCAGGTGCAAAAGATACAGAGTTCAGTAGCACTTGAGGAATACTCTGTAGGGTAGGTACAGAGATTTCATGGTTGGGGACACAATATTTGGAGGTAAATACAGAATTGAAGAATTCGCCCTCTCATGAGCGGAGTCGGCTGTGGTGCCATTTGAAGTGTCGGAAGGGACACACACACACACACACACACACACACACACACACACACACACACACACACACACACACACACAAGCACACAAACACACAAACACACACACACACACACACACACACACATCTTATCTGGAATGATCACGATTACCCCTGTACCATACCATCCCTTGCTGCATGGGCCCTGCCAAACAGGGGGTGTCTTCCACGTATCCATCCTGCTTTGGTACGTATTACCACTTAATAATAAGTTAAAGTTAACACAGCCGGGATGATCACCACCAAAAAAGGCAAATTAGCTCAGTTGGTCCTGCAAAAAAACACATGACCTCTCCCTTTCCCTTGCAATGGCAGTTGTTAAACTGCTAACCACAGCACCCACTGGGGAAAGGAATCAATCCATAGATGCATTTTTGCTTCCTGGCTATCATCAGTGTGGAGTGGATTCAACATTTGCTGGTGTGGCACAAGGGTTCATGACACCGTCCCAATTAAGAAGTGCCGGAGGTATTTATTACCTCGCAGGATGGCATGGCTGATCATTTTCTGGGTGGAGTCCACCCCGCTTGATAATGGCCAGTTGTCCTCAACATTCATGGTGGGACCTCACATTTTGAGCATGTGGGCTAATCTGTATATGTTTGACCATGTCATTTGGCCTTCAGGCTGAAGTGCATGTGTACATTCGTTTGACAAGTTTTGTTAGACTGTGTAATTTCACCACAGGGCCGAAGGACACATCCTTTGCTTTGTAAAAATGTTTGTTTTTTTTAAACCTTTTTATTCAGAGAAAGCTTCATAAGTGTCCATTGGTCCCCAACATTTATTGTATGACAATGTGTTATGGCCTTGTGGGCTCGGATGTGTTTGTTGTTGTACTACCATTTACCTCAGCCACTGGGCCAGGTGCATGTGTATTATAGTCAGGTTCACTATGTTTTTTCGTTCAAAATTATGGTAGATTAGCAAACCTATACATTTTTGGAAACGTTATTACATGGAAAATCTGAAAATCAATGTTTACATTTGCCAATTCCGACCAATTCGATTCGACCAATTCGACCAATTCGACCAATCGCTTCGATCGACCATTCGACCAATTAGATCGATTCGATTTGCCAATCAATTTGACCGACCTTTGCTTGTGTGGAACGGACTGTGAAAACGATGCGGACTATATTGTCGGATAGGACACACAGGACAGTGATGACGAACTCTAAATGGCATATTCTGTAATCGTGTATGTTTGATGCCATTGACTGCCCGTGTATATTTTGTCATTGACTGCCTGTATAGATGTGAAGTTATACTGACTGCATGTGTATATATGATTTTGCTGACTGCCTGTGTATGTTTGGTGATATGAATTATTGTGACACATTTTGATGTTATTAACTGCCTGTACAAAATGATAACATGTATTTGATTATGCAACTTATCGCGAATATAAAGACAGTATTTTGCAATTCAAAACCTTTGATTCGTGTCTTACCATTCCCCATAGCACTAATTTGATACTTTCATTGGATTCCTTGTCCCTGAAAATATAGGTTTAGTATATTTTAAAAAGTTTTTAGGGTAATTAGAGGCAGAAATAGAACAAAATATGTATTTTACAGTGGCCATTTTGAAAATCCAAAATGGCCGCCATACAGGTATCTTTCCAAATGTAAACATTGATTTTTAGTTTCCTTATGCTATAACCTTTCCAAAAATGTATAGGTTTGCTAATCTACCATGATTTTGAACGAAATATAATTTATTGACATAGTGAACCTGACTATTAGTTTGACAAGCTTTGTTTAATCATGCACTTTCGTCTTGGAAACCGATGTACATATCTTCAGCTTTTTTTACAATATTTGTTTTGTCTCTTTTTCACCTACAAAAGGCATGTCACAATAGAGGTGACAACCAATGAGCCAGAAAAGCATCTGCTGATTGATTCCTTTCCCCAGGGTGTAACTGACGATCCTGCCAAAAAAGGCTTCTACAGCCACTGATGTTGTGGTTAGAATTGCATCATCTGAGACTGCATTAGGCAGTGAGTGGTTCTATGTTTTTCACTGACTGAAACTGAGGCAGTTTGATATTTAATGTTGATATATAGGTGTAGAGGTCAGGAAACGATGCAGCATGCACCCAGTGCATGTTCAGTAGTAGTGGAAGCAGGAATATATCATTGGCAGTGCGATCAAGTACTAGTGATGGTAGTGGAGATGTTGCAGCAAGAGGTGTCGATCGAGGGAGAAGGGGTGAGGAGGGATAGGAGGAGGCCGACGGCGACGGGAGAGAGGTGTTGTTTGTAAGAGAGGGCCAGGTTATAAGAGGTGGAAGGAGGAGGATGAAGGCAAGAGGTTTGCCAAATGCTCATAATTGGCAGGTGGTGGCAGACCTAAAGCAGGAAATGGTATTTCCGGAGGAAATCTATGTGACAATGTTGCGGCAACAAAGCGGGTCACCTTTGGGGAGTTGTCAGTAGTCAGTATCTTGGGAAGAGAACATGGAGGAGGTGCACGAGAGGAAGAGAGGAAAGTACAGTGATCTGGAGGCAGAGTGCCGGGAGATTGCTTGGAGAGTTTGTTGTCAGCCATTTGAGGTGGGATGTACAGAATATCTTGGTAATGCCTTTTATGCATTTCTGGCTCGAATTGGTGGGTGTGGGACGGTAAGAATGCAGATATTTGACAGATTGGCTCAGGTCACGTTGAAAGGAAGTTCAGGAGGGAGTTCCGGAACTCTCGATTTGGAGGAAGTTCAGGAGGCAGGTCGAATGATGTCTGTTGAGGTTGATTGTTGGGAGGTTCATTCTGCCCCAAAAGGAGTGGTGACTGAGCGTGGAAGATGCATGGAGATATACGTGTTTTGTTCATGGCTATTGTTGTTGTTGTTGTTGTTGTTGTTGTTGTTGTTGTATATCCACAAACAGTTCTCATCTACATGCCCGTGGAATGGAGACAGTCGATCGATCTAGCGGGGGTGAGCCAGAAATCCCCCCATCCAGGATGGTGTACCCCCGCCTACATAAAGTCAGTGCCACAAGAGAGATAGAGAGAGAGAGATAGAGAGAGATAGAGAGAGATAGAGAGAGATAGAGATAGAGATAGAAAGAAAGAAAGAGAAAGAAAGAGAGAGAAATAAAATATGAATGAAGAGCAGAGAAGAGAAGAGAAGAGAAGAGACAAAACAGAGACAAGAGGGAAAGGGCTGGCCCATGGGGAGCGATGCGGCTAACCATGACCGCGCTGCCCTGACAAATCCGGGCAGCAGGTAAGAATGGGGAAAATTTAGCTCCCAACTTGCATTGGGGGGTGTAACCACCTCAAAGAGGTGTCCCTGATACTTGTGTGCATGGTTATTGTTTTAAGCAGGATATAATATGTTGTGGGGCTAGTTCGTGTGTGTGTGTGTGTGTGTGTGTGTGTGTGTGTGTGTGTGTGTGTGTGTGTGTGTGTGTGTGTGTGTGTGTGTGTGTGTGTGTGTGTGTGTGTGTGTGTGTGTGTGTGTGTGTTGTTTGAATATTGTTTTTGCTGTTGTGAGCGGTGTATGTTATGAGGCTAGTTGGTTGGTTGTTCCAGTATATATTTTTGATGCAGTGGATTATTTTGTTGTTGTGGTTTGTGTCCTCGCTGATGGGTCGGTGGTGCATAAGTACCCACATGTAGTTGCTGCACATGGAGACATATGTGCCTCTGTTAGTCTAGTAGGAAGACTAGGTCCCCCTGCACCCCCCGGCGATATACTTCTAATCAGTGTTTCTAGATTGGAAAAAATGTGTAGAAAATGACTAGCTATGGCCCCAAGCTGAAAAAATGTCCCACATACCATTTTTATGCAAATTACTGCTGCCATTATCAAAAAAAGACTAGGTCCCCCTGCACCCCCCCGGAGATATACTTCTAATCAGTGTTTCTAGATTGGAAAAAATGTGTAGAAAATGACTAGCTATGGCCCCAAGCTGAAAAAATGTCCCACATACCATTTTTATGCAAATTACTGCTGCCATTATCAAAAAAACGATTTTTGACATATCTCAGCCAATATTGCAGATAATTGAAAAATGAAGGTGTCTAGACCCATGTTTTGAAGGGCATAGATCATGATAGAACTATTCATAACATGATTACATGTGTCTATGGTATACTAGTATGCTAATTAGTGCTTTATTTACAAAATAATCACAGTTTTACGAAATAATAGACTCATATTAAGGTCCGTCTACACAGACGTTAACACAAAGTTTTATTTTTCTAAATACCCTGTGAAATTCACCGAATGCCCTGTGAAACCTGGGATTCTTCTCCAGCTTTTTCAAGGGCCCGACTTTTCCCTTCCCTTTGAAGGCACTGGTGCAGTCTTCTCCGCTGAACACATAGTACCCCAGGAGAGTGGCACAGTAGTCCTCTCCCAGGGATTCTGCCAGCTCAGAGACGTTGACAAGTTGGCGATGCTTCCCTGACCCTGTATCCAGGTACACCGTCAGCTTGATGTTGTGGGCATGGTGGAGCAGGATCAGGAGGATGTCTGTGTCCGGTGTTCTGACTACAGCGTTCTTGTATCCGATGGTAGCAGCATGATGGAGGTACAGAACCACCCTGGTATCAGTCTCTTCCTGGTTGCTGTAGATCGTGGGGAGTTCACGTACCTCGACCTGAAACACAAAAAGGCACCGCATTTCAATCACCAGTCACTGCCAGTTTCAGTATATCTCCGGGGGGTGCAGGGGGACCTAGTCTTTTTTTGATAATGGCAGCAGTAATTTGCATAAAAATGGTATGTGGGACATTTTTTCAGCTTGGGGCCATAGCTAGTCATTTTCTACACATTTTTTCCAATCTAGAAACACTGATTAGAAGTATATCTCCGGGGGGTGCAGGGGGACCTAGTCTTTTTTTGATAATGGCAGCAGTAATTTGCATAAAAATGGTATGTGGGACATTTTCTCAGCTTGGGGCCATAGCTAGTCATTTTCTACACATTTTTTCCAATCTAGAAACACTGATTAGAAGTATATCTCCGGGGGGTGCAGGGGGACCTAGTCTTCCTACTAGACTATGTAGGCCCAACTTGGCGAACCATATCGAGGTTCAAGGGCCGAAAGTGTTGATGCTGAGTATTTTGACTGAAGACCTTGTGAGCGAGGAACACCTGTGGTCCAGGTGTGTTTTGAAATTGCAATTATATATGCCGTATATACACAAGTGGGCCATTTATCTATTACTGGTTTTGAACCCCTGTAATTTTGTTGCTAAGAAACAAAATCGAACTAAATATTTACAGGATATAGGTGAGGGCGAGACTACCGGAAGTAAGCTGTAACACGTACCCTTTTGTGGTTTGTTTTCAACGTATCCAATCACGTGACTGTTGTCGCGAAGGGTGCACTAACCGGAAGTTACGTAGTTTCGCGGGTGCCTATAGGTACATATTTCAAGGTTTTTGTTGTAAAAAAATTATTGAATTCAGAAGTGTCGAAAATTAGTTATGAATTTCTCAGGTGACTTCCGTCATTTCAAGCAGTGTTTGCATCCTTTCGCGATGCTCCAAGACCATTTTCTGTCTCATTCCAACAGTAATTTCTCCAAAAGCTGCTTGAATCTGCTCCTTCCAGGTCTTGGATGTAGTCTGGTTCAGTTGCATAAACCTTCCCCTTAAGAAATCACTGCAAGAAGCAATTGCACGTACCCACTGGGGTCTCCAGGTCCTCGAAGGGCTCGATGAGACATTTTACCGACCAGTGGATGGGTCACTGTTTGCCCAATATCCCTTAGCCCCCTCATTCGGCAGACCTCACCCCATGCAAACACAGAGGAAGAAGAAGAAGCACTGCAGATGTTGCAAAACATCAGAACAGCACACAGCAGATTTGTTGTTTTTTTCAGCAGTAAACAAAGCTTGAGGTCTCTTCCTGGTCATAATGAAGGACATATAATAATAATAATAATAATAATAATAATAATAATAATAACTAGCCGAAACCTGTGGAACATCCACGGAAGGGAGGATGTGGTGTATGGATAGAGTGTACCATTATGGATGGCATAGGGGATTTGCTTGTCCGAGTAAGAGTTAGGAAGAAAGATGAGAATGAAGAATGCGTATATGAACAACGATCGCCGACACCGGCACAAATGCATGCTCTGAATTGTCCACTCAGCGGACGGCTTGCTTTCGCCTTCGCCTGTCCAATCAGCGGACGGCTTGCTTCGCCTTCGCTCAGCAGACGCCAATACGATGGCGTCGTTAGATGGCGTCGTATCGGCAGTTAATCGGATGCTTTTGGGCCCCAACGTCGGCTAATTCAGATTTTTCGAGTATGGCTGTACGTGATAAACAAAGAGCGCGGTTCGTAGATCGTAAATCCATTAGTGCCGTGGGCATCGGGTCACTAGGTGCGGCGTAAAAGGGAAAACAAAGTCGAGTCCTTACGGTATTATTATATAGATAATAACTATAACGGCACTCGGTAGAGAGAATACCTCCGACAGGTTGAACAGTTTACATTTTGTATCCCACTGATAGGCCGGATCTGCATCGAAGCCTGAACCAAATCAAATCAGCATGTTCTTGTCATCTCCCAACTCGTGCACCAAGTTTCTCTAATATACGTCCATAACTTTTTGAGATATTGTAATGTATACATATATATTTTGGTGTGATCTCTCAATGATGGAAAAATACTTAAAATTATTATAGTAGTCGCATCAGGATCTTCAGCAAAATCTAATCAATTTTTTCCTGATCACACACACCAACCTGTTTATTTTTTCTATACATGTTATAGCACAAGCCTACTTCGGCTTTATTGACAATAATCGAGAATGAAATAATGCAAAATATTTTTGAGATAATCTGCTATAATTTAGTAATATCAAATATTTATTATATTTAAGCAGGAGTGTCCGTCCATCGCCAAGCTACTCCCTTAGTTTTGGGGCGAGCACGCGGAACCATCTGTGAAACCTTTTGGGGTTCCAGAAGGTGTTCCAAGGTGGTTGGGGGGTTTCATAAATTTCTCAATACAATTATTATGTTAATTTATCATCCGTTCGAGGTGTTAGGTACCCGCCCTTGCTCGCCGACAGATTCGTCTGTATTGGTTATCGCATCAGATCGGTGTCTCTATTTCTTTACCTCACGAGTGTTTGTAACATTTAATTTCATTATATTCATGGTATCGTATTAATATTTGATGGGAATTATGCTGTTTGGAATGAAAATATAGAGAGATTTAGTGCAAAGGAGAATGAGGAAATGATGAGGGTTTTCCATCCGTGACATTCGCGGATTTGGCAATTGCAGTTTCACCATTGATCGCGTATAGAAACATTCAGCTGCAGTAATTTGTTTTGCCCAAGTCCTTCACGAACCGGCTGTCCATGCCTGACGTTTGACTGAAGGTGTCACAGGATTGTGGAATGCATTGGTTCATGGTTTATCATATTCCGTTTCCGCATTTTCTGTTTGCATTTGGCCTCCAAAACCCATGCAAAACATATCATGGATACCTCGCTAGTTTCATATTAATTCCATGGAATCCTCCAGCTTAGCTTGAAAATAACCTTTATATGAAACCCTTAATCTTTGGAAACCCTTTGTTGACATTTTCCTTCCACTCATATGGGACTCGTTGATGTGCTCCTAACCTTTTCCAAAACTATTTGTTGTCAAGTTGTCCCTTGCCATTAGTTAGCATACTTTACTGGAGGTCATTAGTACTTCCTTGAGGGTATATTTGACATGCATCCCAAATTCTCTTGGAAGTTCTCCCATCCTTTCACTGCGGCCACTTTCTGTGATAAAATGGCATAAGAAGCGGCAATATATGTCAGAAGGCAAAATGAAGGAGCATAATTTCCAAAAAGTTCACCAGATGGCCAATTGAACATAACCTGTAAAATGGGACTGCATATTGAAGAATCAACTGAATTTTCTTTTATTTCCCTCAAAATTTGAAAAACCAAGGAAAACGACATAAAATTTTTATTTTTTACGACATCCATTTAATAACCTTCGCAAAAGTCCTGACCATGCCCTCTTGCCTCATTGGCTGTCTCTTTATAACCCATCGGAATGCAGTGCAATCCTTTTTTTTGTTTAATTCTCCCCTTTTGTAATGCTGGCAATAATGGATACTTCAGTAAGTGGTCTTTCTCGCACGCAGAGGCGGAATTTCCATCATTGGTGGGTCGGACACTGTACAATAATATTATGAGACAATTCCTCAGGCCCAATTTGTCAAGGGCTTTATCGATTGCAGCCAAGAGCAATTACATCCGTGCGCTGACTCTGACTTTTCTCAGAATGCTTGTGGTAGTGACGGGCACAGCTCGTGCTGCAATCACTAATTGCCCACATTACTAACAATTTGCCATGGAAAACAATATGGCGACAGGATTCATTGTCATTGCACATAAACATTGTCATTTTCCTTTTGTACTGTTTTTTATATTCAATAGGACTGTATTTTTTGTCTGTGGTTGCATATCAGAGCCATTTTATGTGTTGCATATTCTGCTTCCATTCTGCTTTATTTGCATCAACAACAACAACAACAACAACAACATGCATTTTAAGGCCATTTTCCCTGCTCGAGCGGGGGTTAGCCTTGCGGTCCCCATGACAATCTTCTCCATTTTGCCCTATTTTCTGCATCTCCCCTTGTTAACCCCCTTGCCCGCATTTCTTCTTCCACCATCTTTAGCCAAGTCTTTCTCGGTCTTCCCCGAAGCATTGGATGAGAAAAGAAAAAGAGGTGTGCAGTCGTAGTTTTGCCAGTTTTCTTATCTATATTCATCAATGCAGGCTGATTTTTTGCGAAACATGCCTGATAAACTGCTGCCAACTATAGGCATCCAATGCAAAATCCAAATCCACAACAATACACAGCACAAACTGACAACAGAATCCATTTTCCACCGTTTCCTTTACTGGCCAGATGGCCTCGAAGTGTGCACGTCGAGCTGTCTAGTTTGGATTTGAATTTTGGCCCTGGCTAAAAAATAACTGTCATTCCAGTGTTTCACAGGCAGGCTGAGGCATCAATATGTGTGCCGTCCCTCAGAAGGACGTGAAACTTGGCGTCCCGGCTGACGTTGGTGGACGTTGAAGACCCACGGTGCTCTTTGCGAAGAGGAGGCGAGGCATCGCCGGCACCATGAACAAATTATTGTCTAACATATAAGTGGCACGGCCACACACACACCAAATTGTGCAACCAGCAGCCATGTGCTGCACATATGAAACTAGACTTTCATTCAGTAGAGCGCATGCACCCACCAGGCTGAACAGATTACGTTTTGCATCCCACTGATAGGCCGCAACTTCATCCAGAGATGAACCAAAATCACATTTGCTTTTTATTGTCACATACCCAACTCATTCACCAAGTGTTGTCTGAATCCATCAGATCTTCACCAAAATCAAATCAATTCGTCCTTGGCACAGACTCAACCTGTCAACCAAGTTTCGTCCGAATATGTCCATAACGTTTTGAGATATTGTGGTGCATATTGTTTTTGGCCACATCTCTCAATGGTGAAGAATCACATAAGTTCTGGTATCCTGATCCTGATCCGGATCTTCACCAAAATCTAATTGATTTGTTATTGTCACAAATCCAAGCTGCCCACCAAGTTTACTCTGACTCCATCCATACTTTTTTGAGATGTCCTGCTCACAGATAGACAAGCAGTGGTGAAAACGTAACCTTCGGTGGTGGAGGTAATAAACGGACAAGGGAAAGCACTTATTCCATTGTGCTTCTTCAAGTGATCAAATACCGGAAAGTACATATCTTTTGCATGGATCTAACTTTTGAGCTTTGTGCTGATAAATCATTTATTTGAAAGTTAAGTCCATTGAATAAATATTCCTTGTTGTACAAAAGTATTCACGTTTGATGCGTGAACGTTACATACCATGAAACATCTTTAAAAGGAAAACTGCAAAACATCATTTGCGCAAACAATTAGTTCTTTACCGTATTAGTAAATTATTAATTAATTTTTATTTTAAAGTATTATTTTTTTAATTTTTATTTTAATTAAATAAAAAATAATTTATTTATTAATTTAATTAATTATTTTTATTTCATTTAAATTGAAAATTATTAATTAATACGAATTTACAATTGGTTCTTTACTTTACCGCTGATCAATATACAGTTTACTCTGTCACATTTTGCTACAAAGTCGAATTGGTCATACTGATTGAAAATCCGTTGTTCGTCTTGGTTAATTCTTGCAGTTCCTAATTCTTCAGATTCTAAATAATTGCATGTTTTTTTGTTTTTTTTTCAAATAATTACATTTCCTCACTTTGACAGTTTTCAGAAAAAGAAAATCCACAAGTATTCGACCACTCACATTATCCCAGTATATGTGTGTGTATATATATACATATATATATAGTATATATATATATATATATATATATATATATATATATATATATATATACTGTATGTATATACTGTATGTATATACTGTATGTATATATATATATATATATATATATATATATATATATATATATACTGTATGTATATACTGTATGTATATACTGTATGTATGTATATATATATATGTGTATATATATATATATATATCTATATATATATATATATATATATATATATATATATATATATATACTATATACTGCATATATATATATATATATATACTATATACTGCATATATATATATATATATATATATATATATATATATATATATATATATATATATATATATATATATATATATTGTTACAGACGCGGTTGTGGATGTTGGTTTACCGAGCGGTTTGGTATGACCGCGTCTGCACGTTTACCCGATTATACTCGAACCTTGGCCGAGTCGCGCTACGCTAGATCAATGAAGGAAAAGGACACAACGGCTGGGATTAAAATGACACGACACCCGGGATACGGTTCTCAAGACCTCCGGAGGAGGTTATATTATGGCGGAAGGTTAGATTACAGGAATGAGAGGGACAGCATAGTAAGGTGGGCACTTAAACACGGTCTTATCTTAGCCCCGACAGACAACAGATAAACAGCACAAGGCTGACTCACACGGGGATTGATGGCAAGGAAAGCGGGTAGTCGATGGCTCAAGGTGCACTCTTGGCTCAAGGACAGAATCGACCTGCTCCGGTCCAGAGATGCGGGAGGTCTCACTCAGCGCTCGGAGGTGGTGACTGGCTCTTCTTCAAGCTCGGGGCGCATCTGACGTCACGTCCGGTAAGTCGCTGCGTATATCCGGCGGGGAGTGACACGCCCTCGGCTAGTTAGCTCCGCCCCAGATGGAATCGGTCCGCCCTTCTTATTGGGTGCGGGGGGGTTACCGGCTCCGCCCCTGACGAGGAGCTGACAGCCGGCCCCTTCGTGGTAACCCCGTGGAGCGCATGGGCAATGGCGGCTAACCACGCCGCAGTGAGGACGCACACTCCCCGCGCCGCGCCGCCCCCAATCTCCTCTGTTGTTGTAGTTGTAGTTGTTGTTGTAGTTGTTGTTGTTGTTGTAGTTGTTGTTTCATGGGGAAGATGGGAGGAGGTAAGGGGAGGTCCTAAACTCACTACTGGTGCCATACAATCACATTCTGGTGCAACGAAGAGTCAGAATTAATGGAAACGAGTCCTTAACTGACATAGACTAAGAATAACTAGCAAGATGTCCGAAAGTTGTCTACGTGAGATGCGGTGGACCTGGGCACGACATTTAATGGGGGAAAAGGGGGAAGGTCGGTTCTACAGAGTGTTATTTACAGGCAATGGGACTAGGGAATGGGGGATTGGGGATAGTTGGGGAGTATTGGGGAAATAGGGGAATATTTACAAGCGGATATGGAGGCCAAATGCCATATTCGCAACATTGCACCCTTCTCTACCCTCGGGGCGTCCCGACCCGATAAATTTTTACCTACTTTAGTGTGGCACGCAGATGTAGTTCCCTCTACTATTAACTCTACCCTGAGTGCGACAGTTTTACAGATATTCACAAATGAGTAAATATGTCCCCCTGCGACGTTGCACCCTTCTCCTCACAGAAACACACCCACAGGATAACCGAATCCGGAAAGAATTCGCAAACTAAACATACAGCCGGTAGGGAGCATTATTTACAAGACTACGCTGATATTTACACTACGATCCAGGACCTGTTTTTGGAGGAAACACATGCAGATGTTATGCATAGAGAGAGCACGCATGCCAGCATCGATACACCAACCCACGAGTGCTCTGTGGCCTTACGGCCTTTAATAATGTGCAGAGCACCCCTTCCAGCACCAAAAGCACCACCCCATCACACAGTCAGCACCATCCGGTGCACCAATAAAGTGTTTATAAATCACCGGTGGTGTCGCAGCCGGCCGATGTTCTGCCGCTGGTCTTGCCTTCGTGTGGTGCACTTGGTGTTCTTGCCTCTTTCAAAAAAAATAAAGAAAGGCGCCAACCGCGTCCATTTCTGTATTGTGGCCGTCAGGGGGCCAACTATAAGTGGTTCACCTTGTATGGCATAGGTGCCACGTTGGACCCATAGGTCCATCCATGGGGTGGTGCTTGGCCGCAAAAGAACTGCGGTCCATTGTGGGTGGCCACAAACATTGCGGTCCATATGGTGTATCGATCCAGGCAGCAAGCAGCGAAAGTGCAGGCCCACAACTGCGGATCCAGCACCTCTCTCTCCTCTCTCTCTGCCCCAAAACCAGATCCTCGGAGGTGGGAGACAAAAGAAGAGAAAACAAGTGAGTAAAGGTGGCAAGGGCGCAAAAGGTGGCAAGGGCGCAAAAGTGCACGCAATATAAGATGATGCACACTGGGGGCACATGGGAACCAGGTGAGACAGGTACGTTCCTACCGTACGCCCCCCCCCCCCACCAGGTAACCTACATGGCCCCTCCCTTACCCCTTACTGTATCCACAAAACACAACACTACCCATAAATATCTACTTTACAAATCAACAAACATCCCTACTGTCTTCCCCGTTCCTCCCATATACCAAATTCGTCTTCTCTCCCTCCTAACCAATCAAATTTGCCATTTTCAACTCTCATCAAAATTTGCCATCTCCAACTGAACATCAAAATTTGCCATTACCAATTCATCATCAGTCCCTCCTAGGGAGGGAGAGATGGAATCACCCCAATGTCTCATCCACGTCGTGATGCGTCTCACAAATCCAACAGCAATTCTCATTTCCTGCACAGAACAAAGAAAACACAGGTGTGGAGTCATCATCATCACCACAGGTAAGTGGCTGCGTATGGTGCGACAGGTTCATCAATCCTAACTATTTCCTAAATGACTTTAACAACTTTACATTACCCGGGGTCTTTCTCCTGCCAAACCATTGGCCCTCTTACACTATGGGTTCTAAAAACCAATGCCCATTGACCAAACTGTGGTGCTTTTCAATTTGGGGTCTCACTCCCCCGATTCATCTCCCGGTGCCCTCGCACAATTTCTGGGCCGCGACGTGTACCTCTCCCAGCGGGTCTACCCACCTGCACACCTCCACCACTGCAGTTGCCTCCGAGCTTACCTGCTCCTTACCCTAACCTAACTACCTGGGGAAGGCCCTCTGGCGCTCTCCCCACTCGGTGCCCTCTCTGGCACTGGGCTACCCGATCCACACCCGGGATCCTCAGACACCCACTCACAACTACCGGCTCCCAGAGCCCACCTGCGGCCTCACCTGGCCGACATCCTCACAGTGGTGGAGTGCCCAACCGACTACACACACTAACAGGCTACACGCCCAGCCATTTCCACAACACTAATGCACCCATCCACAATACCATTCTGCAACCGCACCACAAATGCCAATATCCAACCACAATTTACCTGTACCCTCTACCTAACACTTACACTACCCGGCCCGGGTATCCGTGATGGGGGTCCACTCTTCCCCCATTCACACCTTCGCACCATGCACACCACTCCGTACCACTTACTCCAACTCTCTCCACACACCTGTACTTGCACACCTGTGCTCTCATTCTTGGTGCCGCCTGCACCCTTCTCTCCCCAAGCGCATTCGCGCTGATCCACAACACTCATTACTCACACACTGTTCCACACACCTGTCCAGTTGCACACCTGTGCAATCACACCTGTTCAATTCTCACACACACGGCATCATCTCAGCTAACTACTCCCTTCTGAAACTTGCGCTTCCCAGTCGTCCCTTTAAACTATTGCGCTCCCTCGTCATTATCATCCACACTAATCTACCTGCGTCCCCACTACAGGTATCAGTCACTAACTAAAACTTAACGTTACCTAATGTCATCTTCTAGGGCCCTATCCATATAACCTAACCCACCCGGGCTAGTTTTCACTGCCATACACCCCATAATCTAGTGCTCCTTTGCCCCCCCTATGGGAAGGGTGGCAGGGATGCCAGCCTTACCCACCGGGCCCATCGCTCACTACCAATTTTGCACATCAAATTTCAACAAATTAACAATTTGCCAATCACTACCCATCATCTGCCAATCACTACTGCCAATCCCTTGTTTATGTTTATGTTTATAATCTATGTTTATAATCCAAAGACCTGACAATTCGCAACAATATATATATATATATATATACTGTATGTATATACTGTATGTATATACTGTATGTATGTATATATATATATATATGTGTATGTATATATATATATATATATATATATATATATATATATATATATATATATACTATATACTGCATATATATATATATATATATATATATATATATATATATATATATATATATATATATATAACAAAGATGTTTGAAATACCCGCCAAACAAAAAACGACTCCTGCGAACAATTGACGACGCTTCCGAACCCCCGCGCATGTTTGGCGAACTTTTGGAGCCTAAAATACGAATGTTGGACTTTGCCATTTTTTCGACATTCGCATCCTTCGCGAACCGTTCGCGTGTCCCGTGAAAACCCACCTTAACACTGCGAGCTTTATAATGGCCGATCTTACGTGCCTGCTCGGTAGACCCCGAATGTGAGTGTATGTATATGTTTGTAAGTGTGTGAAAGTGCATTGAAGATGAACTCATCTAACAATTTAAGATCTAACCTTCCATACACTTGTGACTGAAAACCCTTTCGGTTATATATCAGTCATTAGACTTCATACCATCAGTGGAGAACCGCCAGTAAGGTGTCCCATACAGCTACTGCTGCACCTTACTGGGAGCGATAAGCACAGCACACAGATTGATAAGCACAGAGGCACAGACTGTGTAAGGCACAGATTGAGTTAGCAACAAGTGTCTGCCAAACACATTGTCTCTGCCCTGATGATCACCAGTTATGAGGCTTGCAGTTAGGGATGATAAATGAAATGAAAAGAGTACACTGACGATAGATGTGACATGACACTGACGTCATGCACATAAATTATGCTGGCTCAAGTCGCACTATTGTACATCTAATACACACACATACATATATACATACATATATATACATGTATGTGGATATAGTTATACACCCAATGAGGCTATTCTACACAGCTATATAATATTTACACGGTGATGTGTGATAAATCTTCTGTTGAAATCAAAATATGTTACGCAAAGAAAAATGGGAAAGTCTCTAATGCACTGTAAGCACGATGAGTTTAAGAATTTATTCAATTAAGAGTCACCATGGAAATAATTCAGCAGATAAATTATTGAAGAAAAACGTCCTTCGGAGGTCGAACAGGAGTAATTAATCATTTGTGGATTCGGTTATATTGAAAGTCAAAATACAGTGTTGGGATGGAAACCAATAACCCTGATAGAATTGTATGTTGCTTGTGTCGGAGTGACAAAGTACCAGGTAATGGCTGGCAAAATAGCCTTGAATAAACACCGTAAGCTCACCTCTGAGAAAGTGAGGTGAAAGTGTAAAACATTTGTCAAGTATCATGATCCAGGCCCTTTTGTTAAGTCTCTTGTGACAAAAAAAACACCCGCTGCCATTGACGTGGCCATGGAAGATTTGAATTTTAATTGTCTCCCTCTCCTCCCATCTCCACCCACCCCCAGTAGACATGGAATTTTCACTTCCTTTGCCATGGAGCTGACTTTGCATTGAAGGTGCAAGCAGAGTGGCAATTATTAATATCTCTAGTAGAAATTTTGCCAATCTGGAGGTTAGATACATTGCACTCGAGGAAATCCTGTAGGCGCAGTCAACACTGAATTTGATCAACACTTAGTTGAAACTGCATATTGGAAAACATTAACTGACTCATCCAATAATGCCCAGTAAAATGCAAGCTTATTTATCATCCTAGTGGGCAGTGAGAAATGTCTAGATTGCGGCTCGTAGCTTCCCCAATTGTGTATTTCAAGGTCTTAAAATCTTGAGAATATCTGACCTTAAGTCATAAAACATCAAGGCATTTGCAATGAAGAGTATCAATAATCCCACTGAATTGCACTGGACGAGCAAGAAGAGGCCTATTAATGGGGGAGTTAAAGAGGTTGCTTTTTGGCTCCTCCATCTCATTGGGTCAATCATTTGCATAAAATACAGGATGACATGGACCCAAAAAAATCTTTAATATCAGGAAAACATGAAAAACTAGAGCGGCACTCAGGAGAGAGCATACCTCCACCTGGTTGGCCATATCACTCAATGGTGAAGAATCACTTTAAAAATTATACGAGCTGGATCCGGATCCGGATCTTCACCAAAATTGAATCGATTCTTCCTTGTCACACACACAACCGGTCCAACAAGTTTCGTCCAAATCCATCCATATCTTTTTGAGATATCCTGCTATGTATCGTTTTAGCCCTATCTTCCAATGGTGAAGAATCACTTAAAAAATTCCACTAGCCGGATCCGAATCCGGATCTTCACCAAACTCTGATCATTTCGTCCTCGTCACATACGCTACATCTTTGCCAAATTTTGTCCTAATCCGTCCACAACCTTTTGAGATATTTTGTTCACAAACGGACAGACAGACAAACGGACAAACAGACAGACAGGGGTGAAAATATAACCTCCATCCACCTTTGATGGCGGAGGTAAAAAAAACTTCACCTGGTGTTACGTGACTAATCCAAAATTGGCTTTCCATTGGTGCACATTTTTCCAGGGTCCTCAATTAATATGACAGTGCTGAGGTGTAATAGCAGACACTGGATGAGTGTTATAACATGTGTGGGATGGGACAAGAGTGAAATTTCTATATGTGTAGATGTTTGTCAGTTTGGTTTTATATAACCCATGGAAAATATCTCTCCACATATTGCACAGCAGAGTTCTATGAGTAGTTGGATGAATGGAACACAACAGTTTATGCATTGTTGTTGATAAAGCATATCTGCTGTGATGACCATAGAGCACATCTGGTCTCCAAAGTCATTGCAGACTTGACATCCTTCCTCACTCACAGTTATTCCTTTAATGAACGGAACGTTGTGGTCTAGTTTCATTGGAATTACATGTGTAGTTTCTGAGAAGAAAGCAAATACCTATTTTGGGGTCAACCACTCTGTACACTTCTTTTGGGCTTGATTTTTACGGCGTAGCCCATCGGGCAAAGCCGTCTAGAACAGTGTTTGTCCGTCTGTATGTATGTATGTCCCCTCAAACGTATACTAATCAGAGCTGAGGATCTGGTCACATGACAGGGTGATGTGATTACATCTGATGTCATTATGGCAGTACAGCGGCTGCCTCTCCATACACCGCCATTTTGATTTATTTGCCGTTCATGCCGAACATATTGTCCAACCTGTCATATATCACAATCGCCATGCTCTACTTTTACGTTTTTCATTCAGTGTGAAACCCTCTCCCAAGCCCTCTCCCTCCCACAGTTCTCTCGATGTCCCTGCTCTCAAATGTTGTGTTTGTGTCCTTCCCGCTCTCTCCCCATCTTGTCTACTGCTCCCCTTATTTTGTGTTTTATGTGTCGGTTTGACTTTTTGTGTGATTAATGTTAGCTCTTTCATGAGCCTCGATCTTGTATGCAAAAAAAAAAAAAAACAACCCACAAACAAACCGATTGTTAAAATTACCATCAAATATCGAAAGCATCGGCGTTATGCCTCTTCCAACAAAAAACGTCTCTTCCAACAAAACGGTACGTATAAGCCTTAGGCTTCATGCCTCACCTTCGGGCCGCTTCGGACAAATTAAGCCCAGGTTTCTTAATACAGTAGTGTATTGTTTCAGTCGTATCATTTTCGTAATGATAATAATAATATAGTAAATATAACCATAACACTTTAATCCCAATGTCATGAATACAAAGTTGATGGATTGAAGCGGTGTATGGTTTATGAATCAATGATGAGCGGTGTTCGGCACCAATATTAATAATAGCAGAAGTAAGGAATTGGCCTCGGTTTTTTTATGGTAATATCATTTTCGAAATATAACGTTAATATTGTCGCGTGAGTACCCTGTGTGGTGAACACCTTAGGGTAGCATGGATAGCCAAACGAGCTTTACTCCAAGGCACTCGGTTAAAAATGTGGCGGAGTTAATACACACACGGGGGGGAGGGGGTGAAGGGAGGAGGAGGAGGAGGAGAATGCTGAAGTGCACTTACCTGAACGGATCCTGCCGGCAGTCCTCAAACCTGCAAAAAATAAACACACGAAACCGGATTTAAGATGTCCAAAAATACTGGCTTTATTAAAAGAAATGCCGGTAATACAAAATAAAACATGGTCAAATAATTTCCTAAATTGGGACGTCCCCACAACAGACACAAACACAGACGAAGGATAAAATAAATGGTGGATATAATAATGGTGTGTGGTTATTTAATGCACTTAGCTCTGATCTCTGGTGTGGTCTCATCAGGGGTCGTAAAAATTGTCCGGTTGGCGGCTTTGCGCGCGAAACGCGCTTGTTGGCGCGAAACAGCCCTCACTGTGCGTCCCTTCACTCCGGGCCTCGCGCGCGAAACGAACATGAGTTGTCGCGCAGGTCGTCGTTCTTGCTTGGGGAAAAGACGTGCAACAGATAATTTACCCATAATCCCTGTGCTAGTTAACATACCCCACTCCTTGTAATGGAGACGAAAATACACCTTAATCCGAACACACAGGCTACCGGGTCCCTACTTATTACATGGTGGTTCTTCTTCTTCACGCCAATCGGAGCGCACTAATTTATACAAATCTACCTGGACGAAAGTAATCACTGCCTACCCCCTACAAACATAACAATATTATAGTAAATGTAATCGTAACACGAATTCCTTTGTAGTGACTGCAAACTTACTGGAAGTTAAAATATATCATCTTCTACAAATTAAAGTAGCAGCAGTTTTGTGTCCGTTATGTCATTACGTCTATGATGTCATTACGATGGCTGACTCCATTGACAGACATTTAAATTTACTGGTAGGCCGACACCCGCTCATTATGGGAGCTACAGAAAGGATCATTCCTCTTTGGTGTATATAGATTACAGTCGATCTATGGTCGGGTCTCAAGAATATTGGGTGTGTGTTCATTTACCAAGTTTATTGTGGAGAGATCGCCAAGTGGTTTAAGCATTCGAGCAAGCACTCCATTCAAAACCGTTAAGGAACGGTTGGCTTGGCAAGCGCTAGCTAGCTGCTTGGTGCATGAGCACACCTTCAACCCTTGTGGGGTATATAGATTACAGTAGATCTTCGCTCAGTTCTGTAAGTAAAACTTACCTCACGGATGTCGGGATTCCTCAACATTTTCCTTGTTTGATGGTATAAGCAGCATTAGCGACTGTTTGAAAAGCTAATAATGTGTGTTTGTCGTTTTAATATTTTTGCAAGCCCAGCTACGTCGCTGTTAGACTTTTGGTCTTGTTTTTTTAATGCCGTGAACAAACCTTGGTACATGACAGGTGTTGAAGGTTGTGGTCAAGTTCGATCAAAATCGTATGTGTAGTTTCAGAGAAGAAAGCAAATACCTATTTTGGGAGGTCAAACCTGGTCACATTTTGAACCCCCCCCCCCCCCCCATAAACCCACATAGACCCCACTTTTCTTAATTCCGTCAACAAACTTTGGTACATTTCGGGTGATGAAAGTTGTGGTCAAGTTCCATCAAAATTGTGTGTGTAGATTCAGAGAAGAAAGCAAATACCTATTTTGGGAGGGTCAAACCTGGACCCACTTTGATCCCCGGTAGACCCCCTTAGACCCTGATTTTTTAAATGGGGTGTACAAACTTGAGTTGCAACATACGAAATATAATTTGTGCCAAGTTTGGTCACAACCCCATCAGAAGTTTCGGAGAAGAAGTTGCAAGTGTTTACGGACTGATGGACATATGACCCGCCATTCCATGAGCTCCTGGGACTACATTCCAGGTGAGATAAAAATCAGAACAACTCAGCCTACATGGTCATTGCGCATTGGTAGTGGAGTACAGCTCTCCCGTTTCACTGACACCTCAGCTTCACATCTGTCATATCTGCATTCTATGGAATTTAAAGCTCTCACCGTTATTGGTGTCTCCCTCAATGAGGCCAAAGCACTGCTGCTTTCAAAATGGTGGAGGGTCGGTGGCCTCCATGTTGTGATCCTTTTAACCGCCTCGCTCCTGGTCTTACTCCCTCTGCTCTTTATGCTCAAATTAATCGACCAAGCTCCTCCAGATCACACGTGCTCTACCTGTAATCCTGTTATTTTCCAACTCGAAAAATTCAGACTTATTCTCCACCTCCACTCTTTTGTTCCTCTATTGTTAGGTTTGTGGAACTGTCTTCCAAAAATGGTTCAGTCCCCCTGCCCTCATGGGCTTAAAGTTTGCAGTCTACCTCAATCTCATGTGAGATGGAGTCGGCAAGGTGCCATAAGGCCTTTGAGAAAGGAGACCGGTTGTAGAGTTCTGTAAGATGGTCAAACGATGCTCTCTCAACTCGAGGCACTCCCTCGCTCCTTCACGACACACACTTCCTTTCAGTAATTTAATCCTGCTTGACATCCTAAGATAGTTAGATACTTTGTATCCTTAACTCTTCTTCAACATTTCTCCCATTTGTGGGACCGCCTTCCGAAGACGTTCAATCGAACTCTTCGCTCCCAGGCCTCAACCTGGTGAGGCACCACCATCTGATGGCATCACCCACATCCCAACTTGTAATTTTTTTATTTAAACAATTCATTAACTCGATCTAACATAACCCTCTTCCAGGTTCCTATTTTTCCACCCTCCTACTCTCTCCTCTTTTTTATGTTTGTTCAATCCCTTGTTTATTGTGTTCATCCACTGCCCACTGTCAGGATGGTACCGTTTTGCGCTCTGTCACCTCACTAACACATAACCCTAGATTTTGTACACAAAAAGTAAATACCAGGAAACAATTAAAAAGTGGAGAAAGTAAATAAAATAAAAGTAACGGGAGAGGGAGGAAGTTATTGTGAGGGGAAGGGGGGGGGGGGGGGAGGGTGGTTATAGAGCAGTTGCTATGGAAACAGGGCACCATGGTGAGGGCGTAAAGACCTGAAATGATCACTGATATGCAACACTGAAAGGTAATGTCCAAAACAATTAAATTATGTAATTTGAATGCATCCAGAAGAATAAAAATATGGTGTGCACACACACCTTGTTTTTTCATTTCTGTTCCTCACAATATCTCACACACACACGCACACACACACACACACACACACACACACACACACACACACACACACACAGACGGAGGTGGATACTTTGAGACCTGGGAGGACTCAGTTACACCTTCTGAAACCGGTATATGGGGATAACAAGCAGCGAGACACACACATGCTGACACTGACACACACACACACACACTCCTTCACACACACACACACACACACACACACACACACACACACACACACACACACACACACACACACACACACTCCGCACACACACACACACACACACACACACACACACACACACACTCCACACACACACACACACACACACACACACACTCTCTCCTTCACACACGCACACATACATACAAACACATACATACGCACACATATATACATACACACACACATTCTAGTTACTCCCTCTCAAATACTCCCAAATAAATATATATAAATATATATATATATATATATGTACACACAAACACACACACATACAAACACATACATACACACACACACACACAACCAAGGACCACTTTATGGTGTTTCATTGCCTCTGTAAATAATTTAATAATCACATTCCTCAATTAGGGTTTACACTTCTGAAACAGATTCCTTCCACCAAATATAAACAAATGACCCCACATAATGTGCGAATCCTTCAAAACGGGTCAACGCCATGATAACACCAACACTGTGAGTGTAACTTCTTTTTCTTTTCAAAATTGTCTCACCTTATAGTCTCTCTAACTCTATTCGTCGGTGACACTGAGAAGCAAGGTTTGTGGATTTAGAACAAACAAAATGGCTTTCTCTAATAAGTCTAGTTTCGAGGCCTCCCAATCACTACACTTCTCAGCTGTGAATGCGAATGATGCCACAAAAGTGTCTCTGTGCAGGTTTTTCCTACCCCCTCTTCTTCTCCCCACCTCCTGTCCCCCAAGGCTTGCAAACCCCCGTGAGCTCATTCCCAAGGCCGGCTCATTAGGCCACACTAACGTACATCCTCATCTCCCCATGCAACACGGCGGACTGCCAAGTACTCCTCCGTGCCTCCTGTACTGGGCTCAGGCCCAGTAATTAGGGGCCGCAGTTGGCCACCATGGCACAGCACCGCCACGATCCCAAGAAAGTAGCCACGCAATGAATTACGAGGCTCCTGGATGGCACGGTGGAAGATGCATAGCCCGATTAGCCAGTGTGAAAATTTAATCTCGCAAACCTACACATGCAGTGCACCTTTCATGAGTCAAAATTCATTTCCCTGGAGAAAATAAAAATGACTACTTTATCACACCAGCTCAGGTTGGCATCCTCAATAAATAAATGAAGAACAAGATATTTTAAATACCATTAGAGGGAGAGAGAGAGAGAGAGAGAGAGAGAGAGAGAGAGAGAGAGAGAGAGAGAGAGAGAGAGAGAGAGAGAGAGAGAGAGAGAGAGAGAGAGAGTGTGTGTGTGTGTGTGTGTGTGTGTGTGTGTGTGTGTGTGTGTGTGTGTGTGTGTGTGTGTGTGTGTGTGTGTGTGTGTGTGTGTGTGTGTGTGTGTGTGTGTGTGTGTGTGTGTGTGTGAGGTTAGACATTGTGTTATCATCACCTGGTGTTGGCCTCATGGTTAGGGTGGTGGGCTTGGGATCCTCAGGTCCTGAGTTCGAATCCCATTCAATTAATGCTGGGTGGGGTTCACTCAGCCTGGTCATCCTTCCGAGGTCGGCAAAATGAGTACCGTACCAGATAACTGGTTATACAGAGTAGCAGCAGACGTGCCCACAGAAAAATGATGCAACCAGCAGCCAGGTGGCTGCACACGAACCACAAGCCTTCTTCTCAGACATATAAGCACATCAGGTGCTCCGATATGCCCATTTCTCTCAGTATAATCCACATCTAAGGCTGCAACTTTTATATACTATATATACTAGCAACGGTACCCGCCCTCAGGGTGGGGTTTCAATTGAGAGGCCCAAATGAAAAGGCAAAATATCAGAAATTGAAGGCTTTTTTATTTTAAACGATTCATATAAACATCCGTTAAATAATATCACACGCAAATCATCAAATCACAGTGATGTGGTTTTTTTATTGAAATTCTAAAAATACTGTTTAGATGTTGATGATTTGCATGTGATAATTAACGGATGTTAAAATAAATTGCGCCTCCAATTGGAGCCCCGCCCTTAGGGCGGGTGCCGTTGCTCGTCATATATAATGGCGATACAACAAATTTTACCGCTTTGCTTTTGTCACGTGCTCCTCCCCGACCCCCTGGTCACGGTGTACCTCCGAGTCCCGAGAGTAGTCACGGCAGAAAAATGTGTTATTCTGTATGTCAAAGATCAAGGGAGAAGCCACCCCAATTGTTACTCACAAGCAAATATTGTATTAAGATCACACAAGAATAACGGTACAACAATAATAGTATTCAAAAGTACAATCAATCAAAGTACTATGATGGTACCATCAGTTTTGTAATATTTAACTCACTGTGCTCCAAGTGAGTGAAACACGAACATTCCCCAATGTCTCTTATTCCCGGCTTTGAGACGAAATTGATTCGCTCCAGCGATCGCCAGAACGAGGTCCAATCGAGACCAGAATCCCTTGCGGATGGCAAATAGTCAGACAGCCGAAGCTGCACAAAGGCGTCCTCAAGGCGCCTGGGAAATCCAAAGGCGCCCTCCAGGCGACTGAGATATCACACCCTCGGGTATGGACGAATTAACCTTCAAAAAACCAGGTCACACACACGCCCCAGATCGACGTCTGAATGCGGTGGAGATGGTCGAAAAGAGACGAAATCGCGAGCGAAGCACAAGTCCTACATGAGTCAAAATGGCTGACGACCCGGTCTCGTGGCGCACGGCATGGCGATGATTCTCTCCTGAATCGATTGCAAAACCTGACACGCAGGTTGACCGGTCACAGCGATGACAACTCTGTCATAGGAATCCTTTTCCCGGAAACCCGAAAGTTCGCTAGTGACTCTGGCTCGCCAACGTTCGCTCCAGACCAAGCAGCCGCTATGCTTCTTGTCCGACCTCTCTCGCTCCACCCTCTTTTCTCTCCTCCTCTTCCTCTTCGTCGTCCGGTTCCTGATCCGGGTTCCTGTTTCTTTTAACATTAACCTTTTTTCCTTTTGAAAACAGTTCATGAACAATAAACCTTTTGAACACAATAATAGTACATGGAATCAGAAATATTTACAGTGGATGCAAACCACCACAACGGAAGTGATGAATCCGTAACACTTTGAAGAACGGGAATGAAGGGGGAGGAGCATGTTAATATGTCTGGTTGAAGGCTTTGGGTGGTGAGGGGATTTGAAATCAGATTTTAATCTTACAGCCGCCATATTGGTGCTCACCGTCACTGCGATGTGAAGCGAAAGATGCCTCAGAGCTGTCACATTCACAATCGCTATGTCGTATGTACTCCCGATGCGTGTACCAAATTCCCGATACGTGCAACTGTACCAAATCAACAGTTAAAAGGATTTTGAGCCGGCAGGTGTTACGGCCTTGGCAAGATCGATGGAGACAGCGATCTGTTAGCTTATACAGCGCAAAATAGCTATGTGGAATTCTCTCATGTAGAGATTAAATGTCGTTTGAACTTTGGCCGAGGTCATTATTTACTTTTAATGATGTTTATACACGAATGATGTTTAATGATGTTTATATTGGTTTTGGGTCGTCCTTTCCGCATATCTCGTGGGATTGTAAGTTGGAGAGACGGGCGTGATGGCGGGGAGGGGGTTGGAATTCTCTCAAGCAGGGATTCAAGCCATGTCCTTATAAAAGGTCTTTGTCCGAAGTTACCGAGTTCGATTGGTGCAGCTGTGCAGCGATCAGTGCAGCTGTGCAGCGATCGGAGCAGCCGTTTGTGCGGCACCCGGGAAAACAACATCGTCACAATGAAAACATCATCACAATGAACGTTATGCGAACGAGAATGTTATGCGGGAGTCCAAACCTGAGAATGCTGGAGAGCAAAGCTGAAATTGGGAAAACGAAATAGCCTATTTTACTCCTGGAGATCCCAGGATTACCCACCCAAAATATCGTTGCGATCGGTTCAGCAGTTTTTACGGTACCTTTGAATGGAGACAGACAGACAGACAGACAGACGGACTGACATTTGGTGAATTATAGTAATATATATATATATATATATATATATATATATATATATATATATATATATATATATATATATATATATATATATATGCGTATATATATATATATATACGTATATATATATATATATATACGTATATATATATATATATATATATATATATATATATATATATATATACGTATATATATATATATATACGTATATATATATATATATATATATATATATATATATATTGTTATGAATTTGGTAGAGCAATATGTAGAGCAGAGTAGATCTGAGTAGGTAAAATGCTCCGGGATGTCGCGATAGCTAGAACCCACTATGTACCTTTAAGTTAGTATGTGTGGGCATATGCCGGGATAATTGCGTATATATTTCCTGTACGGGGACAGAAAGTGCTAAGTAGTTAGGGCGATAAGGGTAACTTTGTGTGTTTTCCCACCCCTGTGGTCAATCCAATGTCCCTTTTAGCATCGCACCTAGACAGTAGGAATTCATGCCCCTAGTGCACCTACATTAATTAATTCCCTTCCCTTTTACATCAATGGAACAACACCAACCAAAACGGACCCTGCTGAGACACGATGAGAAGGGGGTGGATCTTTTGACGTCATGGGGAAGGGCGGACGAATGGACGTCACGAGAGGGCGGGACGGTGCGTGAGGGAAGTGACGACACGAAGGAGAAGAAGAGAGTTTTGGAGTTGGACACAAGGCAGAGCAGACGCCATTTGGGGGAGCTGAGAGGATTCAGTCGTGATAGAGTGCACTGGACATTTTTCCCCTCTAGTTCTTCCCTGCCTTCGTTCCCTCCATCTTCCCAGTTCCCTGCGATTGGATCGCGTGCTTGCGTGGGCGGCTGTCGTGCCGAGGTTCACCCCGTTGGTGGCCGTATTCCATTCATGGCCTCTTGCGTACCATCGCCAACCATTCCCGATCTCCAAGGCGCCGGGCAGAGACGACAGCCCCAGAAACCGTGGTCCTTCGGACGGGGCGAGCGTTTGAGAGTTGCGGGGCGAGAGGACTGGGGTCGGCGAGCGAGTCACGTCGGGGAGACCCTTCCCGCCCACGTGTCAGGGCCTAGCCATCCGAGGCCTGCACGATCTCCACGCCACGCTCCCGAGCGAGCAGAGCTAAGAACGCACCACACACACACACCCTCTTTGTTCATTTCGTCGTCTGCCCTGTGGTTTGTTTAATAACTCTGTTGAGCGGGAGTACTCCATATAAGGGGTTTAGAGCATCATATTTCTTTGTTCTCGGAACCGTTAAAAAATCCTTATATTATTTTCTGAATATATCTGAACGCAGTTTCCTGTTGGATTTTAATAGGTAAGGCTGCGGAGCTTTGCTGTGTCCGCCATTCCGCGCGTTTGTGCCTGATTTGGAATCCGCTATTGAGTTTTCGCCTCGGGAGTTAAAAGCCTCGCAATTGGCCATCCGCAACTGTGGTGTTAATCGCGGTTGCGTGACAAGTGGTGTCAGGAGTGTCGGATTCGAACCCGTCGGACAAATTATTTTTGTCCGCGGCGAGACATCGACACGGTCGGGCGTACATTGCGCCCGACGTTTGAACGCAAAATTTTTATAGGCGAGGCGGAGAAATTTAGTAATCAATTGGGCATACGGAGCGCGATATCGCGTCTTCGTCAAATTTAAATTGTGTTACTGGAATTATTAAAATAAATACGCGCGCGGGAAACGATCTTCCGGAAGGCGGATGTCGGAGATTGACGAGATGGAGGTACGCAGCGAGGCCTCCGTCAGCGTCGGGAGTGAGCCGGAAATAGGGGAATTTTATGCAGAGGTGAGCTTTGGAACCTCCCTCGTCCCGAGCACCAACTTATGCCCCTCCCCTACCGGGGAGTCGGGAACAAATGGGACGGCCCCTAGAGACGACCAGGCTTTAATGAAATTTTTAAAGGAATTAATGGATGCACAGAGTGAGCGAGCCAGTCGGGAATTGAATGACAAAATTGAAGGGATGGAAAAGAACAGTGAGCGATTGGGAAAGCAGATGGGAGAAATGAAAAGTGGGTTGGAAAATAGAATTGAAGGGATGGGAAATAAAATTGAAGGGATGGAAAAGAACGGTGAGCGAAACCTTGCAGAAATTCGGGGAATAAATGATAAAATTGATGGGCTGGAAAATAAAATGAGTAAGGAGATGGGAGAAATGAAAAACAAAATGGATTCCCAGGGGAATGAATGGAGGGAAGGAATGAAGGATATGAGTGACCAATTTAATGGATTAAAAGGGGAAATGAATGCTCAGAACGAGCAATTGGAGAACAAAATTAATGCCCAAACCAATAACATGGAGGGGCAAATGGATAGATTAATGGAGGGCTTGACTGAAAGAACAGATCGAAGGGATGGAAGCTAAATTGGGAATGGGAGAGAGTACGGCCCATGCAGATGTGCATGTTGCTCACGAGCAGGGAATTGCACCGGTAATGGCAATTGTGGCAAGTGTACAGGTGAGCGGGGAATGTCCACAGGTATATGGGGAATGCCTGCAGGTAAACGTGGAGTGTCCACAGGTGAGCGGGGAGTGCCCACAGGTGAATGGGGAAGGAAATTTGGAATGTGAGAGTTGTAATGGGGAATGTTTCCCACATTCTGGCCTGGTTGTTTATCGGGACCGTGTGGATGTCACAACACCCCAACCGGGGGATGAATTTGGAATTGTGCAGCACCAGGGCGGTGGTGCAGAGCAAGAGGGGGTAGAGTTTTTGGGGGTCCGTGCAATGGAGCCGGACCGAGTATTTATTGGGGATATTGATCAAAGCCTGGCGGGGCCAGGAATGATTTGTGGAAATGATGAGGATGATTTGATCCAGCGGCTGGAGACCTGTGACAGTCCCTTGGAGGTAGAGCTTGTTCAGGCCCAAAGGAGCCTGGGTGATGAGGTGAGTTGGTCCGAGGAGGTGGTTGGAATGACCGAGGGGACGCTCACCGTACACTGCTATTTGGAAACAGAGGCTCCAAAATTGGACAACCAGTTGGGGGAGTGTGTTGGCTCCGGACTGGATTTAGATCTTGGAGGATCGGGAGATAGAGCTTCTGGAGATTTGGTCCCTGTAGGGAATTTGGATCAACTGCAGGGAGGGGCAGAACAACCGGTGGTAGAGGTTGTTCCCTGCAGCTGCGGTTTGGCAGTGGGAATGAAAATTTGTAAAATAAAATTTAAAATAAAATTACAATGGGAAATTGATTTGGAGCAGCCATGGTGTGGATTGGTCCCCGGGCTGCGGGATTTGGACATGGAGAGGTCATGGGTGATGGCCTCGGGCAAAAGTTGCCCCTTTCAAAATTTGGATATGCCAGCCAGCTGGGGGGCTGTGATGGCGAGATTTGGACGTGGGGTCCAGCCTTGGGTGTCGAGGTACGACCTGGGTCCCACGGGGGGTCTGGCGGAGTGTGGCGTCCCTTGTCCGTCGGGGCGCCGTCCGAGCCGGTGGCTCGGGCCGGCAGGGTCACCGGACCCTGGTGGGGGTTAAGACCTCCAGGGGGGTCCGAGGTGGTTTCTCAAGCCTGGGTTGGCATTTATTGAGGACCACTAGGGGGAGGTGTTGTGGGTCGCGCTTTGGTGGTGGCACCGTGGATGGCCAGCTTGGGCCTGATGTAGTGACCACCCAGGCATGCGACCTGACACCCTCTCCCTGAGACTTTGGGACAACCGGCATGTGATGACCTCCCATGCCGTGTTGGTCGATGGACGCGGGTCAATCTGAATGGACAGGGATGGAGATAGCCTGCCAGACAACCATTGGGGCATCTGTGGAACGTGATGGTGTGAGAGTGACCTTCCACAGATGTTCCGTTATGATTTATGGACTCTCGGGTTGGGAAGAGAGCCATGGGGATGTGAATCGGGAGATGTGTAACGAGCCGGGCATATGGGCCATGCTCGGCTGGCATGTGTATGGCAAAGCATCTTTCTTTGGTGAGGTTAGTAAAATGTGACAAATGTTTGGCATGGGTAATCTGTGGGTTAGATGGAAATTTAAGGGTGGATTTTGAAATGTCATGGTGGACACTGTACAGTGACGCCATTATTGATCCAGGTGTGCAGACCAAAGTGTTGGAGGCTGTGATGAAATTAATAGGGTAGCAAGACACAGCTTTCAACTGGTTGCGGGGGCAACTGTGCTGATATTTGGGACGCGGGGTTATGGGGATGTAGTTGTGTGGTCTTTGGGTCAACGTGGTGCTGTGCGTGTCCGAGGTGTGTGGACCATGTCTTCTGGGTGGATCTCCTGGTGGAGCATGGCTGTTGACTGGGCCTTGGTGTGGTCAAGTGTGGGTGAGCACTGGGGGGGCTGCAGTTCTGTAGTCGGACTGGGGGATGATGGGGAGGTGCAGGGGACGTGGCTGTAGGGATGCCACGCACTGCGACCGTGCCCGCCAGGGCCGAGGTTGTGTGTGCGGTAGTGTGTGTTTTTGGCAGCAGGTGCTCAGCACATTGGCCAGCTGGGGCTGGTGCAGCTGTGTTCCTCGCAGGGGGGGCCGAAGTATGGATGGTGGGTCGCACCCTTATGGACACTCATGGGCCATGTTGGCGTTTTGCCTGCTCACCTTGTCCTGATGACCCTTGCACAGTAGAGGTGCAGAGCTGTCTTGGCCACAGGTGGTTGTGTAGTGATGATCACCGTTGGATGCGGATCCACATACCTGCCAGTGTAGTGGGGACAAAAGAGAAATTTGGAAGTATTTGGTAGGCCCAATGTGAAATTTTGGGAATTGTATGGGTGGATTGCACTTTGGACCTGACCAACCTGTAACTACCTGCACTTGAGGTGAGTGTTTTGAGGAGTACTGTCTCAGGCTTCAGGACTTGCTTTGGAAATTGGGGACATGTAATTCGGAGTTGGGAGGCGGGTGAGAGTGATGACATGGCCGGTGAGGGGATGGAATGGGGGCCACACAGTGTCTTGTGGGTGGCGTATGTTTTTGTGTTGTGGTTATGTGTTTTGATGTGGTCGTGAGAGTGGAACCTGGAGAGTGAGTGATGATTATTGGAGATAATGAGGGGTGATAATTGTGCTCTTTGGAAATGTGTGATGGTTTAAATGTGAACTGGGGGGTTTCACATGTAGCAGGCCATGGCAAGCCTTGTAACACCTTTTACACCATCTATGGAATTGTACTGAATTGTGCTGAGTTGTGTGGAAAATTGAATGGCAGCGGGGGAGGAAGTGTGTTTTGGGGTCTTGTGGGTGGGGAAGGTGTGTGTGTCCGCAGGTACAGAGCAAGCTCTGAGGAGCGATGCCTGCGGGCCCCCCTCTGCGGCATTACCCCTGGCAGCCGGTGGTAACTGGAAATTGGAGCTCGTCGGTGGAGGGTCTGGTTGGGCGCCGCGGGGTGAGGAAGTCCCCCGGTGACCCGTGTTGCTGCGCGGAAGCAGGAGGCAAAGGAGCCTGGTGTGTGTGGAGACCCTCACCGGCGAGGTAACGGCGGAAAGGGGCTGATGGGCTGTCACGGGGCCAAGAGGTAAAGAGGGGGGGGGGGGGCAATGAACTTATAAGTCGGTTGACTTGTTTTTGGGATTGCGGGCACCACAGCCTGATGCGCCCCCACCATCTTTTTGTGCGGTACCTCCCCGCTGCCTAGTTGAGGAATGCACACACACGCGAATGAAATCAATGCCATGGTCCTGCAGGGGGGTGTTTTGAAATAAGTGCTTTGCTGACTTTTGAAATGCCTTGATGATTTTTGGAATGTAATGATGAGTTTTGGAATGAGGATGAGTGGTTAAGGGGTCTGTGTTGCATGAATGTGGGCGAAATCCACCGAGCCATGTCACTCACCTGCAACATCTGGACAGGGCCCGTGGAAATTTAGGGGTGCATTGGGATGGCCCCACAGGTAAGGTTGTGTCTTGTGGCATCCACCGGGGGACGCGGTCTGTAGACCGGGGTATGTACAAAGGCTAGAGTTTTGAGTTTTGGAAAGATGGTTAAGTTTTGTGGTTAAGTTAGTGTTGCGTGTTGTTTGTTTCCTCCCTCCACAGGAACAATGAAGCAAATGTACATACTTGCATGATGGTTAAGGGGTTTAGCATGTTAAGGAAGTGTAGGTAGGTAGTCCAACTCACTTCCCACAGCCCTTCCTGATTTATTTCATAGGTTAATTAAGTGTGTGACAGTAAGTGTTAAGGCTGGAATAGTAGCGCCTGCGGTGAACCTTTCAGGAGCTACGGTTCCAGGGGGGAGAGGGGGGGGGGGCTGTGTTATGAATTTGGTAGAGCAATATGTAGAGCAGAGTAGATCTGAGTAGGTAAAATGCTCCGGGATGTCGCGATAGCTAGAACCCACTATGTACCTTTAAGTTAGTATGTGTAGGCAAATGCCGGGATAATTGCGTATATATTTCCTGTACGGGGACAGGAAGTGCTAAGTAGCACCTAGACAGTAGGAATTCATGCCCCTAGCGCACCTACATTAATTAATTCCCTTCCCTTTTACATCAATGGAACAACACCAACCAAAACGGACCCTGCTGAGACACGATGAGAAGGGGGTGGATCTTTTGACGTCATGGGGAAGGGCGGACGAATGGACGTCATGAGAGGGCGGGACGGTGCGTGAGGGAAGTGATGACACGAAGGAGAAGAAGAGAGTTTTGGAGTTGGACACGAGGCAGAGCAGACGCCATTTGGGGGAGCTGAGAGGATTCAGTCGTGATAGAGTGCACTGGGCATTTTTCCCCTCTCGTTCTTTCCTGCCTTCGTTCCCTCCATCTTCCCTGCGATTGGATCGCGTGCTTGCGTGGGCGGCTGTCGTGCCGAGGTTCGCCCCGTTGGTGGCCGTATTCCATTTGTGGCCTCTTGCGTACCATCACCAACCATTCACGATCTCCAACTGGCCGGGCAGAGACGACAGCCCCAGAAACCATGGTCCTTCGGACGGGGCGAGCGTTTGAGAGTTGCGGGGCGAGAGGACTGGGGTCGGCGAGCGAGTCGCGTCGGGGAGACCCTTCCCGCCCACGTGTCAGGGCCTAGCCATCCGAGGCCTGCACGATCTCCACGCCACGCTCCAGAGCGAGCAGAGCTAAGAACGCACCACACACACACACCCTCTTTGTTCATTTCGTCGTCTGCCCTGTGGTTTGTTTAATAACTCTGTTGAGCGGGAGTACTCCATATAGGGGGTTTAGAGCATCATATTTCTTTGTTCTCGGAACCGTTAAAAAATCCTTATATTATTTTCTGAATATATCTGAACGCAGTTTCCTGTTGGATTTTAATAGGTAAGGCTGCGGAGCTTTGCTGTGTCCGCCATTCCGCGCGTTTGTGCCTGATTTGGAATCCGCTATTGAGTTTTCGCCTCAGGAGTTAAAAGCCTCGCAATTGGCCATCCGCAACTGTGGTGTTAATCGCGGTTGCGTGACAATATATATATAATGTTTGTCCACATTTGTGGTTGTAGGCAGTGTGAAAAACTGGCTTTTCCCCTTCTTTGATAACCTGACTGTTCCATTAGACCTTCTTCTTTGAGAACTAATAGACTATAGGGCATGTAGTCAAAATCCCTTCAGAAAGTGCTTTTTGTGGTCTCCACATTGGAACTACATATATTATGTCTTAAAATATAGGTATTGCATGTCTTATCAATATCCCCTTTGTTCCCACGCTCAAAAGTGGAGCATTAATTAGTAATTCCCGCCTAAAAATAATGCGTCAAACAAGTAATGTTTTTTAAGGGGGTACTATGGGTCAAAAAGACCTGACTACATTCAAGAGGTATTATCTTGCCAATGTTTTGACAAATGATGCCATGTTTGGTATCAACATAATCATATAAGTGTCTCGTTTTAAGAAATACATTAATTAGCGCAAGTCAAGGTCAATCTTGTTAGTGACCCGAGGTCAAATGTCAATGACCTTAAATTTGGGCTAAGGTAAAATTAAAAATTTGCTCATAATTTTGTACACATTTACAAATATCAGATCATGCTGTAACATCACCAAATTGTTTATAGGTTAGCAAGCTGTGATCTAATGGAGTTTTTTGAAAAAATATTTTGCATGTTGCCATGGCAATGGTTTGCCAAATTTTGTGATTTTTTCTTGCTGATGAACTATTCGGACTACCATAAATTCTGAACTAAAGATATTTTCCAAAAATGCTCATTAGATCACAGTACATAAAACAATCAACAATTGTGCCAATTTTCAAGGATGTAGCCCACTCACAACCTAAAAAAAATTACGATCAAATCATTAATGGTCAATTCAATTATAAAATAGGTTAAATTGGGAAAAATATAGGTTTGTGCAGCACTATAAAGGATTTAAAAAGAAACTAATTTTCTAAAGCAAATGGCTCCTTGGAAGATTTTTCCTCTGTATTTTTAAAATGAAATAACTAGATTTTCAAACCCCAAAATGCTGTACTTTCCTTTAAAAACTAATCAAAAAGTGTATGTGGCAACCTACTGAAATATATTTCTTCTCTAAATAGAACTTTCTCTTTGGTATTAGTATCTCTACTGTTGAGATTTTTTTTTAATTGTCAAGTTTTGCTGCAGTTATAATTACTGCACTAACATGGACTACCAGATAAATACAGTGCACATGTTAGGCAAAAACAAAAAAACAAAAAAATTCAAAACATTTGCTTGCCCCCCCCCCAACTGACTCTTATTTTTATGTAAAGGAATACCAACCTAAATTTCAACATTCAAAACTGCACACATTTTTTTTTTTCTGTTAGAAATTGCACATTCTAAATTACATCAAAACTGATGAATTTTAAACAATCATTCACAAGGGAGGAAAAAATGATTATGATTAATGATTAAGTTGGTAGAATATATTTGGAAAGGTCTTCTATCAAGTCATGTAGCAAACATTTTGCGGGGTCTTGCAGGTTGGCTCCCTAGACTCCCGTGTTATAAATCCTCCAACAGGGATATCTATGGTAGGCTTTTGTAGGGCAGGGTTATGTCAGAATATTGAAAAAGCCCGAAGATATATGGAATCGATCTACTACATGTAAAAACAAAAGTCCCACATTTTACGATTCATGTAGACTACACAAATCACAACATTTGGGACTGACCTGACCCAATTTCATAGGCCTCCCTACGTGATTGTACATGCAATTTTCTCATTCGTGATGTATTTGTAGGCTACTTTTAAACTTACCGGATGACTGGGTGACATTCTGATGCTTCTGTTTAGCAGTTTGGGCACGTTTTTGCTTGGTAGAATCAGTGAAATACCGGTACCACACTGCGTGGCAACCCCCAGTTTCAGGGACCGGCAATGCACTTCCACATGCGCTGCGGTGTAGACCATGATCGCGGACGAAAGACCTCGCTAAATCAGCCTGGTTTCCCACCAAATCGCTCCAAATATCTACAGCACTCAAGAATGTTCTCCACCTTTTTTCGGTAAATGGCACAATATCACCACCGGCACCTGGAACATGTGCATAACACCTATTTTTTACACCAAATTTGACACCAACTGATGCCATTTTCACCGATACTTTTCACCAAACAACATCTGTTTACACACGTGACCCGCTATTCGCCTTACCGCAGCACTCTCGTACGATGTTGCTGATTGGCTCCTTTTGCTATATGAGGCCCATGTTGATATTTTCCGGACCAATCGCATAAATGAAAAATCGCAGCAAGGTTGATAAATGAAACGTACAATTTGATTGGATAAATATCGAGATCGTGATAATTATTTTACCGACGAAATATTAGTTATTCTAACCTAAAATTCGACAAAATGCTCCAACCGATGACGCGGGAATATGAACGATAATTCATTAAAAAAATATTTAACTTAATTATAAAATAAGTTTTATTTAGTCGGGAGATGGAGACCACAAGACAAGCTCTTAGGACCACATGCCCTATCGTCTATAAGTGCAATGGATCAATGGATCTTTGTCGTTTTGAATGAAAAGACATGACATTTTTCTGTTCATTCTGTCCGGTTAAAATTTGTTTGAATGGAATGGAATTGTCTATCAAGGTGTCATTTATTGTCAAGTTCACTAACCATCCTCCCACAAAATATATCTTCTCCCTCCCTTCCCATGATATTTGTCTCTATTTGTCAAAATTGGGAATTTGGAATCAGAATAAGCATCCCTCCACACCCCACCCCTTCAAACTTTCATGTCCATCACACACATTCCTAAACCAACACCCCACACACTCAATACCTCCCCATGCATCCCACACACACACACAGGCACATGCAGACACACACACAGACACATACAGACACACACACAGGTACATGCAGACACACACACAGGTACATGCAGACACACACACAGCCACATGCAGACACACACACACTTCACACACTTTTGAAATCCTAGCCCCCTGGGTGATTGATTAGGTGAGAGCTGATTGATTATTCTATTCAATTACGGGTGAAAGACATGATTGGGTCTTGTTATTTGTATGTTAACTGCAATTGGCATTGCCTGTCTTACCTGCTTGTTGGACTCTATGGCTTGCATTTCTGTCTCCGCTGTCACTGATGATTCACCAACGAGTAATGAGGCCTGCCTTGTGGCTGAGCGGGGTTTGTAGCATTGGAATTCTCATGTGTGTGCTACTTGTAAATGTCTGCAGCCATAGAGGAACCGGGTAGGGTTTGAAACAGGGAAGGGCTTACACTGTGTAGCTTTTCTTGATTACTTTATGCAGCTTTATTTGGCTAGAAGAAATGGATATATACAGTCATGTGAAAAAGTAAGGACACCCCATGTAAAGTTTTGACTTTTTCAACATATTTCAACATACAGCTATTTGATCATTTCTTGATAGATAAAGGTGATATAATATAACAAATATCATGAAAAATTTACATTTTGTAGTCCATTGTATAATTTAAATAAACATAAATGCAAATTTCGCATGTGGAAAAAGAAAGTACACCCCGACATTTATCACTACTTCAATACCTAAAGTTATAATCAGGTCAGGTGCAAATGGTTAGAACATCGTTGGAGAGGATCTTGGAGGAACCTGTCTTATTTAAACCTCAGACATTTAGTTTGGTTTGCTCTTTGTTGTTGAAGTGTGCGGCGTCAACATGCCTCGATCAAAAGAGCTCTCTGAGGCCTTCAGAAAGAAGGTTATAGATGCCTACGAGTCTGGGAAGGGATTAAAAAAGATCACCAAACAATTTGAAATCAATCACTCGACTGTCTGGAAGATCATCTTCAAGTGGAGAAGATTCCAAACAACTGCCAACTTGTTCAGGCCAGGCCGCCCAGCAAGTTTAGCCCGATAGCAGACCACAAGATGCTGAAAGAAGTCTCTAAGAACCCCAGAATGTCATCACAGGACCTACAGGTAGCTCTCGCCACTGTTGATGTCAAAGTGCACGAGTCTACCAATAGAAAGAGGCTGCACAAATTTGATCTACATGGGAGGTGTGCCAGGATGAAACCTTTGCTGTCCAGAAAGAACATCAGGGCAAGACTAAAGTTTGCCAATGAACATCTTATATCTTCACAAATCTTCTTCACAAAAAATATTTCTGCTGCATTGAAGGTTCCCAAGAGCACAGCGGCCTCCATAATTCTTAAATGGATGAATTTTGGAACAACCAGGACTCTTCCGAGAGCTGGCCACCCGGCCAAACTGAGCAATAGGGGGAGAATGGCCTTGGTAATAGAGGTGACCAAGAACCCGATGGTCACTCTGGCTGAGCACCAGAGATCCTGTGTGGAGATGGGAGAAACTTCCAGAAAGACAACCATCACTGCAACACTCCACCGATCTAGGATTTATGGCAGAGTGGCCAGACGGAAGCCTCTCCTCAGTGAAAGACACATGAAAGCCCACAGAATCTTCTTTCTCACAGTCTGAGTCTTTTAGGTGCTTTTTTACAAGCTACAAACGGAATTTTTTTTATGGCTTCCCCAGATCTGTGCCTCGACACAATCCTGTCTCTGAGCTCTGCAGGCAATTCTTTCGACCTCAAGGATTGGTTTTTGCTCTGATATGCATTGTCAGCTGTGAGACCTTATATAGACAGGTGTGTGCCTTTCCAAATCATGTCCAATCAATTGAATTTACCACAGGTGGACTCCAATCAAGGTGTAGAAACATCTCAAAGATGATTAAGAGAAATGGGAGGCACCTGAGCTAAATTTCAAGTGTCATAGCAAAGGGTCTGAATACTTATGTCAATGTGATATTTCAGTTTTTTCTTTTTAATTAATTTGCAAAACTTTCTAAAATTCTTTTTTCTCTTTGTCATTATGGGGTATTGAGTGTAGATTTATGAGGGAAAAAATGAATTTAAACGATTTCAGCATGAGGCTGCAACATAACAAAATGTGAAAAAAGTGAAGGGGTCTGAATACGTTCTGAATGCACTGTATGTATATACTGTATATACACACAGACACAGACAAATATACATAGACCCATCACTCGATATATGGAATATATGTTCTTGAAAAGTTGTACATAAAGTGAAATTCCGTATGTCTGATGCTATTTTTCCACTGACCTCCATGATATAATTGGAAATGCATTCATATGGAAATAATTTTGGCACCAAGATGTAATAATGATGTTTTCCATCACCCTCAATGTGTTTTTCATCACATCACTTTGAAGGCGAGAAAATGTAGTGGCACTTAAAGGTGTAGCTCCCAGAGAACTTGCTTTTATTTTGCCTTCATTATTATGTATTGTTCCCACTGTCGATGTAGCAAGCCCAAATACTTGTGTGAGTTTTTCAACTGCTTCAAACAGCCTTAACACATCCAATTTTACATCCCAGCTAAGTGCTTTATGTGGTCTCGTTTTGCACATCTGCTATCACTTGCCCTTAATGGCCTTTTCCCAGACATATACTTTTACCGAAATAAGAATGTTGAAAAAGGGTGAAATCTTTCACAGTACAGTCGGAGCATGATCAACGCAATGGACTGAACCAAAACAAGCCAAGCTTGAGTGGCACAAAAAGCACGGGAAACGAGCACACTATTAAAATTGCGCAAGCTACCTGTAGCAGAAAGAAGTACATACGAGGACAAATGAAAGACCGTGCAATGTTCTATTTTTATTTCCACCTATTTTTTTTTTTTAAATTCAGAAATTATAAATTCCGCAGTGGAATTTTATGTAACTTGTAACAAATTGGTTCCTGAATTTGTATTATGTTATCGTGAATTGCCGCATGTATATGTATCCACAAAGTATGTATATACTCAAAAAAAAAAAATATATATATATATATATATACTGCATGTACATTCATGTGAAAAAGTAAGTACACCCCATGAAAAGTTTTGACTTTTTCAACATATTTCAACATACCGCTATTTGATCTTCATTTCAACAATATTGATAGATAAAGGTGATATAATACAACAAATATCATGAAACATTTACATTTTGTAGTCCATTGCATAATTTGAATAAACATAAATGCAAATTTCGCATGTGGAAAAAGTAAGTACACCCTTGGCTCTAATAGGTGGTATTGCCCTCTTTGGCAGAAACAACCTCAAGTAGGCGTTTCTTATAACTGTCTACCAGTCTCTGACATCGACTGGGAGAAATTTTTGCCCACTCCTCCATGCAGAATTCTTTCAGCTGTGCGATGTTTGAGGGGTTTCTTGCATGCACAGCTCGTTTCAAATCCCCCCACAACATCTCGATGGGATTTAGATCCGGGCTTTGACTTGGCCATTCCAGAATCCTCCATTTCTTTCTTTTCAGCCATTCCTTGGTGGATTCACTAGTATGTTTAGGGTCATTGTCATGTTGCAAGGTCCACCTTCGGTTGAGCTTCAACTTTCCGACAGATGGCCTCACATTATCCTCAAGCACCCTCTGGTACAATGAAGAATTCACAGTGGATTCTATGATGGTGAGCTGCCCAGGCCCTGATGCAGCAAAGCTGCCCCAAACCATAATATTTCCACCACCATGCTTTACAGTTGGTATCAGGTTCTTGTGGTCAAATGCTGTCTTTGGTTTTCGCCAAACATGTCTTCTGGTACTGTGGCCAAATAGCTCTACCTTTGACTCATCTGTCCAGAGCACAATGTTCCAGAAGTGCTGGTCTTTGCCTCGGTGTTCATTGGCAATCTTCAGTCTTGCCCTGATGTTCTTTCTGGACGGCAAAGGTTTCCTCCTGGCACACCTCCCATGTAGATCAAATTTGTGCAGCCTCTTTCTAACGGTAGTCTCGTGCACTTTGACATCAACAGTGGCAAGAGCTACCTGTAGGTCCCGTGATGACATTCTGGGGTTCGTAGAGACTTCTTTCAGCATCTTGCGGTCTGCTCTCGGGCTGAACTTGCTGGGGCGGCCTGGCCTGAACAAGTTGGCAGTTGCTTGGAATCTTCTCCATTTGTAGATGATCTTCCGGACAGTTGAATGATTGATTCAAATTGTTTGGAAATCTTTTAAAATCCCTTCCCAGACTCGTAGGCATCTATAACCTTCTTTCTGAAGGCCTCAGAGAGCTCTTTTGATCTCGGCATGGTGACGCCGCACACTTCAACAACAAAGAGCAAACCAAACGAAATGTCTGAGGTTTAAATAAGACAGGTTCCTCCAAGATCCTCCCTAATGATGTTCTATTCATTTGCACCTGAGCCGGTGCACCTGATTCTAATTTTAGGTATTTGAAGTGGTAATAAATGTAGGGGTGTACTTACTTTTTCCACATGCGAAATTTGCATTTATATTTATTTAAATTATGCAATGGACTACAAAATGTAAATGTTTCATGATATTTGTTATATTATATCACCTTTATCTATCAATATTGTTGAAATGAAGATCAAATAGCTGTATATTGAAGTATATTGAAAAAGTCAAAACTTTACATGGGGTGTACTTACTTTTTCACGTGACTGTATATCCTCATCCTTCTCTCTCTCCCAACAAAGTGTACAGCGATGTGTGGTGAGGTAATTCTCTGCCCACCCCCCCCCCCCCCCTTCCTAGCTCCTATATACCTTCCTCACACCATTCTCGCTCCCTTCTATCTTTCTCCTCTTCCTCTCCCTCCTGTCTCCCCCACTTTCTCACCCCCATTCCTCTCTCTACCCCTTTCTCACTCTAACTCCTTTCCTCAACCCCCCTTCCTCGATCCCCCCTTCCTCAGTACCTTTTCCCTCCTTTCTCCCCCTCCCTAGCTCCCCCCTTCCTCAATCCCAACTTCCTAGCTCCCTCTCCACCTCCCTAGCTCTCCCCTTCCTCGGTCCCCCTTCCTTATCCTCACTCCCCCTTCCTAGCTCCCTACCTCCCTTGCCCCCCTTTCTAGCTGTCCCTCCCCCCTGCACACTCCCCCACCCATTCTTGCTCTCCCAACCTTTGTCTCTCTCTCCCCTCTTTCTCTCTTCCCCCCCTCTTTCTCTCTCCTCCTCTCTTTCTCTCTCCTCCTCTCTTAATATCCCTGTCAGCGATATATATATACTGAAACGCAAAAGAAACTTACCACCCTTGAAACCTTTAAATATCAACAATAACACTGCGTGTAGTAAATGTGTGAACTTATTTGTGGACAATAGTGTCCTCACTGTCAGACAAAACGGTCACGGATGGTCACTTGAACCTTCAATGGTCACTTCATAGCACAGCTGTTGAACAGCCGTTTTGACTGTCAGTGATTAGCCAAGGGGTACGGGATGATTTTAATGAGCTGCACGTGATGTCTTGATATTGGCTTTAAAAAGGCCAGTGCAAAATGGGCATTTTGACCGAAAAATTTGACCATTTTGACCAACTTCAAAAAGACCGAAAACGCAAAAGAAACTTACCACCTTTGAAACCTTTAAATATCAACAATAACACTGCGTGTAGTAAATGTGTGAACTTATTTGTGGACAATAGTTTCCTCACTGTCAGACAAAACGGTCACGGATGGTCACTTGAACCTTCAATGGTCACTTCATAGCACAGCTGTTGAACAGCCGTTTTGACTGTCAGTGATTAGCCAAGGGGTACGGGATGATTTTAGTGAGCTGCACGTGATGTCTTGATATTGGCTTTAAAAAGGCCAGTGCAAAATGGGCATTTCAATCAACATGCCACGATTGTCAAGGGATCAACGGCAGCGTGCCCTGGGCATGCTGCAAGGCGGACTGAGCTACCGTGAAGTGGCACGTCGCCTTGGCTGTTCACACCAGACGATATCGGCCCTGGTGGACAGAGACACCCTCCACAACTCTGCAGATGACAGACCTCGATCAGGGAGGCCAAGAGTCACCACTGCAAGGCAGGACAAGCAGATGGTCCGAAGTCACCTGCGGGATCGATTCCGTCCAGCATCCCGCACTGCGGCAGAAACTCCGGGGCGTGCAAACCCACGGATCTCCAATGATACTGCACGAAGACGACTGCATGACTATGGTCTGACTGCCAGAAGACCATACAGAGGCCCCGTGATGACGGCTGCCCATCGCCGCAACCGACAGAGATGGTGCCAGCAGCATCAGCGGTGGACCTTGCTGCAGTGGAACGAGGTCGCTTTCAGCGATGAGTCAGGGTTCAGTGTGGACAGTCCTGATGGGCGTGAGCGTGTCTGGAGAAGAACTGGCGAGCGATATGCCGATTGTTGCGTGCGTCAAGCCAACAGGTGGGGTGGCCCAAGTGTGATGGTGTGGGCCGCCATATCAGGCCGGTACAGGACGCCACTGGTGGTTGTGGATGGGAATCTTAACGCCCAGCGGTATGTGGATAACATCCTGCGACCTCATCTGCTGCCATTCCTGCTAGACCACCCAGAACTGAGAACCTTTCAGCATGACAACGCTCGTCCCCATGCTGCTCGCTTTACCACTGCATTTCTCCAAGGCGAGAACATCAACACCATGCAGTGGCCTGCGCTCTCCCCTGACCTGAATCCCATAGAGCACCTGTGGGATGAGCTTGGGAGACGCGTAGTTGGCAGGGCCAGGACATGGGCAGAGCTGCTTCAGACATTGAGGACTGAGTGGGACAGAATCCAGCAGCAATCCATCCAAAGACTGGTAGGCAGTATATGCCGACGATGCACTGACTGTATCCAAAACAATGGTGGCCACACACGCTATTGAAAGGGGACTGGCATTGCACCCTGTGCTGTTCTGTACTGTAGAACAAACTGATGAGATGGTGTATCTTGGTCAAAAACATGACATGTCATCAATAAAATGCCAATGTTTCAATTAGCAATTGTTGGTTTGTTTTATTTTGAACTGTTACAATTTTATTACATTTCAAACAAGTGATAAGTTTCTTTTGCGTTTTCGGTCTTTTTGAAGTTGGTCAAAATGGTCAAATGTTTTGGTCAAAATGCCCATTTTGCACTGGCCTTTTTAAAGCCAATATCAAGACATCACGTGCAGCTCATTAAAATCATCCCGTACCCCTTGGCTAATCACTGACAGTCAAAACGGCTGTTCAACAGCTGTGCTATGAAGTGACCATTGAAGGTTCAAGTGACCATCCATGACCGTTTTGTCTGACAGTGAGGACACTATTGTCCACAAATAAGTTCACACATTTACTACACGCAGTGTTATTGTTGATATTTAAAGGTTTCAAAGGTGGTAAGTTTCTTTTGCGTTTCAGTATATATGAAAATCATCTCACCTGTGACTGGAGAGAATATCCAATAACCAATTAGCTCTCACCTAATAAATCTACAACGCTGGCTAGCTACTGTTTACCGTCATATATGAAGGTTGTGTGTGTGTGTGTGTGTGTGTGTGTGTGTGTGTGTGTGTTTGTGTGTGTGTGTGTATGTATACACACATGCACACACATTAGGAGACTTCACCCTTGTATGACATACCATTAAACGTCAATATCGATAACTAAGCATTGCAACCAGACATCGTGTTTGAATATAAAAATGAAAGGATGGCATTGCTAATTGACATGTCAGTATGCAGTTAATTTGGCCAAAATAATGTGGAAAGTGTAAACAAACACAACAACAACAGGCATTTTAAGGCCATTTTCCCTACTAGAGCGGGGGTTAGCCTTGCGGGGGTCCCGATGACAAGCTTCTCCATTTTGCCCTATTTTCTGCATCTCTCCTTGTTAACCCCCTTGCCCGCATTTCTTCTTCGACCATCTTTAGCCAAGTCTTTCTCGGTCTTCCCCGTCCTCTATTTCCTTCTACATTCATTTCCATCACTCTTCTCAACCAGTCACTTTCATCCTTCCTCAACACATGACCAAACCATCTCAACAAGTTCCTCTTCACAGCATCAATCACAGGCTCTATTCCCATCATCTTCCGCAATTCATCATTTGTCTTCCTCTCTCTCAACGATACTCCGCACATCCACGGAACCATTCGCATTTCCACCCTTTCCAGCCTTCGTTGCTGCTCTACGTTCATTACCCATGTCTCGCTCCCATAAATCATAACACTTCTCACACATGCAGCATACACCTTTCCCTTCAGCTTCAACGACACTCCCGCCCTCCTCAGCACGCCACTCAGTTCCCGAAATTTCTTCCATGCACATCTCACTCTGTGCATGTGGAAAGTGTAAAAATGACCAAATACCAGGATCTGACAAATGTAGTCAAGAGAACCTGGAAGCTGAATTTGACAACGTTGTGCCTACGATAGTTTAAACAACGGGAGTGATAAAAAAGAATCTTACTGAAAATCCTATCACAAAATATTACAACAAACAAACTATAATTGGAGGGGCATTCTGAGGTTTAATAATAAACACTAAAATAGACTTTTGAACAAAGATTTAGACGAGTAATGTCTCACAACTGGGTCCTTAAAAGGTGATTATAGAAATAAAACTATGTGGTATAAGTCCAAAGAAAAGGATAATGCTCTATAAAATGTATTGTAGTTATAGCCTATTCCAATACTAGTATGTATACGGCGATGAGATACAGATTTGTTCACGTCTCCCTCAATGCACAGTACAATATCGGTGCAGCAATGACTATGTCCTGATGTGGTGGAAATGTTTTATACCCATTCAAAAACTGCAAAAAGTACGTCATCATCATCAGAGACCATGTACTGTATTGATTTATTACTGTTTCAGGACCAATGAAAAGTGCAAAAAGTTCCAACAAACGCTCCCTACAGGCTTAAAAGAGCAAGCAGACTATCTTGAAGATCACAATTGCAGCAGCCTGGAAGACATCTTGACATCCTTTTGTGACTGTCTCCACCACAGCAAAGTCAATATTCAACATACAAAAGAGCTGTAATCTGGAGCGGTTTCAAGAACTTGCTGAAAAACTGATAACTCTGATAGAAGAGAAGTGAAAGGCATGCTGAGATACCTCCCATGTCCATCTTGAAGCAACAGGGAAGGAGTAGAAAACGATTGCCGGGCCGTGCAGAGAGAATGCCGATGTTGTCAGCAAGAGTACGGGCTGAAGCTCTGTCAGTGCATCCAAGATTTGGCTGATGCCAGTAATGCCCATTGAGTGTTTGTAAAGCTGAAAAAGCAACTGGTCTTGTTAAACTGAAACTGCTTCACACTTCACTTCATGTGCTAAAGTATTAACAACTGGCAAGGAGCGGGTTATCGTCTGCTGGGTTGAACACGATTTGTAACTCCACACAAACAACTGTAAGTGAGAAGGCTATGGAATTCTTCAGAGCCCTGACATGAATGCTCTTGACAATCCTCTAAGCATGAAGGAGATTTCAGTGGCACTGGACAAATTTTAATCTGCAAAAGCCTCTAGTAACGATAGGCTACTGGCTGGATATACAGTCATGGCCAAAAATATTGGCACCCTTGCACTTTTTTCAAACAACTCACAATTTTCTCGAAAAATAAGTTGAAATTGACCAAAAATATTTGGTCTCCACAATTCTTTATTTCACTGTTAATCTGACAGAACCTTTGTTTTTGATTCAGAACTTGATATATCCTTTTAAATCAGAAAATAAAAAACACAGGGCCAATACCCTTGGCGCACACCTTGTAGATTAACGACACTGACGACACTAACAGTATACTACACTGACTAAAGGTATTTTCAACCAATTTGAATGGTTTATAGAAGACAGGGCAGCATGTAGAATCGTACTAACATAATCGTAAGACTATAAACAAACAAACAAACAAAAAAATCCCTATTTTGAGGGGCAACCCCTACCCCCCCGCCCGACCCCCATCTCATCCTGTATACCTACTCAGACCCCAATTTTTCTAATGGCTTGAAAAAACATTGGTACATCACGGATGATGAAGGTTGTGGTGAAGTTTCATTGAAATTGCATGTGTAGTTTCAGAGAAATGACCAAATACCTATTTTGGGAGGCAACTCCCCAGCAGACCCCTCATGGCCCGATTTATATAACTAGGACGTGCCCGTACGTGGGTGCCCGTACGTGCGTGCAAAAAAGCATGCGTGCAAACAACAACAAAAAAAAACTTTGAAACCACGTGGCAGTAACGACCACAGAACCCCCCCCCCCCCCTCTATTTACATGAAATGGTTTGGTCCATTCGCAACGACCACAGAACCCCCCCCTCTATTTACATGAAATGGTTTGGTCCATTCGCAAAGCCAAAGCGAACGGCGAACGGCTAAATCGCCATAGCTCGGTAACTACTTCTCCGATTAATATGAAACCTTGAAAAGGCACATCCTCAGGTCCCCAGCAATATACCTGGCAAGTTTCAAGTATATCGGACCCGTGGTTGTCGAGAAACAGCGGTCACAGACAAACACACAGACATACACACAGACAAACACACAGACATACACACACACATACACACAGAGATTACTGGAATTATAGATAGATGCTGTGAACAAACTTTGGTACAACATGTGTGATTAAGGTTGTGGTCAATGTTCATCAGAATTGCGTGTGTATATTCTGAGGGGAAAAAAAATACCTCTTTTGGGGGACAACTCACCCATACTCCCCCTCAGGACCCGATTTTTTTTTTATGCCGTGAACAAACTTTGGTACAGCACGGGTGGTGAAGGTTGTGGTCAAGTTTCATTGAAATTGCGTGTGCAGTTTCAGAGGAAAAAGCAAATTCCTATTTTGGGGTGTCAAACCTGGACCCACTTTGACCCGTGGTACCCCCTTATACCCTGATTTTTTAAATGCCGTGAACAAACTTTAGTCACAAAACAACAAATATAATTTGTGCCAAATTTGGTCGCAATCCCATCAGCGGTTTCAGAGAAGAAGTTTCAAGTGTTTACAGACGGACGGACTGACGGACTGACGGATGAACAACGCACCATCGCATAAGCTCCACTGAGCTTCTTTCCAGGTGAGCTAACTAGCAGACACTGTGCATCCTAAGGGTCGTAAGGGCATTTTGGTTGGCAATTCTAAAACACACATACGCATATGTATATATGTATATATGTATAGATAAATAAAATTGGAGGACTGAACATAAAAAGTGTTATTGGTGGACAATGGAAAAACATGTATACATGCAGTCACGTGAAAAAGTAAGTACACCCCATGTAAAGTTTTGACTTTTTCAACATATTTCAACATACAGATATTTGATCTTCATTTCAACAATATTGATAGATAAAGGTGATATAATATAACAAATATCATGAAACATTTACATTTTGTAGTCCATTGTATCATTTAAATAAACATATATGCAAATTTCGCATGTGGAAAAAGTAAGTACACCCTTGGCTCTTATAGGTGGTATTGCCCCCTTTGGCAGAAACAACCTCAAGTAGGCATTTCTTATAACTGTCTACCAGTCTCTGATATCGACTGGGAGAAATTTTTGCCCACTCCTTCATGCAGAATTCTTTCAGCTGTGCGATGTTTGAGGGGTTTCTTGCATGCACAGCTCGTTTCAAATCCCCCCACAACATCTCGATGGGATTTAGATACGGGATTTGACTTGGCCATTCCAGAACCCTCCATTTCTTTCTTTTCAGCCATTCCTTGGTGGATTTACTGGTATGTTTAAGGTCATTGTCATGTTGCAAGGTCCACCTTCGGTTGAGCTTCAACTTTCCGACAGATGGCCTCACATTATCCTCAAGCACCCTCTGGTACAATGAAGTATTCATAGTGGATTATATGATGGTGAGCTGCCCAGGCCCTGATGCAGCAAAGCTACCCCAAACCATAATATTTCCACCACCATGCTTTACAGTTGGTATCAGGTTCTTGTGGTCAAATGCCGTCTTTGGTTTTCGCCAAACATGTCTTGTGGTACTGTGGCCAAATAGCTCTCCCTTTGACTCATATGTCCAGAGCACATTGTTCCAGAAGTGCGGGTGTTTGCCAAGGTATTGATTGGCAAACTTTAGTCTTGCCCTGATGTTCTTTCTGGACTGCAAAGGTTTCCTCCTGGCACACTTCCCATGTAGATAAAATTTGTGCAGCCTCTTTCTAATGGTAGACTCGTGCACTTTGACATCAACAGTGGCAAGAGCTACCTGTAGGTCCCGTGATGACATTCTGGGGTTCTGAGAGACTTCTTTCAGCATCTTGCGGTCTGCTCTCGGGCTGAACTTGCTGGGGCGGCCTGGCCTGAACAAGTTGGCAATTGTTTGGAATCTTCTCCACTTGTAGATGATCTTCCGGACAGTCGAATGATTGATTTCAAATTGTTTGGAGATCTTTTTTAATGCCTTCCCAGACTCGTAGGCATCTATAACCTTATTTCTGAAGGCCTCAGAGAGCTCTTTTGATCTAGACATGGTGATGCCGCACACTTCAACAACAAAGGGCAAACCAAACTAAATGTCTGACGTTTAAATAAGACAGGTTCCTCCAAGATCCTCTCAAGCAATGTTCTAATCATTTGCACCTGAGCTGGTGCATCTTATTCTAATTTTAGGTATTTGAAGTAGTGATAAATGTAGGGGTGTACTTACTTTTTCCACATGCCAAATTTGCATTTATGTTTATATAAATTATACAATGGTCTACAAAATGTAAATGTTTCATGATATTTGTTATATTATATCACCTTTATCTATCAATATTGTTGAAATGAAGATCAAATAGCTGTATGTTGAAATATGTTGAAAAAGTCAAAACTTTCCATGGGGTGTACTTACTTTTTCACATGACTGTATATATCCATATTGTTACGGAGTCCTCTACAATCTCCTGGTCTCGGTAACCTCCGAACCCCGAGACGAACCCCGGCAGAAAGATATATATGTTATTCCGGGTCGAAATCAATAGGGAAACCACAACATGCGTTATCCACAACCAAAGAATATATTAAAGAGCACACAGGAATCATGATACAACAATAATAGTAATCAACCCTACAATCAATATCTTAAGATGGTACCACCTTATCTAGTAACTTAACCCCAAACTCACAGCACTCCCAGGAAATGGAACCGAGCCCTCCTCAATGTCTCTATAACCCTCCAAGGCGAAGTTGATTCGCTCCAGCGATCGTTGGAACCATGTCCGATCCAGATCAATTGAGGCATAGGCGGTCGAAGCGACACCGAAGTCACGTGGTCCAACACCCAGCAAACTCGCGGTAGAATGGAAAATCTCCAAAGATGCGTGCCGACGTACACGTTTGCTGTTCAATCAGCGAATCGCCGTGTACTCCTCAAACGCCGCTTTATTGCACAGCCGTCCCCGGCAAACCACCGGAGGATAAGCCCAGCCGACGCGACAAAAACCTTTTCCGATGAAGGCAGCGCGCGGGGCGAAATGGCGGACGGCTCTCACTAGAGCCGGAGCATCTTGGCAAGGATTCTCCGGAATCCCAATGCCGATACCCGACTACGCAGGCTCCACAATACTCCGGCGATATCACCTATCGCACGAACCTCCTTTCAAGGACTCAAAGTCCACTCACCATGTACGCTCGATCACGCTAGGTACGGAGCTTTTTTAGACCGCGTCGTTTCACAGTCCTCATGCCGTTCTCTTCTTCCGGGTCACGATCCGATTTCCTGTCTCATTTTACGTTAACCTTTTTAAAACTTTAGATAGCTGTTCCTGAATACTAAACCTTTTGAGAATAATAATAATAATAATAATACATAATATCAGAAACATGTCCAGTGGGTGAAAACCACCCCAGCGGAAGGGACAAATCCGTAACAATATACAGTATATATCGATACATATATATTTGTGCAGTGTTTGTGTTGTGTTGTGTTGTCACTGAACTACTCCCTCAAACTTTTGTTAAATTATACCAAACTTCTGGTATGCACCTATCTCTCCCGTCAGTATGTCCGAAGGGTATTTTTTTTGAATTTTTTTCCAATTTTTTCTTTTTTTCTGGGAATTTTTTTGGGGGGAAAAATATTTTTTTCAACTTCAGTTTTCAACTTCAATTGTTTATAAAATGTAATATCACGTATATTACAAATACATTTGTGCATTATGATTGTTTGAATTATGATTGGTGTAAACCATGACAAAACAGCAACTCAGGTTCCGTCATTTATTTATATATCTACATATCTGGGCAGTGTCCGTTGTCACTGAACTATTCCCTGAAACTTTTGTTTCTGTGGTTGTGAAGTGTTTTTAATGACGTGGTGGTGAGGTGTTTTGAATTACTTGGTGGTGAGGTGTTTTGAATTACATGGTGGTGAGGTGTTTTGAATTACCTGGTGGTAAGGTGTTTTAAATTACATGGGGTGAGGTGTTTTGAATTATGTGGTGGTGAGGTGTTTGAATTACGTGGTGGTGAGGTGTTTTGAATTACTTGGTGGTGAGGTGTTTTGAATTACATGGTGGTGAGGTGTTTTGAAATACATGGTCGTGAGGTGTTTTGAATTAGTTGGTGATGAGGTGTTTTGAATTACTTGGTGGTGAGGTGTTTTGAATTACGTGGTGGTGAGGTGTAATCGTCTCAAACTTCCAGTCTGCACCCTCCCGTATGTATGTGCTGAGGGGTTCCTTTTTGAATTTTATATTATTTTTCAACCTAAATCTTCAACCTAAATTGCTTTTTATAAAAATCTAATATCACAAACAACACAAATAAATTTGTGCAAAATAATTGTTTGTGTTATGATTGGTGTAAATCATGACAACACATCAACTCAAGTACAGTCATTATCCTCAGCTAAAATAAGCCCGTTCCTCAGTAACGACGCGTGGTGAGGCGAGCGCAGCGAGCCTGAACAAAAGATGTATTTGTATGAACAAGATCAACATTATAACTTGTTAAGAAATGTATTTGTCTGAACAAGATCAACATTATAACTTGTTAAGAAATGTATTTGTATGAGCAAGATCAACATTATAACTTGTTAGGAAATGTATTTGTATGAGCAAGATCAACATTATATCTTGTTTGGAAATGTATTTGTTTGAGCAAGATTAACATTATAACTTGTTAGGAAATGTATTTGTATGAACAAATCAACATTATAACTTGTTAAGAAATGTATTTGTATGAGAAAGATGAACATTATAACTTGTTTGGAAATGTATTTGTGTGAGCAAGATCAACGTTATAACTTGTTAAGAAATGTATTTGTATGAACAAAATCAACATTATAACTTGTTAAGAAATGTATTTGTATGAACAAGATCAACATTATAACTTGTTAAGAAAAATTTTTGTGTGAGCAAGATCAATGTCATAACTTGTTAAGAAATGTTTTTGTATGAATGAGATCAACATTATAACTTGTTAAGAAATGTTTTTGTATGAACAAGATCAACATTATAACTTGTTAAGAAAAATTTTTGTGTGAGCAAGATCAATGTCATAACTTGTTAAGAAATGTTTTTGTATGAATGAGATCAACATTATAACTTGTTAAGAAATGTTTTTGTATGAACAAGATCAACATTATAACTTGTTAAGAAATGTATTTGTATGAACGAGATCAACATTATAACTTGTTAAGAAATGTATTTGTATGAGCAAGTTCAACGTTATAACTTGTTAAGAAATGTATTTGTATGAGCAAGTTCAACATTATAACTTGTTAAGAAATGTATTTGTATGAACAAGATCAACATTATAACTTGTTAAGAAATTTTTTTGTGTGAGCAAGATCAATGTCATAACTTGTTAAGAAATGTTTTTGTATGAACGAGATCAACATTATAACTTGTTAAGAAATGTTTTTGTATGAACAAAATCAACATTATAACTTGTTAAGAAATGTATTTGTATGAACGAGATCAACATTATAACTGGTTAAGAAATGTATTTGTATGAGCAAGTTCAACGTTATAACTTGTTAAGAAATGTATTTGTATGAGCAAGATCAACATTATAACTTGTTAAGGAAATGTATTTGTATGAACAAGATCAATGTTATAACTTGTTAAGAAATGTATTTGTTTGAGCAAGTTCTCTGTTATAACTTGTTAAGAAATGTATTTGTATGAACAAGATCAACATTATAACTTGTTAGGAAATGTATTTGTATGAACAAGATCAACATTATAACTTGTTAAGAAATGTATTTGTATGAACAAGATGAACATTATAACTTGTTAGGAAATGTATTTGTATGAACAAGATGAACATTATAACTTGTTAAGAAATGTATTTGTATGAACAAGATGAACATTATAACTTGTTAGGAAATGTATTTGTATGAGCAAGTTCTATGTTATAACTTGTTAAGAAATGTATTTGTATGAACAAGATGAACATTATAACTTGTTAAGAAATGTATTTGTATGAACAAGATCAACATTATAACTTGTTAGGAAATGTATTTTTGTGAACAAATCAACATTGTAACTTGTTAAGAAATGCATCTGTATGAACGCGAGGTCAAGCTGTAGATGGCCGCAGGGGAAGGTTGTACAATATGTTTGCATTATAATTATTATTAAAAAATACCATCAAAACATATTGCAGCTTAATATGTCACATACCATTTAAGGAGAGATATATAGCTGCAGTTGCTGTGTTTGTGCAGTCGAAATGGATTATCATTCTGCCACTGTTAGCCTTGATTTTGCAATCTTTAAAAGTGCACTTTACTAATCCACGATTCAAAATGGGTTAGTGCACTTTCCAAGCTGTGTGCGTCCATCACAATTTAAAAAAGCATTTATCGAGAAACACATAAAAGCAACACACAAAATTTGCACTCATGTTTTGGGCAGAATCCGAAATGGGAAATTAATTAAAAATAAGTTTGCAATATTTGTCAAAAGTTGGTGACACTTTTCATGCAGTAAAATGAGTCGTGCAAACATTAATGCATTTTTTATGTAGTTTTGTGGGACATCTAACTTGTGACTATCACTGAGCTACATATCTGAATTTCTATATTAAATGAACGTGGTTGTGATGATTCATTTATTCAAAGAATCAATGTGCAAAGAATCATTGGCGAACTAAGGTCTGATGAGGTCGGTGAGTGATGGAAGAAATGTCACCTGAGACGAAATTTGCTCCTTTCTTTTTCTGTAAAATTGGTGGAGATGGAGTTTGTACAATACCTGGTTGACTGTGGTTTTCTTTATTCTTTATATGCGAAATATACACAAACATATTTTGCATTCAAATATTGCAAACTTATTTTGAATACATTTTCCATTTCAAATTCTGTCAAATCACAAGTTCTTACCCTAACCTTTCTGCATCTGAATTTGGCAGTTCTCGAGACTCCGATGCAGGCATTACTCGCAAGACACACATTATTCACAATACTCACAATACACACAATATGCACAATACAAACAATGTACACTTCATAAGGGCAGGTTTTAAAGATATATATATATATGTGTGTGCGTCTGTCCTGTCCTGTGTTGTGTTGTGTTGTGTTGTGTTGTCTTGTCACTGAACTACTTTCTCAAACTTTTGTGAAATCGTACCAAACTTCTGGAATGCACATATCTCTCCCGTCGGTATGTCCTACGTGTATTGTTTTTCAAAAAATCTCCATTTAAAAAAAAAAACTTTTTTGGGGAATTTTTTTTTTCAACTTCAATTGTTTATAAAATGTGATATCACGTATATTACAAATACATTTTGTGCAAAATAATTGTTTGAATTATGATTGGTTTAAACCATGACAAAACGGCAACTCGGGTATAGTCATTCATCTATACACAAAGAATTAAGTTAAGCACCCCCCCCGTTTTTTTACAACCTCGCACATTACAAGTTTGTTGTCGTCAAAACAGTGTAATATACCCATGATATTGCTATATTTTCTGGAGAAGTGATATTATGGTCACATAAAAACATAACAATCATGCTGTTTTCATTATTTTATTCTGAATAATTTAAGGTGAAAATTTTTGGGAATTTTAGGCATATTTTCACCTCAATTTAAGTATGGAGCTATAGGTCCATCACGGACAGTGTGGATGACGTTTATGTTTTCTAACGTACAGTCATTGTTCTGAGAAGACCTCTAGCGATCTTTGCGTCAATAACGTGTGTAGGACCCACGTGATCGGATCACTACTCAACCCAACTCAACCCTACGAGTGCACTCATCTGCATTTCATCAATGGATAATTGCTAATGTCATACCAATCATTATTTGATCTCACATACCTTAGAATATATGCCAATGTATACATATACACAAAGAATATATATTAGGGGTGCTTACCTTAATTCGTTGTGTAGGGGTGCTTAACTTAATTCTTTGTGTATATATATCTACACATCTGGGCAGTGTCTGTGTTGTCACTTAACGACTCCCTCAACCTTTTGTTTCCGTGGTTGTGAAGTGTTATTTAATAACGTTGTGGTGGTTTTGAATCACGTGGTGGTGAGGTATTTTGAATTATGTGGTGGTGAGGTATTTTTAAATGACGTGGTGGTGAGGTGTTTTTAAATCACATGGTGGTGAGGGGTTTTTAAATCACATGGTGGTGAGGTGTTTTGATTTACGTGGTGGTGAGGTATTTATAATTACGTGGTGGTGAGGTGTTTTGAATTACGTGGTGGTGAGGTGTTTTGAATTACTTGGTGGTGTGGTGTTTTTAAATGACGTGGTGGTGAGGTGTTTTTAATTTCGTGGCTGTGAGGTGTTTTTTTTACGTGTTTTATGGCTGTGAGGTGTTTTTAATTTTATGGTGGTGAGGTGTTTTTATTACATGTTTTATGGCTGTGAGGTGTTTTTATTACGTGTTTTATGGCTGTGAGGCGTTTTTAATTTTGTGGTGGTGTGTTTTTATTACGTGTTTTATGGCTGTGAGATGTTTATATTACGTGTTTGATGGCTGTGAGGTGTTTTTAATTTCGTGGTGGTGAGGTATTTTTATTACGTGTTTGATGGCTGTGAGGTGTTTTTAATTTCGTGGTGGTGTGGTGTTTTTATTGCGTGTTTTATGGCTGTGAGGTGTTTTCATTATGTGTTTTATGGCTGTGAGGTGTTTTTATTACGTGTTTGATGGCTGTGAGGTGTTTTCAATTTCGTGGTGGTGAGGTGTTTTTCATTTTGTGGTGGTGAGGTGTTTTTATTACGTGTTTTATGGCTGTGAGGTGTTTTAAATTACTTGGTGGTGACGTGTTTTGAATTACTTGGTGGTGAGGTGTTTTGAATTACGTGGTGGTGAGGTGTAACCGTCCCAAACTTCCAGTCTGCACCAACCCCTCCCCGATGTGTGTGCTGAGGGGTTCTTTCTTGAAAAAAAAACATTCAACCTAAATTGCCTATAAAAATGTAATATCACAAACACAACAAATACATTTGTGCAAAGTAATTGTTTGTATTATGATTGGTGTAAATCATGACAACACAGCAACTCAGGTACAGTCATTAGCCTCAGCTAAAATAAGCCCGTTCCTCAGTAACGACGCATGGTGAGGTGAGCGCAGCGAGCCGAGCCAAGCTAGTATGTGTGTGTATATATATATATATATATATATATAGATATATATATATATATATATATACATACACACACACACACACACACACACACACACACACACACACACACACACACACACACAACACAACACAACAACATGCATTTTAAGGCCATTTTCCCTGCTAGAGTGGGGGTTACCCTTGCGGTCCCCATGATTATCTTCTCCATTTCCCCTATTTTCTGCATCTCTCCTTGTTAACCCCCTTGCCCGCATTTCTTCTTCCACCATCTTTAGCAAAGTCTTTCTTCGTCTTCCCCGTCCTCTACTTCCTTCTACATTCATTTCCATCACTCTTCTCAACCAGTTACTTTCATCCTTCCTCAACACATGACCAAACCATCTCAACCTGTTCCTCTTCACAGCATCAATCACAGGCTCTATTCCCATCATCTTTCGCAATTCATCATTTGTCTTCCTCTCAACGATACTCCGCACATCCACCGAACCATTCGCATTTCCACTCTTTCCAGCTTTCGTTGTTGCTCTACGTTCATTACCCATGTCTCGCTCCCTTAAATCATAACACTTCTCACATATGCAGCATACACATTTCCCTTCAGCTTCAACGACAATCCCCTCCTCATCAGCACGCCACTCGGTTCCCGAAACTTCTTCCATGCACATCTCACTCCAGCAACCATTGCCGAGTCTGATCCACCTTCTCCATTCAGCATGTCTCCGAGGTAGCAAAATGTTTTCACACCTTCCAGCTTCACGCCGTCTCCAAGATCCAACTCAACATTTCCTCCATCTGCAGCTCCCTCTGTGCACACCTTACATTTGAATGTAGCTGCCACACTGGTAAATGACCCTCTCAGACCACTGCATTTTTGATGAACCCACTCAGCGCACATTGTACATTGAATGGAGTTCACTCCGACACCCTTCCTGCACACAGCACATGGCCACTTCCCAGTTCTTTCCACCTCACCACATGCTTTACCACTTGCCATCACCTTCGTCTTTCCGATATTCACTGTCAGACCTTTTGTCGCCATACATTCCTTCCATTTGTTCATCTTTTCCTTCAGTCCATCCATACTTTCCGCAATCAACACCAGATCATCTGCATACAACAACTCCCACGGTAAACCCTCCTTTACGTTTTGAGCCAGCACCTCCATCACAGCTACAAATAGTAGAGGACTTAGTACCGACCCTTGATGCACTCCCACCTTCACCTCAAACTCACCACTGTTCCCGTCCTTCGTCCTTACAGCTGTGCGCGCTCTTTTGTACATTGCCATCACTACTCTGATCAACCATTCCTCCACTCCTAACTTCCTCAATGCCCATGTCAATACCTTGCGTGGAACCCTATCAAACTCTTTCTCCAGATCAACAAATCCAAGAAACAACCTCTTCCTCTTCTCCATGTACTTCTCCTGCAACTGCCTCACAATAAAGAGCATGTCCGTCGTTCCTCTTCCTGGCATAAATCCAAACTGCATTTCGTCGAGCTTCACCTTCTTCCTTATCCTCCTCTCCAACACCCTTTCCAATACCTTCATTCCATGCTCCAATAACTTTATCGCTCGGTACGAGCCACACTCCAGAGGGTCACCTTTCCCCTTGTATCGATTAACGAGGGTACTCAGTTCCCAATCCACTGGAATGCGGCCTTCTTTCACCACCAGATTACAGATCTCTGTCATTCTTTTCACATCCCAACTTCCTGCTGCCTTCAACATATCTCCCACTACTCCCGTCGGCCCTCCCGCTTTCCTACTCTTCATTGCTTTTATCGCTTCCTCAACTTCCTTCTCAGTTATCTTCTCTGCCTGTCCTAAAACTGGGTTACTCTCCATGTTGCCATCCCATTCATTCTCTGTATTCAACAGCATTTCCATATATCTTTTCCATCTTCCTTTAATTCCATCTGGGTCCACAATGATTTGTCCCACTTCATCCTTCAACCAACTCACCCCCATCACATCACACCTCTCTTTCGCTATCTGCTTTGCAATCCTGAATAACGCTCTCACCCTCTTCTGAATCCAAGCGTTCTCCGAACATTTTCCTCCATGCCTCCTGTGCCTTTGCTACCTCTTTCTTTGCAGCCTTCTTGGCTGCTTTATAACTTTCATGCTCTGATTTTTCTGCTCCCGTACCCTTCGCCTTCTGCCACTCCTTGAACATCTTCCTCTTCTTGTCAATCCTCTTTCCAACTTCATCATCCCACCACCATGTTTCCGAGTGCCTCGGTGGTCCTTTTGTCCATCCACATACCTCACCAACGGCTCCCAACAGACTATCTTTCATTGACATCCAACTACTTTCAAGCTCAACCACATCATCCTCTACCCTGCTCAGCCTCTCTTTTAATGCCTCCCTTACTGTCACCTCTTTCAACCTCCAGACCTTCATTCTCGGTTGGTACTTCACCCACCGAGCTCTCCTCGCACCTTTCACCCTTATGTCGCAGACAACCAAGTGATGCTGTGAAACAGCCTCCTCCCCCGGGATCACCTTTGTGTCCCGGAGGTGCCCCCTATCTCGCCTACGCATCATCCGGTAGTCAACAGTTGTCGCGACCTACCTGACGTGTATGTAACAAGCTTATTATCCTCTTTCTGAAACTGAGTATTACAAATCAACAAATCAGCTCCATCAGCAAACTCCAAAATCCTTTCACCTTCTCCATTTCTCACACCATATCCGTAACCCCCATGAACTCCCTCAAAACCATCCATACTCCTTCCCACATGTCCATTTAGGTCTCCTGCTACCACAACAACTTCCTCATCTTTCACGTTTTCCATCAGCTTCTCTATCGCACACCAGAACTTGTCCTTCACTTTATCGCTCCGACCAACCTGCGGAGCATATCCTGAGATGACGTTCACCAAGAGCTTTCCAATCATCATTTTCACCATCATCAACCTATCACTCACCCTAGTCACACTCACCACACTGTATATAAACTCCTCAGAAAACAGGACGCCAACACCATTCACGCCCTCCGGGCACCCTTGCCACACAAACTTGTATTTCTGTCCCAGCCGACCCTTCACCATTCTCACACCACTTCCCTTCCATCTCATCTCTTGCACACAACAGATGTCCACTCTTCTTCTGATCAATACTTCCACCACTTCTCCTGATCTCCCTGTCATTGTCCCTACATTCCATGTCCCAAACCTCAGAAACCGATCTCCACCTCGGGATGGACCCTGCCCATATGTAGTTGTAATTGTCATGGTTCTCTTTTTGATGCAATGTTCTTATGGCCGGATGCCCTTCTTGACGCCAACCCCCTTAGTCGCCTCTTATGACACGCAGGGATATGGTGTACCTATTCTAAACCAGGGTACACACCAGGTATATATGTATGTATGTAATATATACAGTCACGTGAAAAAGTAAGTACACCCCATGTAAAGTTTTGACTTTTTCAACATATTTCAACATACAGCTATTTGAACTTCATTTCAACAATATTGACAGATAAAGGTGATATAATATAACAAATATCATGAAACATTTACATTCTGTCATCCATTGTATAATTTAAATAAACATAAATGCAAATTTCGCATGTGGAAAAAGTAAGTACACCCTTGGCTCTAATAGGTGGTATTGCCGCCTTTGGCAGAAACAACCTCAAGTAGGCGTTTCTTATAACTATCTACCAGTCTCTGACATCGACTTGGAGAAATTTTTGGCCACTCCTCCATGCAGAATTCTTTCAGCTGTGCGATGTTTGAGGGGTTTCTTGCATGCACAACAACAACACAACAACATGCATTTTAAAAGCCATTTTCCCTGCTAGAGCGGGGGTTAGCCTTGCGGTCCCCATGACAATCTTCTCCATTTTGCCCTATTTTCTGCATCTCTCCTTGTTAACCCCCTTGCCCGCATTTCTTCTTCCACCATCTTCAGCCAAGTCTTTTTCGGTCTTCCCCGTCCTCTGCTTCCTTCTACATTCATTTCCATCACTCTTCTCAACCAGTCACATTCATCCCTCCTCAACACATGACCAAACCATCTCAACCTGTTCCTCTTCACAGCATCAATCACAGGCTCTATTCCCATCATCTTTCGCAATTCATCATTTGTCTTCCTCTCTCTCAATGATACTCCACACATCCACCGAACCATTCGCATTTCCACCCTTTCAAACCTTCGTTGCTGCTCTACGTTCATTACCCATGTCTCGCTCCCATAAATCATAACACTTCTCACACATGCAGCATACACCTTTCCCTTCAGCTTCAACGACACTCCCCTCATCATCAGCACGCCACCCAGTTCCCAAAACTTCTTCCATGCACATCTCACTCGAGCAACCGTTGCCGAGTCTGATCCACCTTCTCCATTCAGCATGTCTCCGAGGTAGCAAAATGTTTTCACACCTTCCAGCTTCACGCCGTCTCCAAGATCCAACTCAACATTTCCTCCATCTGCAGCTCCCTCTGTGCACACCTTACGTTTGAATGTAGCTGCCACACTGGTTAATGACCCTCTCAGACCACTACATTTTTGATGAACCCACTCAGCGCACATTGTACATTGAATGGAGTTCACTCCGACACCCTTCCTACACACAGCGCAGGGCCACTTCCCAGTTCTTTCCACCTCACCACATGCTTTACCACTTGCCATCACCTTCGTCTTTCCGATATTCACCTTCAGACCTTTTGTCTCCATACATTCCTTCCACGTGTTCATCTTTTCCTTCAGTCCATCCATACTTTCCGCAATCAACACCAGATCATCTGCATACAACAACTCTCACGGTAAACCCTCCTTTACGTTCTGAGCCAGCACCTCCATCACAGCTACAAATAGTAGTGGACTTAGTACCGACCCCTGATGCATTCCCACCTTCACCTCAAACTCACCACTGTTCCCGTCCTTCGTCCTCACAGCTGTGCGCGCTCTTTTGTACATTGCCATCACTACTCTGATTAACCATTCCTCCACTCCTAACTTTCTCAATGCCCATGTCAATACTTTGCGTGGTACCCTATCGAATGCTTTCTCCAGATCAACAAACCCAAGAAACAACTTCTTCCTCTTCTCCATGTACTTCTCCTGCAACTGCCTCACAATGAAAAGCGCGTCTGTCGTTCCTCTTCCTGGCATAAATCCAAACTGCATTTCATCGATCTTCACTTTCTTCCTTATCCTCCTCTCCAACACCCTTTCCAATACCTTCATTCCATGCTCCAATAACTTTATCGCTCGGTACGAGCCACACTCCAGAGGGTCACCTTTCCCCTTGTATAGAGGGATGAGGGTACTCAGTTCCCAGTCCACTGGAATGCGGCCTTCTTTCACCACCAGATTACAGATCTCTGTCATTCTCTTCACACCCCAACTTCCTGCTGCCTTCAACATATCTCCCACAACTCCCGTCGGCCCTCCCGCTTTTCTACCCTTCATTGCTTTTATCGCTTCCTCAACTTCCTTCTCAGTTATCTTCTCTGCCAGTCCTAAAACAGGGTTACTCTCTATGTTGCCATCCCATTCATTCTCTGTATTCAACAGCATTTCCATATATCTTTTCCATCTTCCTTTAATTCCATCTGGGTCGACAACGATTTGTCCCACTTCATCCTTCAAGCAACTTACCCCCATCACATCAAACCTCTCTTTCGCTATCTGCTTTGCAATCCTGAATACTGCTTTCTGACCCTCTTCCGAATCCAAGCGTTCTCCGAACATTTTCCTACATGCCTCCTGCGCCTTTGCTACCTCTTTCTTTGCAGCCTTCCTGGCTGCCTTATAACTTTCATGCTCTGCTGTTTCTGCTCCCGTACCCTTCGCCTTCTGCCACTCCTTGAACTTCTTCCTCTTCTCGTCAATCCTCTTTCCAACTTCATCATCCCACCACCATGTTTCCGAGTGCCTCGGTGGTCCTTTTGTCCATCCACATACCTCACCAACGGCTCCCAACAGACAAGCTTTCATTGACATCCAACCACTTTCAAGCTCAACCACATCATCCTCGACCCTACTCAGCCTCTCTTTTAATGCCTCCCTTACTGTCACCTCTTTCAACCTCCACACCTTCATTCTCGGTTCGTACTTCACCCGCCGAGCTCTCCTCGCACCTTTCACCCTTACGTCGCAGACAACCAAGTGGTGCTGTGAAACAGCCTCCTCCCCCGGGATCACCTTTGTGTCCCGGAGGTGCCCCCTATCTCGCCTACGCACCATCAGGTAGTCAACGGTTGTCGTCGACCCACCTGACGTGTATGTAACAAGCTTATTATCCTCTTTCTGGAACTGAGTATTACAAATCAACAAATCAGCTCCATCAGCAAACTCCAAAATCCTTTCACCTTCTCCATTTCTCACACCATATCCTTAACCCCCATGAACTCCGTCAAAACCATCCATACTCCTTCCCACATGTCCATTTAGGTCTCCTCCTACCACAACAACTTCCTCATCTTTCACGTTTTCCATCAGCTTCTCTATCGCACACCAGAACTTGTCCTTCTCTTCATCGCTTCGACCAACCTGCGGAGCATATCCCGAGATGACTGTCGTGAAAATCAAGCTCAGACACGACTTGACCTCTGGGTAGGTTTAATATCATTTAGATCTGTAGTACATCCTGTAAGAATACATGCATGCAACAGGCATTAAAATCAGAGTATTTCATGAGCAATGGTCGATTCAATATAGCAATGGTCCAACAGAGAGGACAGTCAGCGCAGCATTTAGGGGCGTACATACCATTCAAACTACAGGACTATGTCACAGTGAGTTCCGCTGGAGTGTCCGCGCGCCCCGGTTGTCCCGGGTCTTATAGACGCCCCTTCTGTAGCGAGCACACCCTGGGTTCACCTTGGTATAATTTCACTACATTCTCCCCGCCGTTAGAACTATACTGCCGCTCGGCAGGTTGCAAGCAAGCATCAGCAATAAACGAATGGGTCACGTCAATCCACATCAGTCGGTCCACCCGTAGCGGTCGGGGCGGTGAACTTCCCTGCCAGTTCGTGTTCGGAATCTACCGGGCACGGCGTCCCCAAGCCCGGAGTCCCCCGCGTCGGAAGAGCCGCCGGAGGTGGGAGTCGGAGGGGGCGCCCCTGCGCCTTCGGGCACGGGAGTGGGGAACGACGGGAGTAACGGTGGTAGTTCCATAGGGGAAGCTTCGGTAGAGTCCATAGACTCGTAGACGGGTTCGTCGATATCCCTGTCGTCGTCCCCACATGGGGCGAGATGGCGTACGGAGACAGTAGACTCGCGGCCATCCGCCGTTAACACGCGAGCATGCTCGGGATTAGCCTGGAGGACCTGCACCTTGTCAACAAGGGGGTCGTACTTGCTAGCGCGAACCGCTCGTTTGAGATAGGCGGGCCCCGGTTCAGCGAGCCAGCTGGGTAAAGATTGGATACTGCCGGAGCTTCTAGGGTGGTGGAACAGTCGTTCGTGAGGAGTCTGGTTGGTGGCAGTGCATAGGAGAGCCCGGATCGAGTTTAGAGCGGCAGGTAGCGACCATGCCCATTTATCGAGGCCTCGGCCGAGGGTCCGAAGGCTTAGCATGACGGCCCTCCATATAATCCCATTAAAGCGTTCGATCTGCCCATTCGCTTGGGGCCGGTATGGGGTGGTGTAGCTCGAAGCGACATTATGCTGGAGCAAGTAGCCCCTCACCTCCTGGGACAGGAACACCGCACCCCGATCGGTATGCACATAGGCCGGATACCCGAACATAGAAAACAAATTCTGCAGGCACCGAATAACCGTGGCAGCCGACATATCCCCACACGTGTAAGCAAAGGGGAATCGGGAATACTCATCGACGATAGTGAGCAGATAGCGAGAGTTGCTCGACATTGGCAGCGGCCCTTTGAAGTCCATCGCCAAGCGCTCCCACGGTCTAGTAGCCCTAACGAGTGTCCCCATAGGAGGGTTATAAAAACGCGGTTTGAGTTCCGCACAGATCGCGCAATCACGGCAGATGCGGCGGATGTCCTCAATCGAGTACGGCAGATTGCCCTCGCGCACAAAATGCGCGAAGCGCGTTACCCCGGGATGACACATAGTGCCGTGCAAAGTGCGCAGCCCCTCCAAAGTTACAACCCCGCGCAAGTGGCCGGCCTCGATAAGGCGTCAGCGACCAGGTTATCCTTCCCCGGGCGGTATTTGATGGTGTAGCAGAAGTCGGCGAGTTCGATACGCCAACGGGTGATTTTCTCATTCTTAATGCGCTGAGCATGTAAGGTGTCGTACATAAACGCAACACTCTGTTGGTCGGTGACGATTTGGAAACTCCGCCCAAGCAGATACGGCCGCCATCGCCGAATTGATTCGACGATCGCGTACGCTTCCTTTTCGACAGACGAATGCCTCCGCTCGGCGGAGGTGAGAGTCCGTGAGAAGAAAGCCACAGGGCGGCCTCCTTGGGAGAGAGTCGCCGCTATCGCATGATCCGAGGCATCACTCTCCAAAACGAAAGAGGCACTCTCGTCAATCGTCGCGACAGCGGCGCCAGCGATGTCGACTTTAAGGCCCTCGAAGGCCGCCAGGGCGGCCGGGCCCATGGGGAAAGTGTCGCAGGCCACGAGGGGGCGGAGCTTCGCGGAGAAATTTTGCACCCACTTTGAGTAGTGGGCGAACAGCCCTAGAGCGCGTTTCAGCGAAGCCCGATCGCTAGGCGGAGCCATATCGAGCAAAGGGCGCAGACGCTCCTTATCCGGAGAGACGGAGCCATGGGTCACGGTGTACCCCAAAAGGTCTACCGTGCGTAGAGAGTATCGACACTTAGCCGCATTCATGGTTAGGCGATATTTCCGCGCGACCTCGAGGAAGCGTTTCAGATTAGCGTCGTGATGCTCCTGGTCATACCCACATACCGTAAGATTGTCCAGATAGACAAAGACATCGGTCAAATGCTCCTTCGCAACGAGGTCATCCATAGCCCTCTGAAAACAAGCGACTCCGTTAGTTACCCCAAAGGGAAGTCTCGTGAACTGGTACAACCGCTGACCCGATTCAAAGGCTGTAAAGACGCGATCAGCCCTAGAGATGGGGACTTGATGATACGCACTACGCAGATCGAGAGTGCTATAAACGGAATACAGGGCCACCTGGCGTACCAGGGCGTCCATCCCCAGTAAGGGGTAGGCATCCAGCTGTGTAAAACGATTAATCGTCTGCGAATAGTCGATTACCATGCGCCGGCGGTGGGCCTCACTCCGCACCACTAAGACTTGGGCCCGCCACGGTGACCTACTGTGTTCTATAATACCGTCCTTTAAGAGCAGGGCCGTTTCTTCCACAATGAATTGCGCGTCCGCGCGAGAGTAGCGCCGCGATTTGACGGCTACAGGGGTGCAATCAGTGGTCAGGTTGGGGAACAGTGAGAGTGGCTCCATGTCCATTTGAGCGAGGGCGCACACAGCGAGCGTGTCCGGCCCACCGAAGTCTATTTCCAAACGTCCATGCCGCTTCAGGAAATCAAGTCCTAACAGAACGTCAGCGCATAACGCAGGTAATACCATGAGATACACATCCGGGAACGTGCGTCCCTTTATCACAAGTTTCAATCGACACGCCCCTTTTGTGCTCAACCGAAGTCCCTGAGAGGCCATGAAGATCCGGCGGGTTGTCCCGAGAACCGGCCACCCATGTTGATGCACGAGTCGCTGATCGATAAAACTATCCGTGGACCCCGTGTCAATCAAAGCTTGCGCAAAAACGCCCGCGACCGTGAGCGGAATGATGGCCTGCGCAAGGCCGGCAGACCCGGCAGGTATTGTACCGGCCGGGCGAGAAGATCGCGCCTCGCGGGTGGATCCCACGCCGGCTGCAATCCTTCGGGCAGCGTCGGCAGGTTGGGCCTCAGCAGGAGCATTGAAGTCCGTTGGCTCATCAGCAGTTTCATTTGCCAGAGTGGGTGTGTGTAGGTCGTAAGAGCAGCCGCCAGATGGCGCTCGAGTCACGTGAGAAAGATCTCTGCCATCTGCAGATTCATATGCCAAAGTGGGTGCATGTAATTCGTAAGAGCCGCCGCCAGATGGCGCTCGCGTCACGTGAGAAAGATCTCTGCCGTCTGCAGATTCATATGCCAAAGTGGGTGCATGTAATTCGTAAAAGCCGCCGTCAGATGGGGCTCGAGTCATGTGCTGCGTTTGCCGCACATCGAGAGGAGTTTCCAAAGCAGGAGCATGTCGCATGTTTGAAGTAGGCGTTCGAACGCCAGTCAAGGTCGGTCGCGCTGTGGCCGGTCGCGTTCGCGCCATTTGTTTCGGCGGCCCGGTGTATCTCACCAAGGTCGGGCGTGTAGCCAGAGGCCCGCGAGAAGGAGAGCGGCTCTTCAAAGCCGAGTGAGGCGCCCCGTCCGGCGCTCGATCCGTTGGCTCCGCGATGAGCCCATTCAAGGTCGTGCGGGGACGCGTGCCCCGAGCGGCCTTCCTGAAGACCTTTGCAAAATGGCCCTTGGTGGAGCACAGGTGGCATGTAGCCTCCCACTGCTGCCGATTCCCGCAAAAATAACATTTTGCATACCGGTCAGGCCGTGGCCGGGCAGCGGCGGCAGCAGTGAGGCCGGAAGCGGAATTCCGCTTCAGGAGCTCCCAGAGACTCGGCCGTAGTGGTCGGGTCCTCCTCCGTATCCTCGGCGGTAGCCCTCTCCGGTCGCGCGAGTTGCGAGGCCCCCGCCACGACTCGTGGGTGATCATATGCGGTGGATTGTTCTCGGGCATCTGTGTATATGCGTGCCAGCCGTAGTGCTTCTGTAAATGTCAGATCCGCGACCTCCAGGAGACGGAGCCGCAAGACTCCAGAATTAATTCCGGAGATGAATGAATCTCGGAGCAAGTCGTCCTGCACTTGCTCGTGGGTCCGGACGTCCTGCACGCAGTCTGCCAACAGGTAGCGCAACTCCTGCGCGAAGCGATCGATCGATTCAGATGGTTGCTGTCGCCGCTGAGAGAGTTGATGCCGGCCGTGCACAGCGCTCCGTGTCTTTACGTAGAGGCGCTTCAGCTCGGCTAGAGCCATAGCGTACGTCCCAAATCGAGAAATGTTCCGGAAAACGGTGTGATAGACCGACTGTAACACGGACAGCTTTATCGCTGCGGTGGGCTCTGTTTCGTGAGCAGCAAAGTAATTCTCCAGCGTTTTGAGCCAGTGAGTGAACTCCGATGCGGATCCCTCAGCTTGAGGGTCGGCTCCGAGAATCGGTATCACGATCGTCTTGTGGTCAGCCATTCCGGCGATCTAAATGATATTAAATGTCGTGAAAATCAAGCTCAGACACGACTTGACCTCTGGGTAGGTTTAATATCATTTAGATCTGTAGTACATCCTGTAAGAATACATGCATGCAACAGGCATTAAAATCAGAGTATTTCATGAGCAATGGTCGATTCAATATAGCAATGGTCCAACAGAGAGGACAGTCAGCGCAGCATTTAGGGGCGTACATACCATTCAAACTACAGGACTATGTCACAGTGAGTTCCGCTGGAGTGTCCGCGCGCCCCGGTTGTCCCGGGTCTTATAGACGCCCCTTCTGTAGCGAGCACACCCTGGGTTCACCTTGGTATAATTTCACTACAATGACGTTCACCAAGAGCTTTCCAATCATCATTTTCACCATCATCAACCTATCACTCACTCTAGTCACACTCACCACGCTGTCTACAAACTCCTCAGAAAACAGGACACCAACACCATTCACGCCCTCCGGGCACCCTTGCCACACAAACTTGTATTTCTGTCCCTGCCTACCCTTCACCATTCTCACACCACTTCCCTTCCATCTCGTCTCTTGCACACAACATATGTCCACTCTTCTTCTGACCAATACTTCCACCACTTCTCCTGATCTCCCTGTCATTGTCCCTACATTCCATGTCCCAAACCTCAGAAACCGATCACTTCGGGCTGTACCCTGCCCATATGTAGCTGTAATTGTCATGGTTCCCTTTTTGAGGCAATGTTTTTATGGCCGGATGCCCTTCCTGACGCCAACCCTCTTAGTCGTCTCTTATGACACGCAGGGATACGGTGTACCTATTCTTATCCAGGGTACACACCGGGAAACGTTTAAAACATGGAAATTCTGGGGGGGTGGGGGGGGGGTGGTGGTGGTGGTGTCAAGGGAAAGATAAAATGAAAATAAACCCCTTCAGCCGGCACTTAGCTTGGCGTCCCAAAGAGTACTTTCAGTTTCTTGCATGCACAGCTCGTTTCAAATCCCCCCATAACATCTCGATAGGATTTCGATCCGGGCTTTGACTTTGCCATTCCAGAACCCTCCATTTATTTCTTTTCAGCCATTCCTTGGTGGATTTACTGGTAAGTTTAGGGTCATTGTCATGTTGCAAGGTCCACCTTCGGTTGAGCTTCAACTTTCCGACAGATGGCCTCACATTAGCCTCAAGCACCCTCTGGTACAATGAAGAATTCATAGTGGATTCTATGATGGTGAGCTGCCCAGGCCCTGATGCAGCAAAGCTGCCCCAAACCATAATATTTCCACCACCATGCTTTGCAGTTGGTATCAGGTTCTTGTGGTCAAATGCTGTCTTTTTGTTTTCGCCAAACATGTCTTCTGGTACTGTGGCCAAATAGCTCTACCTTTGACTCATCTGTCCAGAGCACATTGTTCCAGAAGTGCTGGTCTTTGCCTAGGTGTTCAATGGCAAACTTTAGTCTTGCCCTGATGTTCTTTCTGGACAGCAAAGGTTTCCTCCTGGCACACCTCCCATGTCGATCAAATTTGTGCAACCTCTTTCTTATGGTAGACCCATGCACTTTGACATCAACAGTGGCAAGAGCTACCTGTAGGTCCCGTGATGATATTCTGGGGTTCTTCGAGACTTCTTTCAGCATCTTGCGGTCTGCTCTCGGGCTGAACTTGCTGGGGCGGCCTGGCCTGAACAAGTTGGCAGTTGTTTGGAATCTTCTCCACTTGTAGATGAACTTCCGGACAGTCGAATGATTGATTTCAAATTGTTTGGAGATCTATTTAAATCCCTTCCCAGATTCGTAGGCATCTATAACCTTCTTTTTGAAGGCCTCAGAGAGCTCTTTTGATCTAGCCATGGTGACGCCACACACTTCAACAACAAAGAGAAAACCAAACTAAATGTCTGAGGTTTAAATAAGACAGGTTCCTCCAAGATCCTCTCTAACGATGTTCTAATCATTTGCACCTGAGCTGGTGCACCCGATTCTAATTTTAGGTATTTGAAGTAGTGATAAATGTAGGGGTGTACTTACTTTTTCCACATGCACAATTTGCATTTATGTTCATTTAAATTATACAATGGACTACAAAATGTAAATGTTTCATGATATTTGTTATATAATATCACCTTTATCAATATTGTTGAAATGAAGATCAAATAGCTGTATGTTGAAATATGTTGAAAAAGTCAAAACTTTACATGTGGTGTACTTACTTTGTCACATGACTGTATATATAAATATATATATATATATATATATATATATATATATATATATATATATATATATATATAAATATATATATATATATACACATATATATATATATATATATATATATATATATATATATATATATATATATATATATATATATATATATATATATATATATTGTTGCGGGCTCCTCCCCGACCCCCTAGTCGTGGTGTACCTCCGAGCCCCGAGAGGAGTCACAGCAGAAAAATGTGTTATTCTGTGTCAAAATTCAATGGTGAAACCACACCAATTGTTACTAACAAACAAATATTGTATTAAAATATCACACAAGAATAACAGTACAATAATGATAGCAATCAAAAGTACAATCAACATATATCTTATGATGGTACCATCAGCTAACATCAGGTAACTCACTGTGCTCCAAGTGAGTGAAAAAAGAACATTCCCCAATGTCACTATATTCCCGTCTTCGAGCTCAAGTTGATCCCCCCCAGCGATCGTCAGAAAGATGTCAAATCCAAACCCGAATCCCGTTCAGATGACAGGCCCAGTCACGCCGCCAAAACTGCCCAAAGGCATACGCGGCCAAAGCGGCAGAAAAGGGTCACATGGCGAACAGCTTCAAAAATGCGCACTCAAGGCGACTGGGAAATTCACACCCTCGTGTATGAATGTTTTACCGCTCCAAATCGGCGAACCTCAGGTTTGTCTTCAAAATTTGCGTTGCACACACACATCCCAGATAGACGTCTGAATGGTGAAAACGGCTGACGCGAATCAAAGACCTTTCGCGGTGAGCAAAGCGCGCGAGTCAAAATGGCCGACTGCTCGTACTTGAGATGTAATAACGCAACGATGATTCCTCGGAATCCAACGCCAAACCTGACACGCAGGTTGATCAGTCACAGCGATAACAACCCTATCGCAGGAATCCCTTTCCAGTAAACCCAAAGTTCACTCATGACTCTTGCTCGACAACGTTCACTCAGGACGAAGAAATGACTCGCTTCTTCTCCGACTTCACTCGCTCCGCCTCTTTTCTCTCCTCGTCTTCTTCCGGTTTTTCGTCCGGTTCCCGATCCGGTTTCCTGTTTCTTTTAACATTAACTTTTAACTTTTCAAAATAGAAATATCTATTCCCTTTAAATGAGAACAATAATAATACATGGAGTAGGAAATATTTACAGTGGATGCAAACCACCACAACGGAAGTGACGAATCCGTAACACTTCCCCCCCCCCCCCCCTCAAGAAAGAAAGTTTGAACATCGTGAAAACTTTCTTTGAAGGCAAAATTGTCCCAACAAACAAAAGTAAACTCACACCCAAATCATCAATTCCCATGAGCAACGATAATCAGTATTTCCCAAAAATAAAGCAATAACTTCAAACAACCTACAGAGATCTCCAAAGTTAGTTCACTCTGGACAAAGCATCCGCCACGACATTGTCCCTGCCCTTTGCATGCTCAATCTCCAAGTTGAACTCCTGCAAAGCCAAACTCCATCTCCTCAACCTCTGATATTTATTTTTCTTTTTTTTGAATGAAGGTTAAGGGGTTGTGATCAAAAATCCAAAGTCAAGCAAATCTATGGCACTTTTTTGGAGGCCGAGCTGAGAGCCAGGTTTCATGGTGGTTGGGTGGTGAGGCCTGGAAGTATTCACTACATGGACGCCTTTAGGAACGTGGAGTTCACGGTTAATCCGTATAGGAATCTTGGCTTGGCTGCTCCGCAGCATTCAGTGCTTCAAACTCTTCCTAACTTTCATAATAATCACGTTTGGAGCGCTTGTCACTGCAGTCACATGAATAGCGGTCTCCTTCTCGGCCACTACCCTGATAATCATCCCTTCGGAAGCTGCCGTAACTCTGGGAGCCTCCATAGTAATCTCGACTGTGGCCACCACCAAAACTATTACTTCCACCCTGGGAGCCATAGCCACCCCTGAAACTCCCTCCACGTTTTCCTTCTCTGTAGCCCGCTTGATTCCCATGGCCTGCCTTCTCTACTATTAAGGTCCGACCATCCAAATCCTTGCCATTCAAATCCTTTTCTGCATCTATGGCATCCTTTGTGTTTTCAAACGTGACAAAGCCAGACCCTCTTGACTTTTGCCTCTCCCTGTCTTTTATCAGCCGCACTTCCAAGAGTGGTCCATATTGGCCGAAGACAGAGTCCAGAACAACTTCCCTTGTTTTGAAGATCAGTCCACCTACAAAGAGCTTGCCAACATTGCTTCCATCCCTTACTTGTGTGTGCTGACACTTAGTTTTTGGGTACCTGACAAGACGTGCCTGTGCAAAGCGTGACGTCAGTACCTTCCTCTTCTCTTCAGAGCACTTCCTACCCATAGCACGAGTCGCGGTACAGGATGGAAAGACACCCGGAATCTCCTGCTCTACCTGTGCAGTGTTATTTTTCATACTCGGCTTTTCAACAAACATCGGGTTACCAGAAACTTGACCACCAGCCAAATCAAAGAACACTCACACCAGTTGCCGTCTTCTCTGACAATGGCAAAATGCCTTCCAGCATTAAAGATTGATGTGCTCCTGTGTCCCTCAATACCCTAACAGGTCTCTGGTTAGTCAAGTCTCCATCCATGACACAAACCCCTCTGAAATAAAAGGTTTGTAACCCTCTTGAACAAGTTCGTTCTGTGATGCCGTAACTTTGGCATGGGAACCTTCACCAGGCACTGTCCTCCAAGGACGATTTGTCGCATTTGCCAATGCATTCGGAGTTGTACTAGTCTGACTCCGCTCCTGATTTTTCCTTTTCAGGGCGTAACATTGGGACATCAAATGCCCAGGTTTCTTGCAAAAAGCGCAAGTAGGCCCGGAGGAAAAACTCGTGGTCTGCCTCGAGCCCCCCAGAAGATAGGTCTGTCTTGGAACTGTAGTCTTCTGATCCCTAAAAGTCGTGGCATCAGCTTTGTACTCATAGTCATCTCTAGGTCACCTCCATGAATTTTTGTTCTCCGCACCTGATTTACCATAACTCCCCTGGCTAACTCTAGGCAGGAAGTTAGGTTTGTGGAACCCCATCCTGTGTGTCAAGGCGTAGTCATCTGCCACAGTTTCTGTCTCATACAACTTTGGTACCTTCTTTTCCTCCAGATGTACTTTAATGTCCTCATGGACACAATGTTTGAATACCTCCACCAAGATCAATTGTCGCAACAGTTCGAAATCTTTCCCAATCCCCTTCGAATCACACCACCGATCAAACATGGTTTCCTTCATTCTGGCAAACTCCACATGGGTCTCACTCTCCCTCTTCCTGGCATTCTGGAATTTTTGCCGGTAAGCTTCAGGGTCCAATTCATAGGCTTTGAGAATGGCTTTCTTCACTTCCTCATAATCTGTACATTTGTCAATCGGTAAAGCCGAAAATATATCTTGAGCTTTACCCACCAAAACACTTTGCACTAACATAGTCCAGGACCCCACAGGCCATTTTAGCATTTGACCCACTTTCTCAAAGTGTAAAAAAAACTTGGCCACCTCTTTTTCCTTGAAGGGTGGAACCAGCCTCACATGTTTACCAACTTCCCAAGTGTTCTGACTAGTTGTCGAACTAGCCGGCATGGATGCTACCTCTCCCCGTTCTCTCATTCATTCCAGTTCCTTGAGTTTAATTTCCCTCTGACACTCCATGTCACGTTCGTTTAACTCCCTTTCGGCTCTTCTTTCCTCTGCTCGTTTCTCCTCGAGTTCTCGTTCCTGTTCTACTCTTTTTTCCGCGAGTTCTCTTTCAGCTCTCCTTTCCTCTGTTCTTCTCTCCTCGAGTTCACTTGCAGCTCTCCTTTCCTCTGCTCTTTCCCCTGCTCTTCTTTCTACTGCTTTCCTTTCCTCTGCTTTTAACCTTTCCTGGCTCTGCAGTTGCATCTCCATTTTCCGGAGCTCCACATTTTCTTTTTCCTCTGGTAACCAATCCAAGGCTACCTCTGTCCATGTGCCCTGTCCCACCAGAGATTCTATCACCAATGTCTGCATCTCTGCTTTCTTCATATTAACTCGGACCTCCAAGTTAAAATGTCTGGCCAATATCAAGAGTTCCGATTTTCTTAACGCTTGGAACTGTGCCTCACTAGGGAACACCGCAAACTGTTCTGCATCAAACACCATGGTGACTATAAGTTAACACCTGTTAACCTTCACACAAAAATTTTCCAATTTTTTTTTTTGAAAAATTTGGGAGTTAGGAAAAAATTCCAAATTTGGGAATTTTGGGAATGCTAGGGAATTCTATCCCGGACGAATGTTATCAGGGAATTTAATCCCAGACGAAGACCCAATTTCGAGCCCCCGAGCCAATTGGACGAGCCCCCAATTTCTGTTACGTGCTCCTCCCCGAACCCCTGGTCGCGCTGTACCTCCGAGCCCCGAGAGGAGTCACGGCAGAAAAATGTGTTATTCTGTGTCAAACATCAATGGTGAAACCACACCAATTGTTACTAACAAACAAATATTGTATTAAAAATCACACAAGAATAACAGTACAACAATGATAGCAATCAAAAGTACAATCAACATATATCTTATGATGGTACCATCAGCTAATATCAGGTAACTCACTGTGCTCCAAGTGAGTGAAAAAGGCGACTGGGAAATTCACACCCTCGGGTATGAATGTTTTACCGCTCCAAATCGGCGAACCTCAGGTTTGTCTTCAAAATTTGCGTTGCACACACACATCCCAGATAGACGTCTGAATGGTGAAAACGGCTGACGCGAAGCAAAGACCTTTCGCGATGAGCAAAGCGCGCGAGTCAAAATGGCCGACGGCTCGTACTTGAGACGTAATGACACAACGATGATTCCTCGGAATCCAACGCCAAACCTGACACGCAGGTTGATCAGTCACAGCGATAACAACCCTATCGCAGGAATCCCTTTCCAGTAAACCCAAAGTTCACTCGTGACTCTTGCTCGACAACGTTCGCTCAGGACGAAGAAACGACTCGCTTCTTCTCCGACTTCACTCGCTCCGCCTCTTTTCTCTCCTCGTCTTCTTCCGGTTTTTCTTCCGGTTCCCGATCCGGTTTCCTGTTTCTTTTAACATTAACTTTTAACTTTTGAAACTAGAAATATCTATTCCCTTTAAATGACAACAATAATAATACATGGAATCGGAAATATTTACAGTGGATGCAAACCACCACAACGGAAGTGACGAATCCGTAACTATATATATATATATATATATATATATATATATATATATATATATATATATATATATATATATATATATATATATATATAAATAAAATGGAGTAAGTGTTTGTGTATGTATGTATTTATGTATGTATGTGTGCATATTTGTGACCAAAATGCCTTCTTCTTCTTCTTCAAAATATATGAAACTGAAAAACCTGGTCTCTGAAGCTGAGGGGTATGAAGCCGTGTGACTATATATCTATTAATTACTTACTGATTGAACATCGGTTGCATCCTTTCTATTAATTACGTATGTCTATTAATTACGTACTGTTGAATATACCTTTTGACCATTTAGACTGCTGAGACCCCTTAGATCTTTGAAGACCCTTTAAGTACCCCAAAACCTGTAAGATCACCAATACTCCAAAAGACCAAGAAGACACAAAAGTCCCCAGGGACCCAAAATACCTGGATGACCCAAAAGTCTCCGAGGACCCAAAATACCCAATGGACCCCGAGGATCCCTAAAGACTGCGAAGACCAAAACGTCCACGGGGAATCAAAAGACCCCGAGGACCCATCTTTTTTTTTTATGCCTCCACCGACAGAGTATAAGTATATATGATGCAAAGAGGAACTGATTCGACGACTTTGTCGGCGGAGGCATTATGTTTTGAAGTTGTCCGTCCGTCAATCTGTCCATCTGTCAGTCTGTCAGTCTGTCCGTCCGTCTGTCCATGATAGGTTTTCGTAACTGCGATAACTTGAGAACGGCTGACGGAATCTTAGTTAATCTTGGTGCAGATATGTAAAATGAGGCGAAAATGAACTGATTTGATTTTGGTGTCAAGAGGGTAAAACGTCAAAGGGCAAATTCTGTAATAGGTTTATAACTTGAGAATGGCTTAATGGATCTAATTCAAACTTGGTACAGGTATGTATCATGATGTAAAAATTGACTGATTATGTTTTTGGGTCAAGAGATCAAAGGTCAAATGTCAGACTAACTTGTGAACCTCAGGTCAAAGTCAGGTAAAGATTCGGTTACCGAACTAACTTGTGAACCAGTCATGGGATTTTCACCAAACTTGGTACAATTATATATTTTGATGCAAAGATAAACTGATTTGATTTTGTGGTCAATAGGTCAAAGATCAGAGGTTATGTTAAGTTACAATTCTTTTGTTACAGCGATAACTTAAGAGCAGCTGCAGGTATCTTCGTGAAACGTTTTACAGGTATGTATAATGAGGTAAAGATGAACTGATTAGATTTTGGTGTCACAAGGTCAAAGGCCAAAGGTCATGTTAAGTAAAAATTGTTGCCACGCCAACTCGTGAACCAGTGATTGGATTTTGCACAAACTTGGTATAAGTGTATATGATGCAAAGCTGACATGATTAGATTTTTGAGTCAAGAGGTCAAAGGTCAGACAGGGGTCATGTCAGGTAAAAATGTGATAACTTGAGCACAGGTAAAGGGATTTAAATCAAACTTGGTACAAGTATGTATACTGAAACGCAAAAGAAACTTACCACCTTTGAAACCTTTAAATATCAACAATAACACTGCGTGTAGTAAATGTGTGAACTTATTTGTGGACAATAGTGTCCTCACTGTCAGACAAAACGGTCACGGATGGTCACTTGAACCTTCAATGGTCACTTCATAGCACAGCTGTTGAACAGCCGTTTTGACTGTCAGTGATTAGCCAAGGGGTACGGGATGATTTTAATGAGCTGCACATGATGTCTTGATATTGGCTTTTAAAAGGCCAGTGCAAAATGGGCATTTCAATCAACATGCCACGATTGTCAAGGGATCAACGGCAGCGTGCCCTGGGCATGCTGCAAGGCGGACTGATACAAGGGTTGTTGCGTTCTGTATTAGTGGAAAACAACTGCTGCACGTCTCCAAAAGTTATTGCCGCTTCCTCTGGAGATGGTCCGTCAACTCGACAATGCTGTTTGTCATGGAGTGGTGGCTTTACGAAATTGCGGCATTAAACAGCGTGCTATTGCTCGGCAGTATGGCATCACTCAAGGTCAGGTGTCAAAGATCTTGAAACTAAATGCTCAGAGGGGTGTCCCTACTCAAATACCGAGGCCAGGACGTCCCCGCAGAACCACAAGGAGGGATGATCGCCAACTGCACCGGTTAGTCCGCAATGGCCGTACCAAGTCAGCTAATCGGCTTAGGGCTGAGTGGCAGCAACTGACAAATGTGCCTGTATCCAGAAGGCTAGTCAACCAACGACTGGTTCAAGCAGGCTATCGTGCCAGGCGTCCCCTGAGAAAGCCACGCCTGACCAGACAACACCACCAGCGCCGATTGCAGTGGGCCAGAGAGCACCGTCAATGGCAGCCAGGACACTGGAATCACGTGATCTTCTGTGACGAGTCTAGTTTTCTGGTCTATCATCAAGATGGCCGCGTCCGAGTGTGCAGACAAGTGCATGAAGCCTACAACAAAGATTGTATAGTGCCAAGAGTCCAAGCTGGAGGTGGTGGGGTGACCGTTTGGGCTGCTTTTCATGCAGGGGGCAAAACTGACCAGGTTGTTCTGAATGGAAACCTGAACCAGTTTAAGTACAGGGCCATTCTGGAAGAAACATTGCTTCCGTTTGCTCGTGCAGCCTTTCGAGGAAACTTTGTCTTCCAATATGACAATGCACGGCTTCATCGTGCTCGCATGATCCAACACTTTCTTGCTGACCGTGGTGTAGAGCATATGGAGTGGCCTGCCATGTCCCCGGATATGAATCTGATGGAGAACTTGTGGGCAGAATTAACGCGTCAAATCGACCACTTGGACCAGCAGCCGACCTCTGTCCGTGAATTGCAGCAGGCTATTGTCACTGCATGGCAAGCGCTTCCTGTCCAAACCTTGGCAAATCTCGTGAACAGCATGCCTCAACGTGTACGTGCTCTCCTGAATGCTCGTGGGGGTTACACGAAGTACTGAACTGTAATTTTACTGTCCGTAATCCCAGTCGTAATTAAACTTTTGTTTTTGTTAAAAAAAAATTTGGCTAATGTGCAAAATAAAGAGATACTTCTGGAAAACGTACAAAAGTTTAACACTGCTGTCCGTGAATTGAGTTCGATATCAGTTTACATCACTTTCAAGGATCAATTTATTTGTTTTGAAATGTCAAATGTGGTTTTTATTTCTTTTAAAGGTCACATTAACAAAATCTAGAATAATTTCAACATAATTCCAATGAACTTTTGGTTCTTAGACATCTTGAAAAGTAAGTTCACCCCCACAAAAAAATATTCCATATTAAATGCCAAGTCTGTATTTCTTGTTTATTTGTTTGTTTGTGAACAGGATATCTCAAAAAGTTGTGGATGGATTCAGACGAAATTTGGTCGAGAGCTTTGGTATGTGACAAGGACGAAATGATTAGATTTTGGTGATGATCCAGATCTCTATCTGGATCAGATAATTTTGAAAGTGATTCTTCACCATTAGGCGATCGGGCAAAAACCGATATATATCATTATATTTCAAAAGGTTGTAGACGAGTTATGACTAAACTTGGGGGGTGCGTCGGCTAGGTGACAAGAACAAGCCGATTAGATTTTGGTTCAGATCCGAATCCAGATCCGGCCTATCAGTGGGTTACAAAACATAAACGGTTCAGTCTGGCGCTGGTGGAGGGATGCTCTCTACGAGTGCCGTTCTAGTTATTATTTTGAAAGTCAAATATATTACAGTTATATGTGATTAAAGTTGTTGCAAAATATGTTCATTATGACATGAGGATCCCTTTCATTATGACATGATGAAAGCTTGAAGGTGGATAACAGTTCAAGTGTGCCATTGACGGACCTTGCACGATGAAGAATGCCCAGTCTGCGACTGGCTTTGGAGGCCAATTTTGGGTGGTTTGCCATTGGCAGAAATCTGTCAGAAAGGTCACAGATCGAGTCAGTCCCATGGAGTCACATAAATTATATTACGGAAGTGCCATGGCTGGTCAGAGAGTTACCATCACCCAGTCAATGGGAATGGTGAGAATTGGAATCACCACATCTAATGAAGTGATGAATCATGGAGATTGTAGCATGTCATACAACCACCGTTTAGAGGCCATTTTTTCCCGCAAAGCGGGGGTTGGCCTTTTCGGGGACCGTGGTTGTTGTTGTTTTTTGGTCCCCTTTTTGAAGCAATGTTTTATGGCCGGATGCCCTTCCTGCCGCCAACCCTTTTTGCCGCCTTTAACGACAAGCAGGGAATTACCAGTGAACTGGTACTCAATTAGCTGACCTCGGAAGGATGACAGGCTGAGTCAACCCCCCTGGCGTTAATTCAGCGATCGACCGGGATTCGAACCCAGGATCCTTGGATCCTAAGCGGGCACCCTAGCCGCTCGCCCAACACCAGGGACACCAGGGACACCATACAGAAATACTTTATTACTCATAAAATATATTCCTCTATTGCCAAATAATTTAAGCAACTGAACGCTTTTCTTTCGGGTATCTTTTTATATTCTAACATGAGCTTCCTGTCAAGTAATTTCAACACAGGAGAAGGGCATTAGAGCCTGTGCAATAGTTGCCAACCTATGGTTGTTTCTCCATGCTCTCTCCTTTTTAAATACCCAGTGTCAAGCAAGGAAGCAGCACGTACCATTTTAAAAGTTGTGGGTTTGCTTCGGTTGAGGTCACATTTAAACCGTTGACCTCCAATTTTCAGAGTGGACTTCATTATGCCACTGAGTGTTGAACGTCCCCAGTATCAACATGTTTCGGCCCATTATATGTTGCCCTGAGGGCATAAACTGCTACTATGAATAAAAATATGAATGGTGATCACAGCTCTGCATGTTATGTCCAGTCACACTATGTTCTTGTAAGTGAACAATATTGTAATAATCCTGAAAATATTTGTGTTTTTGCTTGGCTCGGAGGAGATGCATGAATGCAATACCATTAACTTATTTATCCTTGCGTAAAGAGTCTGGTCGATTTTCTCAGCCGTGAGATTTGAACTACAAACATTTGATCAAAAGTATTGTTAGCGCACAATCCCCGAGTCGCTATACAATGAGCTGGTGCACTCTCAAACATTTTGTTGGTAAACATACTGTATTTCAAACATGCCAGATTTAATTACTTTCTCAATTTGGAACAATTAACATCAAGGAGTATTTTTTAAATTTAATCTATTTTCCCCTCAAAATTGGGATACATAGGGTTGAGTGGCCAAGTTGTTTGATTTTGTTTAATTATTTCTTTATTTATTTTTGCCTGCTGATGAAAATGTCAATTTTTATTTTTATTTGGCCTGTTTTGTGGTGATTCCTTGTTTTGCGGTGAATGGTCAATTTTATAAAACACAGTTTGCATTTATATAATTATTGTGTCCACGTGGATTAAATATTTCATTATTGTATGGTTTTTATTTTTTTTACATTTCTTTTTACATTTTTATTTATTTACACTGTAGAAAAGACAGTTCCAGGAGCCATACAGGTGCAAGAAATATTGGCTTTATGTGAAATTGATGTAGAATTGGTAACTCGAATTCCATGTTTAAAGGAGTCTGATAGCTTTGTGGTTCACTCCGATTGCACAACACCTCAGTAGTTTGAATAGTACCGTACATGTGTTGTACCTTTATCGATTAGGTGTCCAGTGGGTGTTGGTACTGCTGATTTTGACATGTCAAATTTTTATGCCCGTCTTAAGTTGTCTTAAGTACATGAACACTCCCAAACAGCATGTGTACTGGTACCACGTCGAGACCAAACCAGGTGGGGCCGGTGATGAAGCAGTTGCCTTTTTCCCAGCAATATGGTAATACCATGTTAGTTATCCTGAGACTGCTTGGTTCCCAAAAGCTCAGCAGCCATAACATTAATACAGATGCCATGAACCTGCAATTTTTAGGATACCAGTTTGGTGTTCATGCCACTAGGCCACTGCTTTATCATCAGTATTATCATCATCAATGTCCCATATTCTTGAAAGAGCATCAGTGCTGCTGAAGCGGTCTCTTAATTAGGGTTATGCTTTGTGGTTTCCTGTTTCATCGCCATCAGTCAGCTAGGGAAGGAATTTATCATGTATTCAGGATCCCAGTGATAATATATCATGGGATATTTGATGTCTGTGACGTTATATATGAATATATATATACAGTATATATACTCCATTACTCCATGGGACTGACTCGATCTGTGACCTTTCTCATAGATTTCTGCCAATGGCAAACCTTCCAAAATTGGCCTCCAAAGCCAGTCGCAGACTGGGCATTCTTCATCGTGCAAGGTCCGTCAATGGCACACTTGAACTGTTATCCACCTTCAAGCTTTCATCCACAGCTTGATGGAGTATTGCTCTCCACTTTGGGCTGGCTCATGGAGTGAGTCAGTCCTGAGTCAGCTAATGAGTCAGTCCCATGGAGTCACATAAATTCTTTTACGGAAGTGCCATGGCTGGTCAGAGAGTTACCATCACCCAGCGAATGGGAATGGTAAGAATTGGAATCACCACATCTGATGAAGTGAGGAAGAGAGAGTTGGGATGAGTGGTTAGAAGTTGGTCCATGTTGTCGAAGAGAGAGATGTCAATGGAGTCGTCACTTTTAAGAGGACGGCACAACACACTGACAAGAGATGAGAGTTTTGATCACAGATTCTCCGTCACACTGACGACAATTATTTATGGAAATTGGCTCCACTTTGTATGTCCAAACATTATGACCACACATGTTCTGCATTCTTTCAACAATAAGCCACCACTGTAAAGAATGGATGGACAGATGGAGATAAATAATTTCTTTCTGCCCATTAATTTGCTTTGCCTACTGATTGCTACTCTTGGAGGAGAATTTAATCATGGAATTTAACCATGGATAAACTCCATTGTGCATCCATTGTTTCAATTTTACCATAATATGATTGGGCCAAACAGCCTTCCTCTGCACCGCGTTGTCCTTGCAACCTAGTGTGATATCCACCCTTTCTAGAACGATGTGGCGAGTTGTCACAGGTGGGTATCGGGTCAAGGACAAGCAGCACAATAATCAGCAGTGCAAGAGTTCAAACCTTAATGCAGCAATTTCATAGAAATATTTGTTAATGAGGACAGCCACGAGCGATTCAAGCTGCGAATCTACAAATATATATTTGACAAAATGCAATGTAATTGCCTTTTTGATGCCATTCCTGAAACCAGGTCACATAAGCGTGTCGCATGCACAGTTCAGTCGTAGCTGTTGTGCAAGCCTATAAGGAGTGACAGCCACAGGCTCTGGCTCAAATGATAGTGTAATGAATGACAAGCTATGTTCTGCACATTAATTTTCAAATTAAATGCTGCGAAGATTTTAATGGCATCAGACTTCTCCGTGTGGGTGGCTATTAATTTCTCTCTAGCCATGTATTTGACAGAATTTGTTTCGGAGACACAAAGCTGAAGTATACCATGTCTGAATCTTGGTCCCATAATTAATTCCTTAGTCAGAAGAGCTTAAAGAAAGACTGCTACATAAGTAGGTCGAGGAAAACTGAAAGGCCACATCCTTGCATATTCCCAGGTGAAAGACTAGAGCGGCACTCGTTAGAGCGCATACCTCCGCCAGGCTGAACAGTTTGTTTTCCATCCCACTGATAGGCCGGATCTGGATTCAGAACTGAACCAAAATCGAATCGGCTTGTTCTTGTCACCAAACCAACTCATCCACCAAATTTAGTCATAACTCGTTCAAAACTCTTTTAAATATCATGTTATATATCACTTTTCGCCCAATCTCTCAATGGTGAAGAATTACTTAGAAATTAAATAATTCTCGTATCCGAATCCATATTCAGATCTTCCCCAAAATTGAATCGATTAGTTGTTGTCACACACCTAACCTGTCCACCAAGTTTCGTCCATATCCGTCCACAACTTTTTGAGATATCCTACTATAAGTTATATAGTTTATGGCCATATCAATCACTCAATGGTAAAGAATTACTTTAAAACTTCTACTAGCCAGATCCGGATTTGAATCTTCACCAAAATCTAATCATTTCGTCCTTGTCACACACACTACCTCTCTGTCAAATTTAGTCCGAATCCGTCCACAAATTTTTTTAATATCTTGTTCACAAACACAAATAAACAGCAGTGAAAACTTAACCTCCGTACACCTTGGGTGGCGGAGGTAACAAGAAAGAAAAACTGCAGAATTCTTTAACCTGTAACTGTATACTGGATTATCTAAAGAACTGAGACAGTAAGGACGCATGGAGGGTTAATTCACCGCTGTTTATTCAAGTTCGATTAGGGTTGACTCCATTTTGGCCGCAAGTGTAGCTCATTCTTCGTCACATTTTGTACCAAACATTGGTAAATGTCACACATAATATTGCACCATTACATATTTTAACATTCGTCTGGCCTGTTCTTTCAATAGCCTTCACTTGCCAGTTGTAGTTTTAACCTTGATAGGACTTGTCTTCCATTTCCTAAGGACACCGATGTCTTAATTGGAGTGTCCAATGTCATGCAAGTGTCATGAATCTCTGTCACCAATGACCATTCTGTATCAGTCTCTTTACCTTGTGATATCTTGATTACAAATGAGACCCAATACCTGCTGCAAACCATTGTAATTTATAAAGCACTTCCGGATTTATAATGTGGGGAAATAGATGCAGATGTAGGTTGGCTGGGGTCATTTTAAATCTCGGCAAGCAGTCCCAATACTTCTGGCAATAAAATCCATCATGAAGGTACCTTTTGATGAAGACGGGACATGCGTGCGTACACCGAACACACTAGTCCTGCTGATCTTAATTCAGAAAGGCTTAAATATGCTTTTCTTTTATGTTTTGCATCCCACTGATAGCAATGGAAATGAATCTGGAGTTGAACCAAAATCTAATCGGCTTGGTCTTGTCACCCACCCAATTCATCCACCAAGTTTTGTCATTTGTCTACGATGTTTTGAAATATCATGCTTTATCTCGTTTTTGGCCCCATCTCTCAATGGTGAAGAATCACTTGAAACATTAAAAATAGCACCACTGGACCTCTAGCTTATCTGAGTCTTGGCCTAATGTTGTAACCCAAATGTGGTATAATTCTGACTGGTGGGTCTGGAGAAGAAGCTTTTTGAAGGAATTTACGTGATTTTACTAAACATTGGCCTCATCGGCCATGTTGACACACTTCCGGTCACTTGCATGGCCTCTGCAATTTAACACCAGGATCCTGTCCTAATGTTGTAACCCAAATCAGGTTGCATTCTGACTGGTGGGTCTGGAGAAGAAGATTTTTTGAAGGAATTTACTAAGTCTGCCATTTTGATCTACTTAAAGTCACATGACAGGATTGAGCTTTGCGCTCCCCGTTACCAGTCAGGAGTGGATGGAACCTTGCTGCCAAATTTCAGCTGGATCGGCCCAGCGGTTTGGCTAGAGAAGTCAAAATTGGAAATGGACAGACAGTTAACGATGACAATACCTTATCTGGAATTCTAATTCCAGACGAGCTAAAAATTCTTCCAGATAAGCAAAATTGGGGATGAAACAGAAAAGGAACAAAGCACCCAACAAACTTACAAATGAAAAGAGGTGAGGGATAGTGGAAAATCACAACAACTTGGAAAAGGGGAATGCTGGGAATGGGGTCATTTCCTGTAGAAGAGATAATGAGTATGATGGGGAAAGACCTGAGGTATTGATGAACTGCTGTCTTGAAACCCTGGAAGGAAGAATGGGACTGAAAAGACTGGGAAAGCTGTTTCCACATGTGAGAGAAAAGAGGAATAAATGATTGGAGGTGAGCAGCGAGCCTGGATTTTTCGGATTTTATCAGGAAGAGGGTTATTGGCAGAGCCTGCATGCCCAGCAGAAACGAGGGGGGCAGAGTCTAGAGATTGCAAAGGGTGCAAGACAAAAAAGGAGGTGGTAGAATAAAAAGGAGGCTGCCAACCTGTCCGTGAGATGTAAGTAACAGACTGAGACACTTGTCTTCATTATGGGGGATCCCAATGATTTGGAGGGCTTTTCGTTCCACGACATCAAGAATGGCAAGGTGTGAGGTAGCACCAGTTATGCACTGTGAGGAACCAGCTCAAAGGGTAGAATTCCCAAAGTTGCGAATGAAAGCCTTGGAGATTGTCAAAAGTTCACATTGGTCAAGAAAAGCCCTTGCCCGATGGAAGACGTCCAGTGGGCAACTGTCTTTAGGCCATCTTGGAAATATGGTCTGCACAAGAAAGATAATGGCTGATGGTGAGGCTCAAAAGTTTGAGGGACTTAAGCTCTTCAAAGTGGTTTGTTTTGGAAGTAGATGGGAGGGATTTCCAAGCGGTCCTTTCGGAGAGACAGGGTGTTTGTGGGGGATTTGTCAGGGTTGAAAGAGATATTCCAAGTGTTGGATCAGTTCATGATTTTATCAAGGTCTGTAGGGTGGTAAGATGTTGTTGCCTGCATTTCTGAAGGATGATAAAGTATACGGCAGATGGTGGAATCGTCAACTGAGAGACAAGCAGGATTTTCCAGGGAATCAGAAAGATCATTGATGAAGATGAGAAAGAAGACTGGGCCCAAGACATTTCCTTGGGGCACTCCAGCCTTGACAGGGAGAGGAGATGAGATGATCCTGTTATGGGTGACATGCTGACTTTGAGCGTGGCTATAATCGGTGATCCATGAGAGGAGGTGGCCTTGGGTGTTATAAGCAATGAGTTTTGAGATCAAGGTGGTTTACTAGACTGAATGAAATTTGAAGGCAATTGTGATTTAACTTGCGATTATTTATTGCAAACAAGCTTTGTGCTGTTGTGTATTATAAACAACCTTTATTGTGTGTTGCAGTTGTTTTCCGCAGGATTGTACACATAGTGATGTTTTGGCTCTTGGTTTCCTCCGCACAGTTCATCATGTTCATCGACGGATTGCATTCATTGTGATGTCTGGAGGTTTCTTTTATATGCAAGTGAATGCACAAATTGGACCAGTTTTGCAACAGTAAGGGGCAATGAGAAACCAGATGCGACTTAAAATAATCAGAAGTTTACTAACAAGTGAAAGAAGCACAAAAGTCAGGTAGTTGAAAACACAACGCAGCAATGGGCTGCACATTGTAGCATGAGGGATTCAAATCACACGGTGTATTTCAAAACCATAGGACCAAATGAGCTGGCTTAGCGGCCGAGTGGGTAAGGATTTGTTGCATTGCCCTTGCTGTGCATGTTCAATTCCCACGGCTGTGCGGCTGGCTATGCAATTGAAGACCAGATATTGTTTTCCTTGCATTGAAACTGCTTCAACAGAACCAACTCTGTGGCAGACAGAGTATGGTATGTAGAGAAGGGAGCTGAGTGATCCTGCTGTGATCCATTTGACCTCCCACTCCCCTTTCCTCCAAAAAAACAGAGTTAACATGTATGAAAGATACACAGCCAGAAGGGAAAACAATAGGCAAGTTTGTGCCTTTACCCTGGTGAAATTACAAATTCCTGCCTTGGCTAAATGCCCATGGAATCATCACAAGAGCTGGTGTCTTTACTGCACTTCGTTGATCATTAAATGGAGAGACAGAGAAGAAAGAAACCAATGAAGAAAACTTGGAAAAAGCAAGCGCAGTTATGTAGAACACGAAATAATTTTTCAATATTGCAATTTCAGGGAGTATAAACAATTTTTTTTTTCTGTTTTCGTCGCATGTAATTCCTATGCTGCTTCCATTGCAAGAAACAGAAGTTGTATTCATACAAGAGTTTGGAAAGCACAAATTGTTCCAGCTATATCAGGTTCGAATCATACGGTTCAAACAGACCTTTCCAAAACAAGTTGTCTCTGAGATTCCAGACCCACATTACCAGGGTTCATTGTACGGTGTGGAGAAATGAGCAAACAAACTCAGAAGAAAGTTTGCTCTCCAATGAGCCTGCCATGGACTCTATTTGGGAGTCAAATAATCTTGTGTTTGCACTTGTGTAATAGAGCAGGTCTCATAGTCATCTTTCATTCCTGTGCCAGCTGCAGTGTGTTTTACCAATTACTTTCCCTCAGAATTTCATTTCTCAGAATTTCATTTGTGTATATATATATATATATATATATATATATATATATATATATATATATATATATAACTGTAAGAAATAGTAGAAACTCCAAAGTACGAGCAGGGCGTCTCATTTGTATTGAATATATAATCGTTAGATTAAATAAGACGCGGACGTAGCTTCAGGACGTCGATCTTTAATTGTCGACAAGCTTTCGACCAACAAAGGTCTTCCTCTGAGTCTACAAAAACAGCAGGCATGTATATCAGTCAAGTATGTATGGTGATATGTGTGTGAGATGTGTGATGTGTGTAGCAAATGCATACAGAAGGAAGAGCCACGCCAAAGTTCACTCACCAGCCCCAAGTTCAACGGAAGTGACCGTTTGCGTTACAGTTAGGGTGCACGTGCATATACAAATATAGAGATATACATACATAAACACACAAGCATATATTCATATCCCATTTATATTCATATAATATATTTATATATTTATATAAATGACATATAAAGGTAGAATGAATGAATGAATGAATAATGAATGAATGAATGAATGAATGGGTTACGGTTAACAATTTGATTGGGTTGATGTGGGAACATGCTTTAGTCATCAAAATTTATGCCATGAGGGACTTTTGTCCGAAGTTTGTGTATCCAAAAGGACTCACGTTTCAGAATCGTGGTGTGTGATCGATTTGTGATTGATTCAATGGCAGAGATCTGAATGTCATTTATAGAGTGATCCGGTTGATTAAAGTGTATCGTGTAAGGTAGAGATTTGCCCTGACTGGTGTGGAAGTTATTGATTTCTGACCGGGTGTTATTAAATCGTGTGTAGAGTGTATTTTCAGTTTTTCCAACATGTTGTTTGGTGCACTTTTGGCAAGTGATTAGGTATATGACCCATGTAGATTTGCAGTTCATATAGGAGGTGATGGGGAATTTTTGTCCAGTGCTAGAACTACAGAATTTGTTTCCTTCTAGTAAATGTTTGTGAATAATGCATTTGTTTGCTGTGCATTTATAGAAGCCAGGGATCCTAGTTTCTTTGTTGTGGGGCTGTGGGTGCTTTGCTTTTACCAAGAGGTCCCTGAGTGTCCGACCACGTCGAAATGATGTTAGTGGAGGTTGAGGAAATGTGGTGCCGAGTGTTTCTGATTGATGGAGGAGAGGAAGGGCCTTATTCAGAATACTTGGCAATTGGGATGAGGTAGCAGAGTAGGTGGTTACCAGTGGGACACGGTTAGTTGCAGGTTTGGGTTTGTAAGTCAGAAGGTCTGCTCTCGGTATGTGTTTTGCTCGGGTTATTGCTTCTTGCACAGAGTGAGGGTCATAGTTTCTTGCAATGAAGTGTGTTTCTAATTGGCAGAGAGAAGTTTCTTCTGCCATTTTTGTTGAGCAAATGCGTCTTACTCTGAGTGCTTGACTGTATGGTATGCTTGCAATTGTATGTTTAGGATGAGATGAAGAAGGGAGAAGGTAAGAGTGAGTGTCTGTTGGTTTGGTGTATAGTTCTGTTTCGAGTCTGTTATTTTGAAGCGTGAGTGATGTGTCTAGAAAGTGAACTTCGGACTGTGAGCTGTCGAATGTGAACTTGATGGTCGGATGAACCAAATTTAATTCATTTTGGAATTGTGCGAGACTACGGGGGGATTTTGACCAGATGAACTGGATGTCATCAATATAACGTACCCAGGATTTTTCCAAGATGCCGTGATGAGGTTGTGCATAGATCTTGGCCTCTATCATTCCCATGAAGATGTTAGCGTTCGATGGTGCAACAGGGGTACCCATAGCGGTACCTTGAGTTTGAATGTAATGTCGTCCGTTGAATTGGAAATTATTCAGTTTGAGTGTCAGTTCTAATAGGCGCATAAGGTCTTGAGTAGGTGGCATTGGGACTTGTCGTGTATCGAGGGCTTTGCGGCATGCAGACAGGCCTTCTGAATGTGGAATATTAGTGTAGAGGGATGTAACATCTGCTGTGACTAAAATGGTTTGGGAGTTGAAAGGTGAGTATATTCTGTTCAATCCTTGGATGTGGGTCAGAAAACTGGTTGTGTCCTTGAGGTATGAGGAGAGCTTCAACACGAGAGGACGTAAATGACAGTCAACAAATTTTGATATGAGAACAGTTGGACATGTGCAGCCAGATACGATTGGTCTACCTGGATTGTTTACCTTGTGTATTTTAGGAAGAAAATAAAGGTTAGGGCAATGAGGATCTTTCGGAACCAAGCGAGATTTGATGGTTTTATCCACCCGAATAGAATCTACTACCTTTTTAACCTCTTCAAGATGTAAAAGGGTAGGGTCGGATGGGAGCTCTTTGTAAGTATCACTATGTAGTTGACGATTACCTTCTGCAACGTAATCGGTAGTCGACATAATGACAATGCCAGTACCTTTATCTGCTGGCTTTATGACTATCTTTTCATTGTTTTGGAGATTGTGAAGTGCTCGTCGCTCTGCCTTTGTAAGATTGTCCTTATGTCTGGAACAATTATATTTTTGTGCCACCTTTTCAATTTCATTGCTCACTTGTTCCATATAGACATGTAGATATGGATTGTCAACACGTGGTGTCCAGGTGCTTTTTGGTTTAGGTAAAGTGAGTTGTGGTGTATTAGTATCGGTGTATGTGATTGTATGCGTGGTTGTTGGTGTTGTTTGTTGTGGCGTTGATGGTGCTGGGTGTACTTTAGCAAAGTGTGCCTTTAATGTCATTCGCCTACAGAAATCTTTTAAATCTTCTTTCAATTGTAATTGGTCTATTTGTGGAGCGATTGGGCAAAATTTTAAACCCTTAGAGAGCAGGTTTATTTCCGCCTCACTGAGGGAATGATTGGAAAGATTGATGATCCCGAGTTTAGGTAGATCTACAAATTTGGTTGCAGTAGAAGTTCTTTTGTTGTTGGTTTGACTATTTTCAACCTCAGCTGTGTTCATTTCCATGGAGGAACGGTTCTGCATGTAATGATGTCTGCGGTTTGTGTATTGTTTTTTACGATAATGTCGATTTTTGTGTTTATGCTTAAGTTGGTCAGAAGTGGTTTGAGAAGTGGTTGGAAGTGGTTGGAGTGGTTGGGGTGGTTGAAGATGGAGTGGTTGAATTGGTGGAGAAGTGGTTGGAAGTGGTTGTAGTGGTTGGTCAGAAGTGGTTGGAGAAAAGTGGTTGGGAGTGGTGGTTGGAGTTACCTGGTTATTGTTTGCAATGGGTGTATTCTCTTGAGATGGTTTTATATGCTTGCATAACATTTCATCACGTTTAAGTTTCCTTTCCTTAACTTTAACAATGTCGTGTTTAGCAGCCATTAGCTTATCATTGAATGAGCACATTATGTGGTGGTATTGTCCAGGATTCACATTCTTCCACATCTTCTCCTTCTTTTGGCTGATGTTCTCATTCAATTTGATTAATTTTATTTTTACGCTCAACAACGCTCAACAACTACTGGAGATTGTAATAACACAAGTAAAAATAAAATTAATTTATTTTATTATTTTAATTTATTATTTAATTTTAATTAATTTTATTATTTAATAAATTTATTATTTAATAAAATTAATTTATTATTTAAAAATTAATTAATTTATTATTTAAATTTAATTTACTTTAATTTACCAAATAAATTTAATTTACCTAATTTACCAAATTACTATAACGTAACCCTTTACCAAATGTCCGTCTGTCTGTCTGTTCGAAGGTACCGTAAAAACTGCTGAACCGATCGCAAAGATATTTTTGGTGGGTAATCCTGGGATCTCCAGGAGTAAAATAGGCTATTTAGTTTTCCCAATTTCAGCTTTGGTCTCCAGCATTCTCAGCTTTGGTCTCCAACATTCTCAGGTTTGGACTCCCGCATAACATTCGCGTTCGCATAACGGTCATTGTGACGATGTTCTGACGATGTATGTGTTCATGGTAGTGTTTGACGTGACGGTGTGAACGTAATTTCGTAATGTTTTTCGTTTCGTAATCCTTTAACGAACGTTTAATGTTTAATGAACGTTTAATGCCCTTCGATGTCCGGGTCCGCATGCGCGACGCTACACTGGACGGGCCAGCGTGTACCTTGCCCTTCGCCGTCAGGCTTGGGTAAACCGCTGAGCCCCATCCGTGATGGGGACTGGGGCTTGAGACAGTGTCCCACGTACGAGGAATTCCCAGTAAGCACGAGTCATCAGCTCGCGTTGATTAAGTCCCTGCCCTTTGTACACACCGCCCGTCGCTACTACCGATCGGACGGTTTGATGAGATCCTTGGATCAGCCCCTGGACGGGCCGTTCTCGGCTCGTGCCGGTGCACCGAAAAGATGAGCGAACTTGACTGTCTAGAGGAAGTAAAAGTCGTAACAAGGTTTCCGTCGGTGAACCTGCAGAAGGATCATTATCGGGACAACATGAGAGTGAGCGAGACGCGAGACGTACGTGGTACGTGATCGGCCATGTACTGTTTAGCCATGTACTGTTTAAATTTTGATGATTTGCGTGTGATATGATTAAACGGATGTTTATATGAATCGTTTAAAATAAAAAAGCCTTCAATTTCTGATATTTTACCTTTTCATTTGGGCTTCCCAATTGAAGCCCCGCCCGTAGGGCGGGTACTGTTGCGAGTATATAAAATTCATAATAGTATACTTTGCAGTGAAATCACAACGAAGGGGAAAGTTTGAATAAACCCACCATAATTTACGACTTTCATTTGCACATGTAGAAAACCAGGCTTTGAAGAGATTATTACTTGTTTAAAGTTTCCCATTCATTCTAGCTTGTAACAATTTATTGGATGGTTCCAAATGTATATGTTGAGATACTCATTCAATTAAATTCCTGGCTCCTTGATTTTATTTCGCAGAAAATGGAGTTGACTATTATCCAGTGCGCATGGAAGTAAAAGTTATGGAGATCTCGATGCTTTTACTGTTCCCAATGAGACTCATTAACAGTTGAGCCACATAGCTTAGAGCTGGCAGCAAAATGGATGCAAAACACACTGCCTGGCCTATTCTGAACGCAGGGCCTTGCCCTTTCTGCGCAGCCATCTTCTGTCATCTTGAGCTTCGTAATTAAATTGCAGAACCAGGGTGGCAAAAGCGTTCAGAGTGCACCCGAGAACAAAGACTTGGTGATTGTGGGATTTCCAACCGCAGCTTCAGGATCCTTCTCTGCGATAGACTGGTTAAATGTTACTTGTGCTCAATCAATGTGGCTGACATTTCACCGTGATAATACATTGTGTGTTTGGCTATGGGAATTGCACTTGAGACCATCATCAGTGATCCTGTTTAACAGAGTGGGAAGGAGAAGAGGATTGGAGGAGTGGGGAGCATGGGGAAGTGAGGGGCAGCATGAAGGCGGGGAAGGGGAGAGGAGGTGGTAAGTGGGGAAATAAGTTGAAAATGTTTTTTTGTCTCATTCCATTTGTACCTACACAGGGGTCATTCACACATTTTGTGGAAAAAGCAGGTTGGGAAGTGGGTGAAAGAGGGGTGCGAATGGGGGGGGAGAGTGGAGGGAGTAAAACGTAAAGCGAATAAGAAGATAAAGGAGGAAAGCGGATTATGAGAACAGCATGTAGAAGGTAAGGGTCGTGTGTGCAGCATCTATGATTACAGGGCCTGTACCAATTTTACAAACTTTTCATATTAGAGTTCTCCAAGTAAAATTTTCTCACAAACTCACATTCATTAAGTAACAGTGTCTGATGAGTTATCAATCTGTAAAAGACAAATTTATTCTCGATATCATTCTCGCAAAATTTTGTGTTTACTTTTTTTTTCGGACAAATTGTTAAACTTTTTTTTTATCAACAAAAGGATGTATGTCCCATGTGACAGGAATGAGAGTGTCATGTCGGGTTTGCAGAAGATGGTGCCTAAATCAGTCTCTGGCATTCGGCCTTTGAGGAATAAACTCGGCCCATCATGGCTCAGTGTGGATGAAAAGCTTTTGGTCTTCTCAAGGCCCCTTTACTTTTCTGTTGGATGATGGAGTGATGGATTATTATCCTTTTTTTGGAGGCTAGACACTGTCGAAGCATTTATTTGTCGTCTTTTTTTGTCAGTCGTCTTTTGTCAAGATTTTGTCGAAGTCTTTGTCAAGTACAGTGCGTAGTTTGCCATTGCCTTCGCAGCGACGCGTTGGAGATGGAATTGGAATTTGGCCAGGACACCCGCACACAAACGGTCTGTTCTTTCCAAAACTCCGTGGTGTAGTGGTTAGAGCATCCGTTCCGAGTCTGGGAGATTGGCGGTTCAAACCCTCGCCGAGTCATCCTGAAGACTTTTAAAATGGTACGTGCTGCTTCCTTGCTTGACGTTCGCCATTTAAAAGGTTAAGAGCACAGACGATCCACATAGGTTGGTATCCATGGGAGGAGGAAATTCCTCCTGAGGAATTTACACCACTGAGTGTGGTGAGTAAAGTGGCGACATTGTTGTGACGTCGCTAATACCCAGAGTACCCCAGGAAGTGACGAAGTCGCTGATACCCAGAGTACCCCAGCAAGTGACGATGTCGCTGATACCCAGAGTACCCCAAGAAGTGACGAAGTCACTAATACCCAAAGTACCCCAAGAAGTGACGAAGTCGCTGATACCCAAAGTACCCCAAGAAGTGACGAAGTCGCTGATACCCAAAGTACCCCAAGAAGTGACGAAGTCGCTGATACCCAAAGTACCCCAGGAAGTGACGAAGCCGCTGATACCCAGAGTACCCCAAGAAGTGACGAAGTCACTGATACCCAAAGTACCCCAAGAAGTGACGAAGTCGCTGATACCCAGAGTACCCCAGGAAGTGACGACGTCGCTGATACCCAGAGTACCCCAAGAAGTGACGACGTCTCTGATACCCAAAGTACCCCAAGAAGTGACGAAGTCGCTGATACCCAAAGTACCCCAAGAAGTGACGAAGTCGCTGATACCCAAAGTACCCCAGGAAGTGACGAAGCCGCTGATACCCAGAGTACCCCAAGAAGTGACGAAGTCACTGATACCCAAAGTACCCCAAGAAGTGACGAAGTCGCTGATACCCAGAGTACCCCAGGAAGTGACGACGTCGCTGATACCCAGAGTACCCCAAGAAGTGACGACGTCTCTGATACCCAGAGTACCCCAAGAACTGACAAAGTCGCTGATACCCTGATTACCCCAGGAAGTGACGAAGTCACTGATACCCAGTGTACCCCAAGACGTGACGAAGTCGCTGATACCCAGAGTACCCCAAGACGTGACGAAGTCACTGATACCCAGAGTACCCCAAGAAGTGACGAAGTCACTGATACCCAGTGTACCCCAAGACGTGACGAAGTCACTGATACCCAGAGTACCCCAGGAAGTGACGACGTCTCTGATACCCAGAGTACGCCAGGAAGTGATGATGATGTGGATACCCAGAGTACCCCAAGAAGTGACGACGTCGCTGATACCCAGAGTATCCCAGGAAGTGACGACGTCGCTGATACCCAGAGTAACCCAGGAAGTGACGAAGTCGCCGATACCCTGAGTACCCCAAGAAGTGACGAAGTCGCTGATACCCAGAGTACCCCAAGAAGTGACGAAGTCGCCGATACCCAGAGTACCCCAAGAAGTGATGAAGTCGCTGATACGCAGAGTACCCCAAGAAGTGACGAAGTCGCTGATACCCAGAGTACCCCAGGAAATGACGAAGTCGCTGATACCTAGAGTATCCCAGGAAGTGACGACGTCGCTGATACCCAGAGTAACCCAGGAAGTGATGGCACTTCCCCAAAGCTCAGTGGCTGTGTTTGTCTCGTCTAACAGTTTTGCATTGTGTCGTGTATGTTTGTCTGTAGATCCATGTGTGTACATGGAAGCTCCACATACGAGTCTGAGATTATGTAAAAAAAAAAAGGCCACTGTAGAATATTTTTAACATCTACAAGCAAATAGTATCAGAGAGGATAGCCGGCTTGACATCCCACATGAAAGACTGGTGTACTTTATGGCAGAACGCCTTGTCTGCAAAACACTCGGATAATGTTTGTAATCCGATCCTGTTCCATTGGCAATAAAACTTGCTTGACATCGACTCAACAGAGATGGTACCAGGGAAGATAACTTAAGGGTACACTCCCTCCCCATAAATACTTACTCCTTCCCCATTTACTGCTTTATATATATATATATATATTTGTCATGTGTGATGTGAAGCAGAGGTGTATCATTAATGTATTTGTGAAGGATATCATCAAACCGGCTGAAATTCACAGAGTAATGTCTGCATGATTTGGTAATACATATCTCTCAAGTAGTTGTGTTTAAACAGACCACTGAGTTCCAAACTGGCCATGAATTGATGAGTGATTTTTGAGTATGCTCACATCCAAAAACTGCAGTCACTCAAGCAAAGATTAAATGTGTCAAACATCAGAATTTGGAGAATTGCCAGATTAAATTACAGAAGAATTTTATGTCCTTATCGGAAACACGGATTCAGTCATTCATTCTCAGTTGAAATTGAACACGGTGTACCTTGCGAAAGGTGGGTACCAAAGGACATCGCTTTTGATCGAAATGCAACGCGTGTGGCCATTCCATCATAGATTCTGACATGTTACCACAGGGATGGATATGATTTATTGAAGAATATTGTGATATTTAATGTCACCATTATTTCAAGCCGTCAACGCAAGCCAACTTGCAGTGGCGACATTGTGGATCCATTCCATCAAAAAAGGGATTCAGCCATTAGCCGAAAACCTTATTTATGTCAAGAGTTTAGGAACCTTGACAGTTTAATAATTGTGTAATTCTTTGAACTAGCAACGCTACCCGCCCTATGGGCGTGGCTTCAATTGGGAGGCCCAAATGAAAAGGCAAAATATCCGAAATTGAAGGCTTTTTTTTTTTTAACGATTTATATAAACATCCGTTAAATCATATCACACACAAATCATCAAAATCTAAACAGTATTTGTAGAATTTCAATAAATGCCACATCACTGTTCATATCGGTAAATATTATTCCATCATCTTTGGAAAAACTGGAAAATTGGAAAATTGGAAAAAAAATCCTAATTGGAAAAACAACATAGCCTATTTTACTCCAGGGGATCCCAGGATTACCCACCCAAAATTTCGTTGCGATCGGTTCAGCCGTTTTTGCGATAGCTGGGAACGGACAGACTGACAGACATTTGGTGAATTATAGTAAGATGTGGGAAAACCATCAATGTACAGTAATGCAAAATGACTTGTTATTCAATGAAGTGAGACGAGCAGTATGCAGCCATGCTGTCTCAGGCCATGACTTAACTGCGCACAATAATGATTGCCCTCACATGGAAAATGTTGCCACTACTCCTCTTGCAGAGATGGGTTGGAAAGTTATTAAATCATCTCCCATATAGTCCAGAATTCTCACCTTGTGATTTTCAACTCTTCGTCCCACTCATCGAACATCTGAGTGGATTTAAGTTTATGAGTCATGTAGATGTAAAGGCACTTATCGTGAAATGGCTGCAGATTGTGTCAATGTGCTACCATATTAACAAGACAAGTGTGTACAAGACGCAGGGTGGTATCATGATAAATCGGTGAAGCTTCATTAATCTCACATGTACTTTTTGATTCTGTCGAACAAAAAAGTCCATGTCAACCTTGAACTACTCCTCAGAGTATATGGGATTTGACCCTGTGATCTCCAGAACCATGAGCTATATTCTCCAATGGGAACACAGAACAATCCCTACTTATAATATGAGTATAATCATGACAAATCAGCATTTTTTTTATTAATTTTTTTTTGTATACAGGATCGAGGCTCGTAAAAGAGCCAACATTTATCACACAAAAAATCAGACACACAAAGTATATAATAAGTGGAGCGGTAGACAAGATGGGAAGAGCAGGGGAAGCACACAAACACATTTGACAGCAGGGACATCGGGAGATCTGTGGGAGGGAGAGGGCTTGGGGGGAGGAGGCATGGGAAGGGGGTATAAAACACATTATCTCTGCCCTGCTCATCAAATATTAGGAGGTTTGCAGTCAGGAATATTAAATTTAACCAAAGAAGCACTCCAACCCTATAACATGACGCTGATGGCATGTGCATAAAAGAGTATAAAACTAAAGTAAAAACAGTATAAAACACAAGGACACTGCAAGGACTTCCAGGAAAGAAGTTGGTATTTCAAAAAAGTGGATCTGGGGTGAAATTAGCGGGGGTAGAAAAGATCAAGGTTTTTGATCGGGGAAGATAAGAGATGGTGGTGAACAGCTGTTTTAAAGACCTGGAGGGAGGAGTGGGATTGAAGGGAGTGGGGGAGTTTGTTCCAGAGGTGGGAGAAAAGAGGAATGAAGAAGTGAAGGTGAGCAGAGAGTCTTGATTTTGGCAGTTTAACCATGAGAGGGTTGCAGGCAGATCTTGTGCGACCTGCAGGAATATTTGGGGGACATAGCCCAGAGAGAGCTGGGGGAGCAAGGCCGGAGAGGAGTCGGTAGAAGACAGGAAGACCACCAACCTGCCTGCGGTGAGTCAGTGAAAGGCCCTCGGAGTTGACTTCATCGCAGGACATTCCAATGATTCTGAAAGCTTTGGTTTCAACAGCGTGAAGCCGAGGCAGGAGCACCGGCCCAGAGTGGAGAACAGTATTCCATTGAGCTGTGGATGAAAGCCTTGTATGTGGTGAGGAGTTCAGGTGTGCCAAGGAAGGACTTCACACGACGAAGGATGCCCAGTCGGCGACTGGCTTTGGACGCCAGATTTGAAATGTGGTTTCCCCAGGAAAGATCCTGGCAGATAGTGAGACACAAAATCTTGAGTGACAGAACTTCTTGGGGAGGATTATTCAGAAAGTGAAGGGGAGGGTTGTCCAGTCGGTCTTTTCGGAGAGACATAGTAAGAGTGTGAGATTTGTCAGGATTGAAAAACGTGTTCCACTTGTTTGATCAGTCTGTGATTTTGTCCAGGTCTGCAGAGAGTGAGGAGGCTGCAGACTGCCGATCTGAGGGATGAGGAATGGAGCGGCAGAGAGTGGAATCATCAGCAAAGAGATAGAGAGGATTTTCAAGAGAGTCAGAGAGATCATTTATGAAGACCAGAAAAAGTACAGGGCCCATAACACTGCCTTGGGGAACTCCAGCCTGAACAGGAAGGGGAGATGAGAGAAACCCATTCAGGGCCACACGTTGACTCCGACCAGAGAGGAACTCCTCAAGCTATGCGTGGAGATTTCCATGGACACCATAGGAGGAGAGTTTGGTGAGCAGAGCGGGGTGCCAGACCGTATCGAAGGCACATGATATGTCAAGGGAGACAGCTCTAATTTCCTGTTTGGCATTGAGGACCTCCATCCATTGTTGAGACAGCAGAAGCAGCATGTCCAGAGTAGAGTGACCTGGTCTGAAACCAAATTGATGATCAGAGATCAAGCCATTTGAGAAGAGGAAAGATTTGATATCTGAAGCAATGATGGATTCCATGACTTTGCTGATAAATGGGAGAAGGCTGATTAGTCTGTTGTTGCAAGGATCTGTTTTTGCACCTTTTTGTGTAAAGCGGTGATGTTGGCTGATTTCCAAGCTGATGGCAGATGACCTTGAGCAAAAGAGAGGGTGAAGAGAACAGAGAGAGGGAGTGAAAGAGCTGCAGAGCAGGATTTTAGGACCCGTGGGCTGATGCCGTCAGGTCCAGTTGCAGAATCAGAGTCGAGGGTTGACAGAAACTTTTCCACCTTGTCAGGAGGAAAGGACACAAAGTCCAGGAGCAGCTGGGTACGACTGGGTATGGTGGGTACAGAGAGGGATGGGTTTGGGACACAAGATTTAGAGGCAAACATAGAGTTGAAGCACTCAGCTTTTTCAAATGCTGAGTCAGCTGTGTAGCCGTTTGAGGTAAGGGAGGGGATGGAGGGGGAACAAACACCAGAAACAGATTTGACCAGCCACCACCAGGATTTGGAAGAGGGAGAAAGGTTTGAGAGTTTGGTCTTGAGAGTAGAGAGATATTGTTTTCTGGCTCTCCTGAGGGTGGACACACACTTGTTTCGGGCTTTGTGAAAGGAAATGAGATTTCCTTCCATTGGATTTGCTTTCCAGGAGGCGAATGCAAGTTGTTTCTGGGCAACTGCCTCACCACAAGATTCCGTGTACCATGGATGGGAGGAAGGGTATGACAACTGAAGACGAGATGGGATAAATCTTTGCATGAGAGAGAGCAATTTACTTTGGAAGAATTCCCAGGATGAGTTGATGTCAGAGGCGGTAGAGATGGGAGACCAGTCCAGATGATTGATGGCTGCTTGAAGACCGTGCCAGTTGGCCTGAGTGAAATGCCAGACTCGCCGACGCTGAGGAGGCTCTCTGAGAATGTTCACAGAGATGTCCACTTTGACAAGCACATGATCAGATGAGCCGATTGGAGCAGAAGAAGAGCAGCAGACATTTGCAGGGAAGTTTGTCATAACCAAGTCTAGAAAAAGAAAGATGAAGAAAGATGCTCCGTTGACTTCTAGAAAAGAAAATGCTCCGTTGACTGAGATCCGGGTCGGGAAATTGACAGATTGTGTCAGTCCCAGTGAGTCGCAGAAGTCCTTTGCTGTGGAGCCATGGCTGGTGAGAGAGGTACCCACACCCAGCCAACTGGCATGGTGACAATTGAAATCACCACATATGAGGAAGAGAGAGTTGGGATGAGTCGATAGAAGTTGGTCCATATTATCAGACAGTGAGATGTAGATGGAGTCATCATCTACATCTTTGGTGGACGGTACAACACACATATGAACAAACGGTGGGAGCGAAGGGGAAGCCATAGGCAGAGGTACTCCTGGGGGTGAGGTGGAGAGAGGGCAGTGCAGGGCGAGTGAGGAAGAGAGTTTTTGTTAAAGATAGCATCCCCACCTTTACTTTCACTTATTCTTTTTTAATAAGTTGTAGTCACCACACGTAATAGGTTGATGAAAATGAAAGAAATTAAAGAACCGAGTAAATTAAAGTCATATAATAGTTAGTATTTGGTTGCATGTCCCTACATGCAATAACTGCATTGAGCCTATAACCCACTGACATCACCAACTCTTGGGATCTTCCTTTGAGATTCTTTGCCAAGCCTTTATTGCAGCCATTTTCAGTTGTTGTTTGTTTTGAGGGTCCCTGACTTTAGGCTCCTCTTCAGTTAGTGAAAGGCATGATCCATTGGATTTAAATCAGGAGATTGACTTGGCCAGTCTAAAACCTTCCACTTTTCCCCTGATGATGAATTCCTTGGTTGCATTGGCAGTGTGTTTTGGGTCATTGTTTTGCTGCATGGTGAAGCACTGCCTCATGAGTTTGGAGGATTTCTCTTGTACATACCATGACCTACATAGGCAGACATAATGTTTCTGTAAACTTACAAATTCATTTTGCTGCTTCCATCATTAGTTCCATCATCAATAAAGGTGTGAGCCAGTTCCAGAGGCAGCCACGTGAGCCCTAGCCATGCCACTACCTCCACCATGCTTCACAGATGAGGTAGCATGTTTTGGATCACATGCAGTTCCTGCCTTTCTCCGCACTTTTTCATTTCCATCGCTTTGGTAAAGGTTTATCTTGGTCTCACTTGTCCATAAACTTTGTTCCAGAACTTTGCTATCTCACCTCTGTACTTTGTGGCAAATTCTAATCTGTCCTTTCAATTTTTTGTGCTGATGAGAGGTTTGCATCTTGCGGTGTAGCCTTTGTAATTCTTCTGTCAAAGTCTTCTGCGAATGGTAGATTGTGATACTTTTACTCTTGCACTCTGGAGGTTGTTGGTGATGTCACTGACAGTGGCTTTATGGTTTTTCTTCACAGCTCTGATGATTTTTGTGTCATCAACTGCAGTTTTTTTCCTTGGACGACCAGGCCGTTGTCTATATGCTAAGTACACTAGTGGTTTCTTTCTTTTACAAGATATTCAAAATTGTTGTATTTTCCATGCCCAATTTTTGTGCTGTGGTTCTAATTATATTATTCTGTTATTTCAGCTTCCAAATCGCTTGCTTATCTTTCCGAGTCAGTTCTCTAGTTGTTGTGTTGGTTTATGTCTACTGACTTCAAAGCTAGACTTCCAAGGCAAAAGCAAAGACTATAACCAAGACTAGACATTCACAGCTCTTTTATGTGTGACCAACCAATGCAACAACAAACACCTGAGCACCAAGAGGCACCTGTCAATTATTTTTCCAATACTTATGCTTACCTAAAATGTGGGGACTGAACATAAAAAGTGCTATTGTTCTGCAATGCTGAGACATATTTGCATAGAAACACCAAGAAACAAAAGCTGACTTTCTGTACTCTTCCTTCATATTCATCTTTTGATCTCAAATCAAAATTCCAAATTTCTTGAGTATATAGCAAACATAACAAATATGACTTGACTGTTCCATACCTATGGACGACACTGTACGTATATATATATATATATTTCCTTCAGAAAGTCTTTACACCCCTTGACTTTTTCACATTTTGTTGTTGTAGCCCAAATTTAAATTTGATTGAATTGAGTTTTTTTTTTTGGCAATAATCTACACATGGTACCCATCATGTCAAAATGGAGTTTGTTTTCGAATTGTTTTTTACAAAATAATTAAAAATGAAATATATAAGTGTCAAATTTACCTAATATACAATAATATAATAAGAACTATCTAATTTACATAATATCTAATAATATAATAAATATCAAATTTACATAAGTATTCAACCCCCTGAGTCAATACTTCGTAGAAGCACCTTTGGCAGCGATTACAGCTTTGAGTCATCTTGGGTCTGTCTGTATCAGATTTGCACATCTGGATTTGGGGAGTTTCTCCAATTCCTCCTTGCAGATTTGCTCAAGCTCTGCCAAGTTGGATGGGGAGCGTCAGTGAACAGCAAATGTTTTTGCAGGAGAGAAAGAGGGAGTTGGAAAGGAATATATTTAAAAATGTGATTGATCCTTGTTTTTGCAAGTGATATGACAGTTCAAGAAATAATTAAATAAATACAAATTAATAATCATTCATTGTGCATTGTCATTGCAAGTACACCACCATTTGGTGGTATTTGACACGACCGTATGTATGTCCATCATGGATTTAGGTTGATTCAATTTGTTTTTGTGAAGACGTCACAATAATGTCATGGTGCACAACGAGAGGAGCGAACATGATTAAACCCAATGGCTTATTCCTTGATGTTTTGTTTTCTTTTGTTAAGAAATAATTGGATAGAGTTTAGCAACATATGTGACCTTTTTGTTCGTTAATCGTTTTTATTCCATAAAAGATTTTATTTGTTTGGACAAATCAGACCTCTTTAGCTTTTCCAAAGAAATAGCCTTATGAACACCGTCTAAAGAGAACATAAACCATATGCTATGCAAACAGCAAACAATTTAATCATAAGCCAAAATTTGTTCTTGTTTCATTCAATTTGTGACAAAGAAGTAGGACAAATAAAAAAAGAATCTACTGATGTAGAAAATGAAGCGTAAGCTGCTCCTGCAATGACATTGTTCACTTTTTGCATCAGCTTCGAACCGGCAACCCCATAATATATTTTAACTGATCTGTAAGTTAAAAATTAAAAGTTAATTCATCTGTAAGTCGGTCTGCAATGAGTCAAATGGCACTTGCTCTCCTGTTGGCTTAGCGGTTAGGGTGCAGGCTTGGGATCCTAGGATCCTGGGTTCGAATCCCGGTCGATCGCTGAATTAACGCCAGGGGGGTTGAGTCAGCCTGTCATCCTTCCGAGGTGGGCAAATTGAGTACCAGCTTGCTGGGATGAATGATCCCGGTGTGTACCCCGATTTAGAATAGGTACACCGTATCCCTGCTAGAATAGGTACACCGTATCCCTGCTAGAATAGGTACACCGTATCCCTGCGCATCGTAAGAGCGTGACCAAGGGTTGGCGTCAGGAAGGGCATCCGGCCATAAAAACATTGCCTCAAACAGGGAACCATGATTGTCATGGGGCCCGCAAGGCGAACCCCCACTCTAGCGGGGAAAATGGCCTTAAAACGATCATTCATTCATTCATTCATTTTCCTGTTATTGAATCTTTTACCTTCTCACATCCCTTACTACTCTCAACATGTCTAACTAACAATATCGCATGCATTTGTTTGGCCTCACGGATGAAGAAAAAGGGAAATCAAGTTAATGCACTGCTTAACATTCGTACAGTGTCCACGAAAGAAGGCTCAATCTTGTATTTACTGGCACACAATTCACCTTACATCTGAAGGAAAAGTGCTTGTGTCGAGGCTTTCTGCAAGCACGACGATACTTGGACAATTGGTCGACTGTCAGTGCTGAGAAATATACAGTGAATGAGTGATACGTTAATATTCTCTCAAGTTCAGAAAAAAGGCAGGGCACAAAGCAAGGGAGGGAGTCCAAGTTGGGGAAAAAAGGCCACACAGAGATTTAAAAAACAAAGACGTCGAAGATGCCATCTACATATTATACAAATATTGTGCAATTGTTGACCTTCATATATATCACACACACACACACACCGGGAATCAATCCCAGGTCATCTGGCGATCCATACCGGTGCTCTGCTGTGGTTCACTGGAGGACCTGGGTTCAATCTCTGGGCTGAGCATGTAATTCTCTACACATATATAGATTGCTTATTTATAAGTTAGGAGGTTTACAGTCAGGAATATTAAATTTAACCAAGTTACGGGGGTTCAATCTGTATTTATTTGCGGCTTAGGTTGGTCACAAATAAAGAATTTGCAGTATGTTGTCCAGATGAGCCCATAATAAGGGTTAAATCTAGATCGACATCTCTGCCTTTGTCTATTTTTTTTTTTTTTTTTTTTGTATACTGAATCGAGGCTCGTGAAAGAGCTAATGTGACCATAGAGCTTTGATATCAGTCTGCAAAGACTTCAGTACCACACGGATGCCTCCTAGTTTGGAGGTGATGTGTTGGTATAATTTATGCACATGACGTCAGCGTCATGTCGTAGGGTTAGTGTGCTTCTTTGGTTAAATTTAATATTCCTGACTGCAAACCTCCTAATTGTTGATGAGCAGGGCAGAGACAATGTGTTCACGTAGCAGGTGACACGTGCTGCTTATACAGTGCATTCAGAAAGTATCAGACCCCTTCCCTTTTTTCACATTTTGTTGTGTTGCAGCCTCATGCTGAAATAGTTTAAATTCATTTTTTTCCCTCATCAATCTACACTCAATACCCCATAATGACAAAGAGAAACAGGATTTTAGAAAGTTTTGCAAATGTATTAAAAATAAAAAACTGAAATATCACATTGACATAAGTATTCATACCCTTTGCTATGACACTTGAAATTTAGCTCAGGTGCCTCCCATTTCTCTTGATCATCTTTGAGATGTTTCCACACCTTGATTGGAGTCAACCTGTGGTAAATTCAATTGATTGGTCATGATTTGGAAAGGCACACACCTGTCTATATAAGGTCTCACAGCTGACAATGCATATCAGAGCAAAAACCAAGCCATGAGGTCGAAGGAACTGCCTGCAGAGCTCAGAGACAGGATTGTGTTGAGGCACAGATGTGGGGAAGACTAGAAAAAAAATCTCTGCTGCATTGGAGGTTCCCAAGAGCACAGTGGCCTCTATAATTCTTAAATGGAAGAAGTTTGGAACAACCAGGACTCTTCCGAGAGCTGGCCGCCCGGCCAAACTGAGCAATCGGGGGAGAAGGGCCTTGGTAAGAGAGGTGACCAAGAACCCGATGGTCACTGTGGCTGAGCTCCAGAGATCCTGTGTGGAAATGGGAGAAACTTCCAGAAGGACAATCATCACTGCAACACTCCACCGGCCTGTGATTTATGGCAGAGTGGCCAGATGGAAGCCTCTCCTCAGTGAAAGACACATGAAAGCCCGCTTGGAGTTTGTAAAAAAAGCACCAAAAGGACTCTCAGACTGTGAGAAACAAGATGCTGTGGTCTGATGAAACCAAGATTGAACTGTTTGGGTTCCGTCTGGCCACTCTGCCATAAAGCCCAGATCGGTGGAGTGTTGCAGTGATGATTGTCCTTCTGGAAGTTTCTCACATCTCCACACAGGATCTCTGGAGCTCAGCCAGAGTGACCATCGGGTTCTTGGTCACCTCTCTTAACAAGGCCCTTCTTCCCCGATTGCTCAGTTTGGCCGGGCGGCCATCTCTAGGAAGAGTTCTGGTTGTTCCAAACTTCTTCCATTTAAGAATTATTGAGGCCACTGTGCTCTTGGGAACCTTCAATGCAGCAGAGTTTTTTTGTAGGCTTCTCCAGATTTGTGCCTCGACACAATCCTGTCTCTGAGCTCTGCAGGCAGTTCCTTCAACCTCATGGCTTGGTTTTTGCTCTGATATGCATTGTCAGCTGTGAGACCTTATATAGACAGGTGTGTGCCTTTCCAAATCATGACCAATCAATTGAATTTACCACAGGTTGACTCAAATCAAGGTGTCGCAACATCTCAAAGATGATCAAGAGAAATGGGAGGCACCTGAGCTAAATTTCAAGTGTCATAGCAAAGGGTCTGAATACTTATGTCAATGTGATATTTCAGTTTTTTATTTTTAATAATTTGCAAAACTTTCTAAAATCCTATTTTCTCTTTGTCATTATGGGGTATTGAGTGTAGATTGATGAGGGAAAAAATGAATTTAAACGATTTCAGCATACGGCTGCAACATAACAAAATGTGAAAAAAGTGAAGGGGCCTGAATACTTTTGAATGCACTGTAGCTTGTGCAGCAATTGCTGGGGCGAGACTCAATCTGTGCCTTGCTTCCTTGTCAAATTAGGGAGTTCAATCTGTGTTTGTGTATATATATTTATATATATATATATACAAACATGAATACATATATACAGTATGTTATATGTTATACAGTCCATATAATAAATATATATATATATATACACTTGTGGGGGCATTCATGATGGGTATCCCACGGGCATGGACGTGTGTGACATTTGGACATCTTCATTTAGATGCTGCTCCTGCACAATCAGTTTTACAAAATGGTTACTGGCAATTCATCACATCCACAAATTATGTAATCCACACAATTTATTTACTTCTGATAACATGTGAATGCATGTGCATGCACATGGGAAATACAGTTTGAAATGTGTAATTGCACCTCATTTAAAATGCGACTTCAAGAGCTCAAATCCTCTCCCTTCACGCCCCATCCCTCCCACATCATAATGTGGGAAGGATATAAAACACAGGGTTGGGAGAAGTATGAAACACAAGGACTTCCAGGAAAGAAGTTGGTATTTCAAAAAAGTGTATCTGGGGTGAAATTCGCGCTGCCAGAAAAGTTCAAGGTTTTGGATGGGGGAAGATAAGAGATGGTGGTGAACAGCTGTTTTAAAGACCTGGAGGGAGGAGTGGGATTGAAGAGAGTGAGGGAGCTTGTTCCAGAGGCGGGAGAAAAGAGGAATAAAAGAGTGAAGGTGAGCAGAGAGCCTAGATTTTGGCAGTTTAACCATAAGAGGGTTGCAGGCAGATCTTGTGCGACCTGTAGGAATATTTGGGGGACAGAGCCCAGAGAGAGCTGGGGGGGGCAAGGCCGGAGAGGAGTTGGTAGAAGACAGAAAGACCTCCAATCTGCCTGCGGTGAGTGAGTGAAAGGCCCTCGGAGATAGCTTCATCACGGGAGATTCCAATGATTCTGAACGCTTTGGTTTCAACAGCGTGAAGACGAGCTAGGTGTGAGGCAGGATCACCAGCCCAGAGGGGAGAGCAGTATTCCATTGAGCTGCGGATGAAAGCCTTGTATGTGGTGAGGAGCTCAGGTGTGCCGAGGAAGGACTTCGCACGACGGAGGATGCCCAGTCGGCGACTGGCTTTGGAGGCCAGCTTGGAAATGTGGTTTTCCAAGGAAAGATCATGGCAGAATGTGAGAGCCAAAAGCTTGAGTGACTGAACTTCTTGGAGAGGATTATTCAGAAAGTGGAGGGGAGGGTTGTCCAGTCAGTCTTTTCGGAGAGACATAGTAAGAGTGTGTGATTTGTCAGGATTGAAAGACATGTTCCACTTGTTTGACCAGTCTGTGATTTTGTCCAGGTCTGCAGAGAGTGAGGAGGCTGCAGACTGCCGATCTGAGGGATGAGGAATGGAGCGGCAGAGAGTGGTGTCATCAGATATGAAATGCATCCTCATTGGGCGGTGTATAATCGCGCCGAACGAAACAGGCATTACCTGTTTCCTTTGCTTGAGTTGTAATCAAATGTACCTTTCTTTCTTCAAAAAGTAATTTATGATTGAAGACGTGTTGATTCAGTCTTAAAATGCACATCAGAGGCCGATGGAGCCAATGACTCTTCCTCATTTTTAAACTTGAATGAATCGAAAACTTTTCGCTTTACAAAGTAAAAAGAGATTAAAACCAAACATTATTAATAAATATTGTATTCCATAGTTAGTTTACATTATTATGTACATTTTTGAAGGACTGTATTGTTTATTTCCATGGTTGGAAAAGCATTGACTCACTTTACACAAACTCTGTATATACACCCCAGGAATATGTAAATATATAATTCGACCGGTTTCATCCCGAACTTCAGTATTCAGTCGCTGTACTTTTACTAAGTAATAATATAAATAACGAAGTCCTGGGAACGTTCTCTCCTCTCCTTCCCCTCTCTCATTCCCCGTGCACACATCTCATACAACCAGTTGACACATTCAAAACGGCTGTTGGAATACATGTCGCCAATTTTCTCAACTTCAGCTGAAACTGAGACTTGAACCATCCCATTGACTGTGATGGTGAATTAGAGTCGAGATATGGCTGTGAGTGAGTCTCAATGAATGGCCCTTATGTTACAGGCCTTTGAAAATGCATTTAGTTCTATAAACGGTAGCTTCAATTTAATTTTCTTCACGTTTTTTGAAACCGAGTCTAAAACCATGTTAGCGATTGTGAAAAATGAAATATCGAATTGGAGTCGAGATAAAGCCGTGAGAGAGAGCAAGGCACCGCAGGCCTAACAAAAGAGGCCTCAAAGCTATGCGAGGAAAGAAAATGGAGGTGATTTGTTTTTGAAGCCCCCTCCAGAATGGGTGGAGCTACTCCCTCAATGGAGGAGGCCACACCCCCGGACAGACATATCACAGACAGAATCACCTATGGAGTATATTTTATATATATATATATATATATATATTTATGTATGTATGTATGTATATATGTATATGTATATATATATATGTATATATGTATATATGTATGTGTATATATATATATATATATATATATATATATATATATATATATATATATATGTATGTATATATATATATATATATATATATATATATATATATATATATATATATATATATATATATACATGCACTTCCACATGCACTTACATACACATACACATGCACTTACATACACATACACATACATGCACTCACATCCGGGGTCTGCCTAGCAGGCATGTAAGACATCGGTCATTATAAAGCTCGCAGTGTTAGTGTGGGAAATCTCTGAGGATATCCTGGAGACTCGATAGCCTCGTGGGCTGTCAACACATAAGTGATGAGGTCCGTGTGTTAGAGTCCCTGGTTGAGACAGATTTTTTTCACACTAGCCCCATGCAGTAATTTACTTCCTGTTTATTAAAAATTAAAAGTGTGTGTGTGTGTGTGTTTGTGTGTGTGTGTGTGTGTGTGTGTGTGTGTGTGTGTGTGTGTGTGTGTGTGTGTGTGTGTGTGTATATCCTGTCTCCTAAACACATATGTCCTTTATTTTTTAAATACAAACTTTGGGTAAACAAATTTGAGATTTATTTTTACAATTTTCTTGAGGATCATTTTCTGTTTAAATTTTTGAGTTCTTCACCTCAAAGGGTTAGTGATTAAATTAGATTTCCTATAATAATTGGAATTGAAAATTGTCACAAGGTTTTTCTTAAAATATTGTGTTGTGTGTGGGGGTAGGTTATGAAGTACCTTAGTCCAGATAGAATTGTGTAGCTTTAGCGTGCTCCGTATGCCGCAAAGCAACCTCAATGTAAACTAAGTAAGCCAAATGTCCGTGTAAGCGTTTGTGTGTCTTTGTACGAGGGGTGAAGTAGTGTTATTTACATAGGGTCCATAAGGATAAATTGCCCAGTGTGTGCTTGCCATCCTGTGGTCTTCCCTCCGTCTTTATATTCATCAAAAAGCCATGCCACGAAAAGTTCCATTCACCCACAACACCACCATGCCGACAAAGACACGAACATTTGCCAATCGGCAAATAAACCCCACCCCCGAACATTCTTGATGGGCATCAAGACTGGCTGTGAGGTCACGCCCCGAATGAGGATTGGTTGAGGAACGATTGAGTGGTTGAGTCACTCTTGGTGATTGGTTCGAGTGGGATGTCATCGTCGAAGATTCCAGTGCTGGAGCGAAAAGGGACGCGTCTCACAATTGTTCTCTCTCTCTGTCCTGGGCTTCGTGACGAGCAGTCACATCCTTTCCCGCTCTCTCTGTTCTGGCGTTGGTGGCGGATGGTTGCTGGTTGGCTTCGGGTCACTCGGCTGCAGCTGCTTTGGTCCGTGTGCACTCCTGGGAAGGGGCTGGTGAGAGGCAGCGGTTCGGCATGGTCGGAGCTCGGTGCAGCCGAACGAGAAGGACCCTGGGAGGAGCTTTTGCCTGTTTGCTTCGCGCCGGCGGCTGGCTGTGGACGTGACTTCGCACCAACGCATGTTTTCCTCCGCAGGGACGCTGGACCTGTGACGCCACCAAACCCTTGTTGAGACCGGAGCTAAGTGACCACACAACATCTGACATTTATTTTCACTTTTATTTCTCCCTGTGTCTGTATATGAGTCTGAGTGGAGGGTCCCTCATTTAGGAATTTTAGTTTTACCGCACATTCCTTTTGCTTGCATTACTTTCATGAAATCATTATTTGTTGACTTTCAATTTCTTGTCCTGTGTGTTTATTTGTTTGTGGGTTCAGTTAAACCCCCGTCGCGTCCGTCCGTCCAGGAAAGGCCACAGTACCTCCGTTTCCCTCGCGCGCCATGCAGAGGAATCGCCATTGATTCGGCTCATATGCATTGGAGTTAAGGCTTGTTTGGTCATCCGTTGCCCTGAGGTCTCCACTGCAGGTCGGTGCAACAATATCATTTTAGAGAACCTGTTCATTATGACCGTGTACAAGGCTACTGGAAGTGAACAGCGACCATCTTCTGGTGAAACTGCCAAAATCAAGACTGTGTGCCCACCTTCACTCCTTCATTCCTCTTTTCTCCTGCCTCTGGAACAATCTCCCACACTCTCTTCAATCCCACTCCTCCCTCCAGGTCTTTAAAACAGCTGTTCACCACCATCTCTCATCTTCCCCCATCCAAAACCTTGATCTTTTCTACCCCAGTTAAAACGCCCCAAATCCACCTTTTTCAATCCCCAACTTTTTCCTGGGGTTCCTAGAAGTGTTCATTTGCTTTGTACCGTGTACCCCTCCCTCCTCCCCAAGCCCTCCCCTTTCCACAGATCTACCGGCATCCCTGTTCTCTTCTGTTGTTGTGCTTGTGTGCTTCCCTCTCTCCCCTTCTTGTATCCCTCTCCCTTCATTGCATGTTTTATGTGTCTGTGCACGTTTTCATGTTCAATGTGTTAGCTCTTACACGAGCCTCGATTCTGTATTTTAAAAAACCCCAAAAAACAGAATTTTAATTGATTTCCACAATGTTGTTATAAAGAATTGTCTGGCAGCAAAAAGCAATACTTGCTAAACATTATTTTGTTTTTTTGTTCGTCAACAAATTTATTTCACTCTTTTAACTGTGGACGTTAGTTAGATACTCGTTACATATCTCCTCTTCTTTGTTGTATGGTATAAGCACTTTTATCATTGTTCTCGATTGATTATGCCCTGATAAACTCTAATGTGGCCTTACAGACTAACAAAATCATTTCCTAACAGATCATATTCCCTTTTTGCATGTCATGTTTCTTCAAAAAGAATCAAGATCGTCGACAGCACTTTTTATTGTCTGTTATGATTTTGGGGATCTGGTGAATTTTGTTAGGGTCTTAGTATTTTAGCCTTCACAGACAGTCCTTTTGTGCTTTCTTCCCCTCAACTGTCAGAAATAACTAGACGTGGCTGCACTCCCTTGTGCTTGTGCGTGCACCTTTTCACACCTCACTGTAAATATTGCTGAACAATGTTTCCTTGGAAATGTGGCCAGGTGAACAACAACAACAACATGCATTTTAAGGCCATTTTCCCTGCTAGAGCGGGGGTTACCCTTGCGGTCCCCATGATTATCTTCTCCATTTCCCCTATTTTCTGCATCTCTCCTTGTTAACCCCCTTGCCCGCATTTCTTCTTCGACCATCTTTAGCCAAGTCTTTCTCGGTCTTCCCCATCCTCTACTTCCTTCTACATTCATTTCCATCACTCTTTTCAAACAGTCACTTTCATCCTTCCTCAACACATGACCAAACCATCTCAACCTGTTTCTCTTCACAGCATCCATCACAGGCTCTATTCCCATCATCTTTCGCAATTCATCATTTGTCTTCCTCTCTCTCAACGATACTCCACACATCCACGGACCCATTCGCATTTCCACCCTTTCCAGCCTTCGTTGCTGCTCGACGTTCATTACCCATGTCTCACTCCCAGAAATCATAACACTTCTCACACATGCAGCACACACCCTTCCCTTCAGCTTCAATGACACTCCCCTCCTCGTCAGCACGCCACTCAGTTCCCAAAACTTCTTCCATGCACATCTCACTCGAGCAACCGTTGCCGAGTCTGATCCACCTTCTCCATTCAGCATGTCTCCAAGGTAACAAAATGTTTTCACACCTTCCAGCTTCACGCCATCTCCAAGATCCAACTCAACATTTCCTCCATCTGCAGCTCCCTCTGTGCACACGTTACACTTGAATGTAGCTGCCACACTGGTTAATGACCCTCTCAAACCACTACATTTTTGATGAACCCACTCAGCGCACATTGTACATTGAATGGAATTCACTCCGACACCCTTCCTGCACACAGCACACGGCCACTTCCCAGTTCTTTCCACCTCACCACATGCTTTACCACTTGCCATCACCTTCGTTTTTCCGATATTCACCTTCAGACCTTTTGTCTCCATACATTCCTTCCAATTGTTAATCTTCTCCTTCAGTCCATCCATACTTTCTGCAATCAACACCAGATCATCTGCATACAACAACTCCCACGGTAAACCCTCCTTTACGTTTTGCGCCAGCCCCTCCATCACGGCTACAAATAGTAGTGGACTTAGTACCGACCCCTGATGCACTCCCACCTTCACCTCAAACTCACCACTGTTCCCGTCCTTCGTACTTACAGCTGTGCGCGCTCTTTTGTACATTGCCATCACAACTCTGATCAACCATTCCTCCACTCCTAACTTCCTCAATGCCCATGTCACTACTTCACGTGGAACCCTATCGAATGCTTTCTCCAGATCAACAAACCCAAGAAATAACTTCTTCCTCTTCTCCATATACTTCTCCTGCAACTGCCTCACAATAAAAAGCACGTCTGTCTTTCCTCTTCCTGGCATAAATCCAAACTGCATTTCGTCAATCTTCACTTTCTTCCTTATCCTCCTCTCCAACACCCTTTCCAATACCTTCATTCCATGCTCCAATTACTTTATCGCTCGATACAAGCCACAGTCCAGAGGGTCACCTTTCCCCTTGTATAGAGGGACGAGGGTACTCGGTTCCCAATCCACTGGAATGCGGCCTTCTTTCACCACCAGATTGCAGATCTCTGTCATTCTCTTCACACCCCAATTTCCCGCTGCCTTCAACATATCGCCCACAACTCCTGTCGGCCCTCCCGCTTTTCTACTCTTCATTGCTTTTATCGTTCCTCAACTTCCTTCTCGGTTATCTTCTCTGCCGGTCCTAAACCTGGGTTACTCTCTATGTTGCCATCCCATTCATTCTCTGCATTCAACAGTATTTTTCTATATCTCTTCCATCTTCCTTTAATTCCATCTGGGTCCACAACGATTTGTCCCACTTCATCCTTCAAGCTACTCACCCCCATCACATCACACCTCTCTTTTGCTATCTGCTTTGCAATCCTGAATACCGCTCTCTGATCCTCTTCCGAATCCAAGCGTTCTCCGAACATTTTCCTACATGCCTCCTGTGCCTTTGCGACCTCTTTCTTTGCAGCCTTCTTGGCTGCCTTATAACTTTCATGCTCTGCCTTTTCTGCTCCCATACCCTTCGCCTTCTGCCACTCCTTGAACTTCTTCCTCTTCTCGTCAATCTTCTTTCCAACTTCATCATCCCCCCACCATGTTTCCGAGTGCCTCGGTGGTCCTTTTGTCCATCCACATACCTCACCAATGGCTCCCAACAGACTATCTTTCATTGACATCCAACCACTTTCAAGCTCAACCACATCATCCTCCACCATACTCAGCCTCTCTTTTAATGCCTCCCTCACTGTCACCTCTTTCAACCTCCACACCTTCATTCTCGGTTGGTACTTCACCCGCCGAGCTCTCCTCACACCTTTCACCCTTATGTCGCAGACAACCAAGTGGTGCTGTGAAACAGCCCCCTCCCCCGGGATCACCTTAGTGTCCCGGAGGTGCCCCCTATCTCGCCTACGCACCAGCAAGTAGTCAACGGTTGTCATTGACCCACCTGACCTGTATGTAACAAGCTTATTATCCTCTTTCTGGAACTGAGTATTACAAATCAACAAATCGTCTCCATCAGCCAACTCCAAAATCCTTTCACCTTCTCCATTTCTCACACCATATCCGTAACCCCCATGAACTCCCTCAAAACCATCCATACTCCTTCGCACATGTCCATTTAGGTCTCGTCCTACCACACCAACTTCCTAATCTTTCACGTTTTCCATCAGCTTCTCTATAGCACACCAGAACTTGTCCTTCTCTTCATCGCTCCGACCATCCTGCGGAGCATATCCCGAGATGATGTTCACCAAGATCTTTCCAATCATCATTTTCACCATCATCAACCTTTCACTCACTCTAGTCACATTCACCACACTGTCTACAAACTCCTCAGAAAACAGGACACCAACACCATTCACGCCCTCCGGGCACCCTTGCCACGCAAACTTGTATTTCTGTCCCTGCCTACCCTTCACCATTCTCACACCACTTCTCTTCCATCTCGTCTCTTGCACACAACATATGTCCTCTCTTTTTCTGACCAATACTTCCACCACTTCTCCTGATCTCCCTGTCATTGTCCCTACATTCCATGTCCCAAACCTCAGAAACCGATCTCCACGTCGGGCATCAGACGTTTCGTCGTCATAAATGGAATGATTTCCACCCTTGCTTCGATTGGGTTCCCCACCTTGAGTTTTGACGAGAGGGAGTGGGGTGCCCCACGGGGTACTTCGGGCTGTAACCTGCCCATATGTAGACATAATTGTCATGGTTCTCTTTTTGAGGCAATGTTTTCATGGCCGGATGCCCTTTCTGACGCCAACCCTTTTAGTCGCCTCTTACGACACGCAGGGATACGGTGTACCTATTCTAAACCAGGGTACACACCGGGTTGGCCAGGTTAACAATGTTAACATTTTAAAAATTACACTGCGGAAGTAAACTATTCCTTCAATTTCTTACTTTGCAAATTTTGGATCTTATATGGGAGTGAATATATATTTAATTCCCCTCCCCCTGCCCCCAATCACATTATTTGTTTCCAGTTTTAAACTACTATGATCAATACTGTCATTATCACATTCATATTCACACCTATATTCAGCCTGAGGGACCACTGCTTCTCCTTTTTTCCGTTTTTTAATGAGATATCGCCCGCTACAAACTTTTACGGCCACTTGAAGTGGGGGCTTCACAAAGGAAAGTATGGATATTAGACAGAAAGGAGGAATGTATTGACATTCCTCTTGAATTGAGGTGGGTTGGGATTCAGGGGAAAGCAGGATGCAGGTAAACTGTTCCTGAGTGATGCCATACGGGGGAGAAAACCAGAAGAAACTTTCGTAGTCAACGTGTGGCCCTGAATGGGTTTCTCTCATCTCCTCTTCCTGTTCAGGCTGGAGTTCCACAAGGCAGTGTTCTAGGCCCTCTGCTTTTTCTGGTCTTCATCAATGATCTCTCTGACTCTCTTGAAAATCCTCTGTATCTCTTTGCTGATGACTCTACTCTCTGTCGCTCCATTCTTCATCCCTCAGATCGGCAGTCTGCTGCCTCCTCACTCTCTGCAGACCTGGACAAAATCACAGACTGGGCAAACAAGTGGAACATGTCTTTCAATCCTGACAAATCTCACACTCTTACGATGTCTCTCCGAAAAGACCGACTGGACAACCCTCCCATCCACTTTCTGAATAATCCTCTCCAAGAAGTTCTGTCACTCAAGCTTTTGGGTCTCTCTATCTGCCATGATCTTTCCTGGGAAAACCACATTTCAAATCTGGCCTCCAAAGCCAGTCGCCGACTGGGCATCCTCCGTCGTGCGAAGTCCTTCCTTGGCACACCTGAGCTCCTCACCACATACAAGGCTTTCATCCGCAGCTCAATGGAATACTGCTCTCCCCTCTGGGCTGGTGCTCCTGCCTCACACCTAGATCGCCTTCGCGCTGTTGAAACCAAAGCATTCAGAATCATTGGAATCTCCCGTGATGAAGCTAACTCCAAGGGCCTCTCACTCACTCACCGCAGGCAGGTTGGTGGTCTTTCCATCTTCTACCGACTCCTCTCTGGCCTGCCCCCCCCCCCCCCCCCAGCTCTCTCTGGGCTCTGTCCCGCAAATATTCCTACAGGTCGCACAAGATCTGCCTGCAACCCTCTTATGGTCAAACTGCCAAAATCAAGACTCTCTGCTCACCTTCACTCCTTCATTCCTCTTTTCTCCCGCCTCTGGAACAAACTCCCTCACTCTCTTCAATCCCACTCCACCCTCCAGGTCTTTAAAACAGCTGTTCACCACCATCTCTTATCTTCCCCCATCCAAAACCTTGATCTTTTCTACCCCCGCTAATTTCACCCTAATTCCACTTTTTTTAAATACCAACTTCTGTCCTGGAAGTCATTGGTGTCCTTGTGTTTTATACTTCTCCCTCCACCCCCCCCCCCCCCCCTTCCCATGCCTCCTCCCCCCAAGCCCTCTCCCTTCCACACATCTCCCTGCTCCCAAATGTTGTGTTTGTGTGCTTCACCTTCTCTCCCCATCTTGTTTTCCGCTCCCGCTTTTTGTGTGTTTTGTTTGTCTGGTTGATTTGTTTGTGAAGTAAATGTTAGCTCTTTCACGAGCCTCGATTCAGTATACAAAAAAAAAAAAAAAAAAAAATCGTCTTATTCCTCGGGCAGATACAGTGTATGGGTGGGAAGAAACTGCCGAACGTGTAGAGCGCCTGAAAGTATGCTCAGGTGGAACAACCTGTGATAGACCCGAGGAGCACATTCCATGGTAATATCTGTAGAAAAGGCCCAAGGAAGCAACAGAGCGGCGGACTGTGGGATGTTCCAGGGATGATGCCAACTCCAGTCCCACCAGAATGGCAGCACAACGCTGGATTATGTCAAGAAGAGATAGGTGACAGGCCGGAGCACCAGCCCAAATATGGCAATGATACTCCATGACAGGGTGTATAGTTAGTTGTCTTGTAATATCTATTGAGATATTTGTATAGAAAGAAACTAGAAGCGAGCTGACTGTTGATTTTTGTCATCTGCAAAACCCGAGTATTTATCGCTAATTCATGATGATATTACAAAAGGCCATTTTGACTTGTTATTGTTTTTTGTTTTTTTTCTACTGTTATATTATTTCATCCTGAACAACCGAAAGGACTCATCATTGTTAATATACACAGGAAGTAGAGGCTTTAGCCTCAAGTCTTATGTCTGTTTGAAGAGTGTGCTATGATCTCCTTGTCCTTCATATGTTCTGTGTAAAAAGCACCTCCTTGTGTTACAATCACTTTTTTTTAAGTCTAAGTGTGAAACAACGGAAATGTAATTTTTTTCTCTTCCTCTCACACCTGTCACACTTCCCATTTATACTTTTCAGGACTACAGACAATCTTACCAGAATACCTGCGTGAGCGCTTCGTTCGTGCAGCGCTCTCGTACCTGCTGTGTGAAGCACAGGGCGAGTACATATGCCACCGGGGAGATTGTCGCTGCCACTGTGCAGCGAACTTCCCTGACTGTGCGTGTCCTCGAGCTGACCTCTTGGCACTGGAAGAGAGCTTATTCCGCCTTGGACATTCTTGGCAGCAGTCCCAGGAGGACTTTGAACAGTCTGGTGAGGACACCCTGAACTTTAAGACATATTGAAGCAACTTCCTTATTAAACATTAATCTTAGATGGAGCTAGATTGTCACATCCTGTGTATGCCTTGACTAACCTGATCAATAGGTGTGTGCACAACTTCAAAGGCAACCTGTGAAGCAGTTAAATTGGTGGTTGAATTATTTTCAAAAATTATTTGAAAAAATTGTCTAAAAAAAAAAAAAAAATTCTTTTGCTTTTCTTAAAAAAAAATTTTTTTTATACTTTTCTAAAAAAAACATTTTTTCCCATAAGTTGAAATTGAGTTTCAGACAACTTTATTTGGTGTCCTTCATCATTTCTGCACTTGCGACAGGACTCAAATTTATTGCTTTGTCAAAATAATCATTGTAAGAACCACCGTACGAAAGAAACAACTGCTTATGAATTGAAAACAAAAGTATTCTACCTTCATCAACCAACCCCCCTTTCCTACCTGCTCCTCCTCTGGCACACACATTCCTTTTGCATAAAAAAATTAATAGATGGACCCTTCTTCAGTGTTTTCAAATAAGATATTGCCAACATAAGCATGATGATACATCATGCAATATAAAGAAAAGAAAACCCTGTCATGTTTGAAGACAAATACCAGTCACTAGACTCTAAGGTTTAGAGCATCCTGTCTGAGTCTGGACGAATGATGGGTTGAACCACAGTGTAGTTAGATACCTTAAAATGTTACATGTTACTTCCTTGCTTGACACTCAGGATTTAAAAAAAAATGGCGACCGTGGACATACAAGCATTCCGCAGGCTTGATAGGCCTAATGGCCTCCTTCTGTGTTGAAGTTCCTCGTTAATATAATTCCTGCTATTATTATTAAGTTAAGAGCGAAGGGAGTTGTTGGGGAGACGTCAAATAGAAATTCATGTCGCACGACATCTTGGTCCTGAGGAATGCATGACCCCACACCTTAGTGTGTGCCTGGAATCTTTTATTCGCCATTTGTTTTTGCACAAGGCTGCAAATCTGGAGCAGAGAGCATAGCCTCTTGACTCTTAATATTCCCCGTGTTCTCATTGGCACTTTAATGTCGAACAAAGAATAAGCTTGCACTGAGAAATCTACATTAAAATACCAAAGGCCAAACATAGTAACCATCGACCTTTCATTTATACATTAACAATTCATGCCTTAACATTAAATTATAAGTTCTCCTCTTCTTGGAAAAGCAATGTGATTCATTCTGGATTTTTCCAACTTGCTACCATTGACCCTGTTTCACAAGGTGTTCTGGAGTCTCCATACTATATGCTGTTTCCCAACACTTTGTGGCAAGCTCAAGCCTCTTCACTCGGATAATGACCTGAACTCAGGGTCAGCAGTTCAAAACCTGCTGTTGTAAGCTTTCCGATGAGACTGTTGTAAAATACAAGTACATTTAGTCAGCATTTCCAACGGATCTTCCAAAGCAAGTATTTCACCCATTCACTGGACGCCAGAATATCGATCGCAAAGATCAGTGGAATGTTGATGTAAATGTAAAATGGGTGCACAGCAACCAGCACTGCATCAGCAAGAAAGGAAAATTAGTTCACAATTTCTTACAGCACATTATGGGAATGCTCATGAAGAAGATGAATCAAATGAAAATACATTACAGTCGTCTTGAAAGGGAAGTCCCATGGAAATTGTTGCCTCTAATTAATGTAATTGTTTTATTTTCATCAAGGCCAGTCTTATGTGGGCGTTCATAATTCGATGTTTTGTTAAGAGCAGCATTTTTTAATTAGTCGACAAAGACACGAAGTCACTTAAACCCAGGGAAAAGGGCATTATGACCGTTACACATTCACAATGTACTTACTGTACCAAATACATTTGCTTATACAGTATATCTAGATCCTTAACACACCTAGCATCTGTCTCCAATTTACCCATCTGGTATTTCCTTAATGCCATTTCATTTCACACCATCTGCATTTATTTTTCTTTTGTAAGCTGGGTCTGTTTGACCCCTTGATAATTTAACCAGGCTTATCCAAATTGACCCTGGTGTTGGGCTAGCGGCTAGGGTGCTGGCTTAGGATCCTAGGATCCTGGGTTCGAATCCCGGTCGATCGCTGAATTAACGCCAGGGGGGTTGACTCAGCCTGTCATCCTTCCGAGGTCGGCTAATTGAGTACCAGTTCACTGGTAATTCCCTGTTTGTCGTTAAAGGCGGCAAAAAGGGTTGGCGTCAGGAAGGGCATCCGGCCGTAAAACATTGCTTCAAAAAAGGGGACCAAAAAACAACAACAACCACGGTTCCCGAAAAAGGCCAACCCCCGCTTTGCGGGGAAAAATGGCCTCTAAAGGTGGTTTTTTTATTTTATTTTATCCAACTCCAGGGCCCATTTGAGTTAAGTGCATACAAGTATATCATCATTCAATGTCAGTACACCTTTGGTATTTAGGGCAGTTTTAAACAACATGTTTAAGGTTACTTGAGGCAAAATTGTGCCAATCTTCATTGTAGTTTTCGTGTTTTGGGCAACCGGTAGATTCGTATATGTCCAGCAGCTTGGCCCACTTTACCCCACATTCCTATCAATATCATAAGAAAACTCGTACAACACTCTTCGACGTCACGGCGTCGACTGATATGCCTCCACCAACATTATTACATCATTATAATACTTGTACCAAGTTTCATTTAAATCCATTCAGCTGTTCTCAAGTATCACATTTTTACCTGACATGACCTTTCAGCTTTGACCTCTTGACCCCAAAATTACATCAGTTCATGTTTACATCATTATGCATACCTGCACCAAGTTTTAATTTAAATCCCTTCAGCTGTTCACAAGTTATCACATTTTTACCTGTCATGACCTCTGACCTCAGGACCCCAAAATCTAAACGATTCATCTTTATATCATTATACATACCTGTACCAAGTTTGAATTAGATCACTTCAGCCGTTCTCAAGTTAGACTTATTACAGATTTTGACATTTGATATTTGACCTATTGACCCCAAAATCTAATCAGTTAATATATACATCATTATAAATACCTGTACCAAGTTTGAATTAGATAACTTCAGCCGTTCTCAAGTTATAGATCTATTACAGACTTTGACCTTTGACATCCTGACCCCAAAATCTAATCGGTTAATATTTACATCATTATTCATACCTTTACCAAGTATGAAGTAGATCATTTCAGCTGTTCTCAAGTTATAGACATATTACAGACTTTGACCTTTGATATTTGACCTTGACCCCAAAATCTAATCATTTTATCTTTACATCATTCTACATAACTGTACCAAATTTGGGCAGAATCCCACCACTGGTTCACAAGTTATCGTGGTAACAGAATTTTTACCTAGCATGACCTCTGACCTTTGGCCTTTGTCCTCGTGACCCCAAAATCTAATCAGCTAATCTTTACCTCATTATACATACCTGCACCAAGTTTGACCCTTCAGCTGTTCTCAAGTTATCGCGCTAACAAAACCCTATCAAGGACGGATGGACGGACGAACAACCTGAAAACATAATGCCCCCGGCGACTTCGTCAGCAGAGGCATAACTACAAAAGCACTCAGTAGATAGCATACCTCCACCAAGCTGAACAGTTTACGTTTTGTATCTCACTAAATAGGCCAGATCTGCATTCTGACCTGAACCAAAATCGAATCGACTTGTTCATGTCGCCTACCCAATTTATCCACCCGGATCTTCACCAAAGTTTTGTCATAAGTCGTCCACAACTCTTTTGAAATAGCATACTATTTATCGTTTTTTGGCCTATCAATCAATGGTGAAGATTGACTTTAGATTTTTTTAAATTCTCATATCCGGTTCCGTATTCGGATCTTCACAAAAACCAAATAGATTTGTCCTTGTCAGACACCCAACCTGTCCACCAGGTTTCATCCGAATCCGTCCACAACTTTGAGATATGCTATATATTGTTTTTGCCCTATCTCTCAATGGTGAAATGTCACTTAAAAAATTATCGGATCCATATCTGAATCCGGATCTTCACCAAAGTCGATTTTCTTTCCTCCTTTTTACATATCCAACCTCTCCACGAAATTTCGTCCAAATCCGTCCACAACCTTTTGAGATATCCCATGTAGAGACAGACAAACAGTGGTGAAAACATTGGTGGCAGAGGTAAATATCCATTCAGAAAAAATGAAACATGGCGGACGTTTTGCTCACCAAAAGGGATAACATTTACTTTAACGCAAAAAAAAAATGTTTTGACAAGAACCAGAAAATGCAAGCAAATGCTTGGAAAGCCATCTTAGCAGATATGACAAGTAATGCAGCCATGTGATGCATCAGAGGAGATCAAACAAGTCTCTCGGTAAGATTCTGAATGTGTTCTCCTTTGGTGTTGGTTATTATCTCACGATCTTAAGGTAAGCAATTGTGCCTTAAATGAATGATGCTGTGTGCTGCATGCAGCACTGTTTCAAATATGTAGGCACTCTATCCTCCCTTTCTCAATCCTTCCTTCTCTCCCTCACCCTCTCTTGCTGTCACTCTTTCCTTTCCCTTTCTCTCTCCTCTAAGTTCCAACCCGCATTCTCTTTCTCCCTCCTCACCCTCTCCACCTTTACCCTTGCTCCTTGGTTGGATGACCTTCACAAAAATCCCCCTCCTACCATTCTTTGCCCACCACTTCACTTATTAAGAAAATAAATAAACAAATATATTGCTTTCCTGAAGAAGAAATATATATGACGAAACACCTCATTACTTGATGATGCAGCAAGGCACAGATCGTGTCTCGCAATCTATGCCTTGTGTCATGACTTATCCTGTTCGAGTTTGGTCGGACATCGCACTCCTAAGGGTGAGTATCCCAAGCAGTCAATTGGTTTATGATATATGATGTGTGCAGCACGTAACATTGGTTCACTCACCCGAACAACATGCATTGCGCGACCTCTGGCACAGTTTCCCGACACCTACTTCAATCATATTGCTGGCATGGTAAACCGACAATGGGATCCAGCTGCATGTGTGTTGTAGACAGCGTCCGTGTGGTCTTTTTATAGATATGTCGGCTTTTCAGAGTTATCCGGGCCACTTCTGTCACACTGTTCTTTGTTTAAGACCTGTGAATCTCCACTGTCCTTTATTTGTGACCTGTAAGTCTCGATTTCTAATAGATCCAAATGTGCTCACGGAAGCCATCTGGTATTGGAGGTGATGTGGTAAGCACGCCTAACCTGACGTCATGTAATGTCGTCATGATTGTTAGGTCGGAATGGCCGTTTCTTGGTTATATTAATTTCCTTCTTATAAATAAACACGAAATAAAAACACCTCACAGCCAAAAAACACACCACCACAAAATTAAAAACACCTCACAGCCATAAAACACGTAATAAAAACGTCTCACAGCCATAAAACACGTAATAAAAACACACCACCACAAAATTAAAAACACCTCACAGCCATAAAACACGTAATAAAAACACCTCACAGCCATAAAACACGTAATAAAAACACCTCACCACCACAAAATTAAAAACACCTCACAGCCATAAAACACGTAATAAAAACACCTCACAGCCATAAAACACGTAATAAAAACACACCACCACAAAATTAAAAACACCTCACAGCCAAAAAACACACCACCACAAAATTAAAAATGCTTCACAGCCATAAAACACGTAATAAAAACGTCTCACAGCCATAAAACACGTAATAAAAACACACCACCACAAAATTAAAAACACCTCACAGCCATAAAACACGTAATAAAAACACCTCACCACCACAAAATTAAAAACACCTCACAGCCATAAAACACGTAATAAAAACACCTCACAGCCATAAAACACGTAATAAAAACACCTCACCACCATAAAATTAAAAACACCTCACAGCCATAAAACACGTAATAAAAACACCTCACAGCCATAAAACATGGAATAAAAACACCTCACAGCCATAAAACACGTAATAAAAACACACCACCACAAAATTAAAAACACCTCACAGCCATAAAACACGTAATAAAAACACCTCACAGCCATAAAACATGGAATAAAAACACCTCACAGCCATAAAACACGTAATAAAAACACCTCACCACCACAAAATTAAAAATGCCTCACAGCCATAAAACACGTAATAAAAACACCTCACAGCCATAAAACATGGAATAAAAACACCTCACAGCCATAAAACACGTAATAAAAACACCTCACCACCGCGAAATTAAAAACACCTCACAGCCATAAAACACATAATAAAAACACCTCACAGCCATAAAACACGTAATAAAAACACCTCACAGCCATAAAACACGTAATAAAAACACCTCACAGCCATAAAACACGTAATAAAAACACCTCACAGCCATAAAACATGGAATAAAAACACCTCACAGCCATAAAACACGTAATAAAAACACACCACCACAAAATTAAAAACACCTCACAGCCATAAAACACGTAATAAAAACACCTCACAGCCATAAAACATGGAATAAAAACACCTCACAGCCATAAAACACGTAGTAAAAACACCTCACCACCACAAAATTAAAAACACCTCACAGCCATAAAACACGTAATAAAATCACCTCACCACCACGAAATTAAAAACACCTCACAGCCATAAAACACGTAATAAAAATACCTCAGCCACGAAATTAAAAACACCTCACCACCACATCATTTAAAAACACCTCACCACCAACTAATTCAAAACACCTCACCACCACATAATTAAAAACACCTCACCACCACGTAATTATAAATACCTCACCACCACGTAATTCAAAACACCTCACCACCATGTGATTTAAAAACACCTCACCACCATGTGATTTAAAAACACCTCACCACCATGTGATTTAAAAACACCTCACCACCACGTCATTTAAAAACACCTCACCACCACATAATTCTAAATACCTCACCACCACGTGATTCAAAACCACCACAACGTTATTAAAAACACTTCACAATCACGGAAACAAAAGTTTGAGGGAGTCGTTAAGTGACAACACAGACACTGCCTAGATGTGTCGATATATAGATAAATGACTGTACCCGAGTTGCCGTTTTGTCATGGTTTAAACCAATCATAATTCAAACAATTATTTTGCACAAATATATTTGTAATATACGTGATATCACATTTTATAAACAATTGAACTTGAAAAAAAAAAATTCCCAAGAAATTCCCCCCCAAAAAATAATAATTGGAAAAATTTTCTTTAAAAATACCCTTAGACGGGAGAGATATGTGCATACCAGAAGTTTGGTACGATTTCACAAAAGTTTGAGAAAGTAGTTTTGTGGCAACACAACACAACACAAGACAACACAACACAGGACAGGACAGATGATGCACAGATATATACATATATATATATATATATATATATATATATATATATTGTTACGGATCTCTACGTCAGCCCCTTTTCCCCTTATCAAGGGGGGATTAATCCCCTTGTCTGTGACTGACCAACGTGGTCCTCGAAGTTACAACGTCCTTACCGGACCGACAGTAGGTAGGGTCCGTAGGCCTAGGGGTTCGCTACTTACCTAATTACTGCCGCCAGCCGGGAACGAGGGAATAACTTCTGCCCGAGCCGCAGCGTTAATGGATTACGCCGAGCGAAGAGAGCCGCGACGCGGGCCGTTAACAAGACTAACCCGATTATAAAGCGGTTGGCCAAATCGTGCCACAGGAACTCAATCGAGAAATCACTAAAACGACCGAATGAGAATGAAGAAGACGAAGGTAGGAAGAACACTATTTATTATGGCTATACAAACTAATCAAAGAAGGGAATGAAAGTAATTTACAGGGACAATGGAAAAGCAGATACACAGTGCAGTGGTTAACTTAAACAAGCTTACTTATACCCCAGTACAATACAGACAGAACAAACCCATGCACACGAATGGGGAATGAAGGCAGGAACGAATGGCTGGAAGGAGAGGAAGGTTCAGCTGGACACTGGCTGGAGCTTGATCCCGCACGGGACGTCGGGGCTGGAAGTGGACGGCCACCGACTCCACCGCAATCTGGTTCCCGCGTAGCAGCGGGTCAAAGCTGCGCGTCAAAGCTGCGAGCGCGCAGGGGCTGGTTGGAAACAGCGTCTCCCTCGCTCGTACTCCCGCAGGTTGCGTGTCTCTCTTCACTCGTCTGACTCCCTCAATCCTCTCCCTCTCACAATCATCTGCCTCCCTCAATCATCTGCCTCCCTCAATCATCTGCCTCCCTCAATCATCTGCGGTTGGCAATGACGTTTTGGGGAATTAAAAGGGGGATCTATCTTATTTCATTTTGTGCAATGCAGAGTCAACTAATGGAAAACAGAGCCTTAAACTGACATAGAATAAAGAGATAACTATTGAGGGAAGCCTATGATTGGCTACGTGCTTGTACATGGACTCGCTAAGGTGCACTTATTTCAATTAACAGCCAATTAAGGGGGAATGTACATAGGGGGTTATTAGGGATTTTAATACTAAATTTACAAAGTGAAGGTTCTAAAAACCGTAACACAGCACCATCATTCCTCACGGCACGTCTCGGGCCAATAAAACTTTAACTTAGTGTGACACGCAGGTGTAATTCCCTCTACAATTAACCTGCCCCTGAGTGTGACCATTTTAAAACACAAATAAGTATGTCCCGCTGCTGCATTGCACCCTACCTAACAGATTCACACCCACAGAATAACCGAATTGCGGAATGGTTTCCAAACTATACATTTACGGTGGGGAGCATTATTTACAAGACATTATTTGTATCTACACTGCAACCCAGGACCTGTTATTGTTTTTGGGGAGACACAAAAATAAAATCCTGTGGGGAGGGAGGAGACAGCATGCACTGCATCGATGCACCAGCACCAATAAAGAGCACCAAAACACCATAGCACAGTCACGCACCATTCAGTGTGGCATTACACAATAATTAAACACAATTAAAAAACACACTGATGATGGTCTTGCTCTTCTGCTTCCTCTGCTGGCCGTTGTTCTTCCTGATGTTGTCTTTCTTCATGTTCTTCTTGCTTGCGGCCTATTTGGTGGAAATAAAACAAAAGCACAACCCGTGTCCATTTTTATTTATGGCCCACAGGGGCCGACTATGGGCGGTTCACCTGTATGGCTTGGTGCCACCTCACCGAGGTCCGCAAGCAAGATCTTCCTCTGGCCAACCTGGCCGGTCCCAGCAGAGGAGCCATGCCCCAACCTGTGGGGTCCATGAGTGGTGCTTGGCCACAGACATGTGTTCCATAAAGTGGTGCGTGGATGCAGGCAGCTGGTTGCGGGAATTCGGACACACAGTGGCGGACTCCCGCACGCTCCCCTCAGTGCCCAGAGAGCACGATCCATGGGTCGGGGAAGGAAGACAAAGCCGCAGAGTTAGCGAGGGCAAGGGCACAAGGGTACACATAAAAACAGGTAATGCAGAACGAGGTGCGTACGGAGAGAGAAGTGAGAAGGCTCGTCCCTACCGTACGCCACCCCCCCTGTCACCTACTCTACCCTTGCCCTTACCCCATATTTACAAATTTACAATTACAAATTCGTCACTACCGTCACGTCTTCCCCATATCTCCTAATACCAAATTCGTCACAGTCCCTCTAACGAAATTTGCCATCATCCAAATTCCTCATCAATTCCTCATAAGGAGGCAGAGATGGAACATCAAGCACAATGTCACACCCACGTCATGATGCGTCTCACTATCCAAAACATTTGCACAAAATAAAACAACAAAACATGGCATGGTGTGGAGTTATGTCATCACCTCCGGTGAGTGGATGTAGATGGTGCGAGGAGATTTGAATCCTAACTACTTCCTACATGACATTAACACACTTTACACTACCCGGGGTCTTTCCCTGCCAAACCATTGGCCATCTTACACTCTATGCGGTTTTAAGAACCAAACTTCCATTGACCAAACTGTGGTGCCCATCAATTTGGGGTCTCACTCCACCGATTCAACTCCCTGTGCCTTCGCTCAATTTCTGGGCTGAGTCGTGTGGCTCTCCCAGCAGGTCTACTCACCTGCACACCTCCACCACTGCAGTTGCCTCTGAGCTTACCTGCTCCTTACCCTAACCTATCTACCTGGGGAAGGCCCTCTGGCGCTCTCCCCTCTCGGTGCCCTCTCTGGCACTGGGCTACCTGGGTCCGTCCTCCGGATCCTCTGGCCCCACTGAACAACTCTACTGGCTCCCAGAGCCCACCTGCGGCCTCACCTGGCCGACATCCTCACAGTGGCGGAGTGCCCATTCAACTACACACACTAACAGGCCACACGCCCAGCCATTTCCACGTCACTAATGCACCCATCCAAACACCATTCTTCCACACGCACCACAGATGCCAATATCCAACCACAATTTACCTATACCCTCTACCTAACTCTTAAACTACCCTCCCCGGGTATTCGTGATAGGGGTCCATCCTCCCCATACACTCCCTTCGCACCAACCACTCCACTCCACATTTTCCACCATACTCACTCCACACCATCCATTCCATACCCCATGTATTCCAGACCATTTATTCCGAAAACCATTCTCACCTGAATTTGCACACCTGTGCAATCACACCTGGTGCCACCTGCACCCTCCTTCCTCCCAGGCTTCTTCATTCATTCAATACAATGCACAATCACAATTATTCCTCATACACTGCTCCATACACTTCCACGCTCAATACAACCCACAATCGCACTTTTCACCATACACTTCTAACTCTCCAAACCATTGCCTCAGGCACCCAAATTCTCCCACGCTGATACACACATTTCTCCCGAGCATTGCCCCTCAATTCCTCATTTGCTCTACATGCTCACCCGCAAAAACTTCCATTCCAATGCCTCATTCCATAAACCACAAACACACGGCATCATCTAAGCTGACTACTCCCTTCTGAAACTCACGCTTCCCAGTCGCCCCTTATATTATCGCGCTCCCTCGTCGTTATAATCCACCTAAACTCTCTACGTCCCTGACTACAGGTATCATGTCGCTACTTAAATCTTGTCCCTATGGTCAATCCTCTAGATCCCTACAATAACCAAGCCCTCCCCGGCTAGGTTTTCACTGCCAATCCCAATAATCTATAGCTCATGTGCCCCGGGGGAGGATGAGAGGTATGGTGGATTTGCTATCCCTCCACTTCGGGCGTCTCCCATTATCAATTTTGTCCATCAAATTCCGATTCTTGCCAATCCAAAATTTGCCAATCATCTGCCAATCAAATGTTTGCTCCTCAATTTTTGCCAATCACCAATTCCCTATCCCTACCAAATGTCCATTAACTTGAACCTCGGTGCGTCTTTACATGCTCAAAGCTCAGCTTTGCAAAGCCGAGCAATGAATTTGGGTGGTTTGGTCGCCTGCAGGTTGAGTCCGTCCGGCATTCGGTTCAAGGGAAGGAGGTTTACTCGGGCCGAGATTCCAAGGTCCACCTCGGCGCGGAACCCTTTGGCCTCCCGTTCGATGGCCCAACCTCGCCCGGCCGGGACGCCGCAACCACAAGGGGTCGCCGTGCCGACCCTTCCTACCTGCCCTTGAACCGGGCCGCCCGCTCCGCTTAGCGGAGCACGGACGCGACCGTGCAGAGCGAGGCCCGGCGCGGATCGCGCACGGCGGTTCCTTTGAAACCGCCGTGATTACGAATCCCCACTGGTTCCCGCAGCACCCTAAGCCCGGCACGAACCGAGGGCTCGCGTCAGCTAAAAGTCGGTCTAACCGCTGCTCCGTTTAACGTCGATGCTTCACTTGCATGCTCACACCACGCGTTCCGTTCCTTATTCACACATCCAGGTGTCTCCATACACTTCGTTATTGTACTTCCTCTTACACTCCACCCAGGTACACTCATTCTGCTCACAAACTTCGCCACACACCTGACCACCACACACCTTGGCACACAGTCGTCGTTCGCACACCTCATCAACACACCTCCTCGCGCCCACTCCTCGGTCACACCCTCTGTGACAACCATGGGTGTGCACTCTTTTACAAACCCCATCACACGCTTCAATGTGCCCTCTCGCACCCGCGCCACTACCAACTCAGGTGTACATTCCCACACGCGCTCAACCATTCCAGGTGTGCATTCTTCCCTTCCAGGTGTGCATCCCTTCTCTCTTGCCACAACCAACCCGTACTCCGTGTCACTCTCACCACCACACTCCGTCGTGCATTCCTTCTCACTCTTGACAGCACACTCACTCTTCGGCGCATACTCTTGCTCACCAATACACACCTCCGTTCCACACCTTTCTCGCGCACCTTCTTGCACACTCTCTCCCGGTACATACTCCGTACCACTCATGGGGCTGCATTCTTACACACACCCGATCACTGCCGCACACGCTGGCTCACAAATACCTTCCGCATTCCCCAAAGTCGGACATCCTTGCACACCTCTTTCCACACACTCTGTACCTGTCGCACACCTTACCAGCAGCCTCTCACGAACGCCTGGGTCTAAACCAACACCCAAGCTCACTGAATCTCCCCTCACACCATATACATTTCCGATTATATCGCCATCCACCTCGGCACCTCGTCTTCGCTCCTCCTCCGCCACCTGCAAACTCTTTATTTGGTCAGTAAGCACATCATCACGATTTGAGCACAGACCTTGTACATAATCCATCACTTCCTCCTTTATCTCCCTCTGAGTTTCCCTCCGTCTCTTCTTAATTTCACTCACCCCCTCGTCCACTTCCTCTAATTTTTGCTTTACCTCTTTTATTTCCCGGTGCGCCCCCTCAATTTCTTCCTCTAAGGCCACCTTGGTCATCTCTATGTGCGTTCTTACGTCCCATTCTTTTGTCTCCATTGCCTCTGTCACCTCGTCCAACCTCTTTGTCAACCCCTCGTGTACCATCTGACATTCCCTCTTTGTCGCTATAAGTTCCTTTTTTTAGCTTTCTGTGTCACCTTCAACTCCCCGATTACCGCAGTGTTATTCTCCACTTACTCCCCTAATTCCTTTTGTCCCACTGTCAGCTGCTCTACTCCCCGCGCCAGGTCTTCTATTCCCCCCCTGTAACCTAGCCGTACTATTTCTCACCTCTTTCTCCATACGCTCCTCACCCCGCTTTACCTCTTCGCGTATTTTCCACCTCTTCGCCCACACCTCGTCTGATCTCCTCCCCCATTTCTCCCATCTCTTTAGTAGATGCCGCCCTCATCTGCTCCAAATCATTCCTCTGGACATCCAATTTGGTTTCTAACCCGATTTTCACCTCTATCTGATTCCCCATCTGTTTAATTTCCCGGGCGGATTGCTCCCCTTCCCTCAATTTGCCTTCCATGGTGTTTTCTAACCCCCCTAACCCATTCTTCACCCCTTCCATCTGGTTCTCCTGGGCAGCCATTCTATTTTCCAACCCCGTTAACCCCTCCTTCATTTCCCCAATTTGATTACCCACGTTCTCCAGTTGGCCCCCCAATTTACCTTCTAGCCTCCTGATTTGGCTTCCCATATCATTCCTCAATTCCCCAATTTGATTTTCCATATTACTTAACCCGTCTCTCAATTGCTCACTGGTACCCCTTGCTTCGTCCCTCATTGCTCCAATTTGGCCTCCCAATTGCTCAATTTGGCTTCCCATACTCATTTGTAGGGCTGCCTGCAGCTGCGCAATGAGGGCCTGCATGTCAATCCCTCCCACGGGCGCGGCTACCGTGGCGCCGCCATTTTGTGCGCCTGAAACCTCGTGCGCCAGGCCGCCATCTTGTGCGCCTGAAACCTCCGCTACCCAATGCGTATTGCGCTCCTCCTCCATTATTCCCACCTCTTCCCTGGGGTCCTGGGTCGATTCTACCCCCTCTAACTCTCCTACCGGCATCCGGTCGCCTTGATTATCCATGGCACGATTTAAATTTAGGATGTTGAATAAAATTTCGGCCGCTCGTTATTTCGACCAAATTTCTCGATGTTAAAAATTTGGTTCGGGTCCAAATCCCACTCCTGACACCAATTGTTATGGATCTCTACGTCGGCCCCTTTTCCCCTTATCAAGGGGGGATTAATCCCCTTGTCTGTGACTGACCGACGTGGTCCTCAAAGTTACAACGTCCTTACCGGACCGACGGTAGGTAGGGTCCGTAGGCCTAGGGGTTCGCTACTTACCTAATTACTGCCGCCAGCTGGGAACGAGGGAATAACTTCTGCCCGAGCCGCAGCGTTAATGGATTACGCCGAGCGAAGAGAGCCGCGACGCGGGCCGTTAACGAGACTAACCCGATTATAAAGCGGTTGGCCAAATCGTGCCACAGGAACTCAATCGAGAAATCACTAAAACGACCGAATGAGAATGAAGAAGACGAAGGTAGGAAGAACACTATTTATTATGGCTATACAAACTAATCAAAGAAGGGAACGAAAGTATTTTACAGGGACAATGGAAAAGCAGATACACAGTGCAGTGGTTAACTTAAACAAGCTTAATTATACCCCAGGACAATACAGACAGAACAAACTCACGCACACGAATGGGGAATGAAGGCAGGAACGAATGGCTGGAAGGAGAGGAAGGTTCAGCTGGATGCTGGCTGGAGCTTGATCCCACACGGACGACGGGGCTGGAAGTGGACGGCCACCGACTCCACCGCTATCTGGTTCCCGCGTAGCAGCGGGTCAAAGCTGCGCGCGCGCAGGGGCTGGTTGGAAACAGCGTCTCCCTCGCGAGTACTCCCGCAGGTTGCGCGTCTCTCTTCACTCGTCTGACTCCCTCAATCCTCTCCCTCCCTCAATCATCTGCCTCCACCAAATACTCTGCCTCCCTCAATCATCTGACGGTGGGGGCTCATGCCACGGGTTTTATAGGCCACACCCTCGAATCTTCCTGAACCTCCTCGAAGTTTCTTTCCTCCGCCCTCTCAGGCCAAACCCCTCATGCTTGGTTGGTTGATCGGGGGCTGGCTCACTCCTCCTTCTGATGACGAGGTGGGGCCACACCCTTCTTCTCCGAGTTGACCACGCCGTAATGGAGGCAAATGCAGTTGGCAATAATGCGGTTGGCAATGATGCAGTTGGAAATGCGGTTGGCAATGACGTTTTGGGGAATTAAAAGGGGGATCTATCTTATTTCATTTTGTGCAATGCAGAGTCAACTAATGGAAAACAGAGCCTTAAACTGACATAGAATAAAGAGATAACTATTGAGGGAAGCCTATGATTGGCTACGTGCTTGTACATGGACTCGCTAAGGTGCACTTATTTCAATTAACAGCCAATTAAGGGGGAATGTACATAGGGGGTTATTTGGGATTTTAACACTAAATTTACAAAGTGAAGGTTCTAAAAACCGTAACAATATATATATATATATATATATATATATATATATATATATATATTTATATATATATATATATATATATATATATATATATATATATATATATATATATATATATATATATATATATATATATATATATATAAATATATATATATACATACATACATACATACATACATACAATCATACATACATACATACATACATATATATATACATATATATATATATATATTCCTTAATGATACCTTAATGGCGGTTCACCACTCATGGTATGAAGTCGCATATTGACTGGTATATAACCGAGAGGTTTTCAGAGTCATAGACATAAGTGTGTGCAGGTCTCACTGCGTTGCCCTGATGAAGCCCCAACAAGGGCGAAACCAGGCCGGTAACTGTGAGTTTTTGTACGCACTTATGACAGTATCTGAACTAAGATCTAAATTACACACTGTCGGATGGCTCTTCCGGAGCTTGGCAGGCAAAGCGCATGTACGTGACGGTGACGTCACAGCGTGCGCTCATTAGGCTGGAGAACTTAAATTATAATTTGATATGTATATATTGTTGCGGATCTCAAACATTGGCCTTCCCCTTATCAAGGGGGGATTAATCCCCTTGTGGCGGACACGAAAGCACTGACGTGGTGACATCACCCCGCACACCAAGTGGGGATGGGCCACACCAGGGAGAGAGGCGTGGCCTCACGATATACACGGGGCGCGCAGCCCTGAGCAGCTTAGTGCTGCAGTTTGAGTACTTTGAATAAAGACTCTTTTATGAACCGCGTTGTCCGCTTGCTCCTTGCGTAAGCATTAGCGCGCGCAGCATCGCGCTTTATATGGTGACCTCGACGTTGGATCTGCCGTAGCGATCCTTCCGAACACGACGCCATTGCAATGGCAAACGACAAGGCAATGGCGATTAAACTTCCCGAATTTTGGGAGGCCCAGGCCGAAGTCTGGTTCGTTCAAGCCGAAGCCCAATTTCAGCTTCGGCGCCTCACCAACGACGACATGCGCTACTGCCACGTCGTCGCCTCCCTCGGGCCCGGCACGGCCGCTCGAGTTGTGTCCGTCCTTCGCCACCCGCCGGACGGCCACAGGTACGAGGCACTCAAGCGGCTACTCCTAGCCACGTTCGGCCTCACGGACGACGCACGGGCCGACCGCCTCCTGGATCTCCCCGAGCTCGGCGACACGCGCCCATCGGTCCGAATGGACCATATGCTGCCACTGTTGGGCAACGAAGCCCCCGGTTCTCTATTCCGGGCGCTTTTCCGTCGCCAACTTCCAGCGCAGGTTTGCCTCGCGTTGGCCGGGACCGGGCTTACGGAACCCCAAGCATTGGCAGCCGAGGCGGACAGGTACTTCGCGGCTTCGGATATGCGGGCGAGAGTCGGTGCGGCCGTCATGGACCTCGAGGCTGATGCTGCTGATGCTGCTGATGATGCTGATCCACAGCATCAGCTTACACAGCATACGCAGCATGCTGATACGCCCCTCGTGACCGCCGCCACGCCCCGCCCACCGCCGCGGCGAAAACCGCCAACTCCACCGGCCTGGCGGAGCCAGCCACACTCCTCCAGCTCCACCACCTGGTGCTGGTTCCACGCCAAGTTTGGCCACGAGGTTCGGCAATGACATCCGCCATGCTCCTTCAACAGGTCGGGAAACGCCCGGGCCGGCGCTCAATAGTGGCGATGAGTGCCGGCCGTTCGAGCAGCTTGCTGTTCATAACGGACACCTTATCCGGGCGCCGTTGCCTGTGCGACACGGGAGCGCACGTGAGTGTCGTTCCCGCCGGCACGTCAGACAAGCACGCCGCGGGCGGGGGCCCTGCGCTGCTTGCCACGAACGGGACGCCCATCCGTACTTACGGAAAACGCTGCCTCTCTCTGCGGTTCGGAGGGCGTTTTCCGATGGGCGTTCGTCACCGCCGACGTGCCCATGGCACTGCTTGGCGCGGACTTCCTGTGCGCTAATGGGCTCCTGGTCGACGTAAAGCGCAGACGTCTTGTCAAGGCCGAGACGTTCAGCTCGCTCGCTTGTGCGCTGCCCAGCTTGTCGAGCAGCTCAACGAGCGGCTTGCCAAGCGGCTTGCCGAACGGTTTCGGTTCCGGCCACGTTGATCTGTACGCTTCCAGCAGCGGACGCATTCACCCGCCTCCTCACCGGCTTCCCGGCCCTCACGTGGCCCACCTTCTCGGCGGGGGCCGTCAAGCACGGGGTGGCCCATCACATCCCCACCGTCGGGCCACCGGTCTCCGCCCGGGCACGCCGCCTCGAGCCGACGAAGCTGGCGGTGGCAAAAGCGGTGTTTGCTACCCTGGAGCGACTTGGCATCGTTCGGCGCTCAGAGACCGCTTGGGCGTCGCTGCTGCACATCGTGCCGAAGCCCGGCGGGGGATGGCGACCGTGCGGGGACTATCGCCGTCTCAATGACGCCACCACTCCCGACCGCTACCCCGTCCCCCACATTCAGGACTTTTCTGCCCGTTTGGCGGGCATGTCCTTCTTCTCGAAGGTGGACCTCATACGCGGCTACCATCAGGTCCCCGTCAGGCCGGAGGACGTCCCGAAGACGGCGGTCATCATGCCATTCGGACTCTTTGAGTTCCTGCGGATGCCCTTCGGTCTGAAGAATGCAGCTCAGGCGTTCCAGCGACTGATGGACAGCGTCCTGCGCGAATTGGATTTTGTCTACGTCTACCTGGACGATATCCTCGTCGCCAGCGCGTCCCGCGAAGAGCACCTACGCCACCTCCGCACGCTCTTCGAACGCCTGGGCCAGCATGGCCTGATTGTGAACCCCGCAAAGTGCCGGTTCGGCACCGCCGTAATCGATTTTCTGGGGCACCGTGTCACCAAGCACGGAGCCGTCCCCCTGCCGGCCAAGGTGGAGGCGGTGAAGGGGTTTCCGCGCCCCCGCACGATCAGAGAGCTGCAGGAGTTCCTGGGCATGGTGAACTTTTACCATCGGTTCCTGCCCCGTATCGCCCAGCTCCTGCGCCCCCTGCCCGAAGCTCTCCGAGGTAAGCTGGGCAAAGGCGACGTAACCTGGACCGAGCAGATGGACACGGCGTTCACGGGCGTGAAGCTCGCCTTGGCTAACGCCACCATGCTCGCGCACCCGGCGCCCGATGCACTGATCGCCCTCACCACCGATGCCTCGGACTACGCGGTGGGCGCGGTGCACGAGCAATGGGTGCGTGGAGCTTGGCAACCGCTGGCGTTCTTTAGCCGGCAGCTTCGCCCGCCCGAACGCCGTTACAGTACCTTCGACCGCGAGTTGCTCGGGCTTCACTTGGCGGTCAGGCACTTCCGCCATCTGCTCGAGGGCCGTGCGTTCACGGCCTTCGTCGACCACAAGCCGCTGATCTTCGCGATGGGCAAGGTCACCGAGCCGTGGTCGGCCCGGCAGCAGCGTCACCTCTCGGCCGTGTCAGAGTACACGACGGAAATCCGGCACGTCGCGGGGAAGGACAACCCGGTGGCGGATTGCCTTTCCCGGGCCGTCGCCCACGCAGTCCACCTCGGCATCGACTATGCCCGGATGGCAGCGGACCAGGCCGCTGACCCCGACATCCAGGCCTTGCGGACCGCCGTCACGGGCCTCCGCGTCACCGAGGTGCCATTCGACGGTGCGGGCACGGCCCTCTTGTGCGACGTCTCCCTCGGGCGTCCTCGCCCCATCGTGCCCGCGGGCTGGCAGCGCCAGGTGTTTGACGCCATCCACGGCCTGTCCCACCCGGGTGCGAGGGCCTCCCAAAGGTTGATCGCCGACAAGTTCGTTGGCATGGCCTCCGGAAGGCCGTCCGCGGCTGGGCCAGGACGTGCCTCGCGTGCCAGCGCGCCAAGGTGCACCGGCACACCCAGGCCCCGTTGGCCCCGTTCACGGTGCCGGAACGCCGGTTTGACCACGTCCACGTGGACCTGGTGGCACCTCTGCCCCCCTCGCGGGGTTTCACCCACGTCCTCACCATGGTAGACCGCACCACCCGGTGGCCGGAGGCCGTGCCCTTGGCATCGACGACGGCGGCGGATGTCGCACAGGCTTTCATCGCCACCTGGGTCGCCCGGTTCGGCGCCCCCTCAGACATCTCGTCCGACCGCGGCCCCCAGTTCACCTCGGAGCTCTGGGGGGCGGTCGCGCAGGGGCTCGGGGTCCGGCTGCACCGAACCACGGCCTACCACCCCCAGGCTAACGGCCTGTGTGAGCGATTTCACCGCTCATTGAAGGCCGCGCTCCGGGCCACCCTCCGCGACGGCGGCTGGGTCGACAGGCTCCCCTGGGTCCTGCTGGGCCTCCGGACGGCGCCCAAGGAGGACCTGCGCGCATCCGCGGTGGAGTTGGTCTTCGGGCAACCGCTGCGGGTGCCGGGCGAGTTCCTCCCCGACTCCACGGCACCATGGTCCGCGGCACAGCAGCGCTCCGCTCTGCAAGAGACCGCCCAGAGGTTCGCCCCGGTGCCAACGGCATGCCACGGGCACCCACCGACGCACGTCACCCCGGAGCTTCGCACGGCGGAGTACGTCTTTGTCCGCCACGATGCCCACCGGACACCACTGCGGCCCCCGTACGACGGGCCTTTCCGCGTGCTGGAGACCGGGGCGAAGCACTTCACCCTGGACATCGGCGGTACTCCTGACCGCGTTTCTGTAGACTGCCTCAAGCCGGCCCACCTCGACGTGGACCATCCACCGCCAGTGGCCCGACCCCCTCGTCGGGGCCGCCCCCCTGCGGGCGGACCCCCGGCACTGCCCAGCCCCACCGCCACGCCGCCCCCCGGTCCTGCAGCCGGAGGCATCCCAGATGGCATCCCTGCATCCCAGACGCCGCCAGTCGCCAGGGGGCGCTTCGGCCGGGTCATCCGTTTGCCCCGCAAACTGACCCTTCAGGTGCGCGGGGATTCTGGGGGGGCGCGTGTGGCGGACACGAAAGCACTGACGTGGTGACATCACCCCGCACACCAAGTGGGGATGGGCCATGCCAGGGAGAGAGGCGTGGCCTCACGATATACACGGGGCGCGCAGCCCTGAGCAGCTTAGTGCTGCAGTTTGAGTACTTTGAATAAAGACTCTTTTATGAACCGCGTTGTCCGCTTGCTCCTTGCGTAAGCATTCGCAGCATCGCGCTTTACCCTTGTCTTTTACTAGCCGACACGATCCGGGGCTATCACGTTCCTTCCAGTCGGTGTTAAATAGGGTTGTAAGCCGAATTAGTCTTACTAGGGCATGCCCGTACTATATATATAGGACGTGCCCGTAAGTGCGTGATGTTACCGTACAATGAATGTATCGTCCCGACGCCGCAGCTCGGATGGCGCTGCAGTTAATCGGGCCCCCAAATTCCTCATCGACGATAACTAAACAATATATTATATGAATCGCACCGTACATACCTCCTTCTAGATCTTGTTCTTGTCTTGATATACTCACTCAGGCTCACTCTATCACGACTGAGTCCTCCCAGCTCCTCCAAATGGCGCCCGCTAGCCGCTACGTAAGTCCGGAAGTGACGTCCTCATTTGACTGTCCGGAAGGTCGCAAATCGCAGTTACGATGAATCGCAAATTAGTTTTAATTAGTTTTAAAACATAGTTTAACGGCAACATAGTTTGCCAACGTGAAATAAATGAATACGCTCTCAAATGTGCCATCCGAGGCAGAGTGTGTTCGCCACGTTCGGCACACGCGATAGCTCGCTGCTCTCTGATTGGTCGAATCGTTTTTTGGACATAGCTCGGTAAGTAATTGTCCGATTAATATGAAACCTTGAAAAGGCACATCCTCGGGTCCCCAGCAATATACCTGGCAAGTTTCAAGTATATCGGACCGGTAGTTGTCGAGAAACAGCGGTCACAGACAAACAAACAAACAAACAAACATACACACAGAGATTAGTGGAATTATAGATAGATTACCTAAGTACTAACACCGGCCGTGAAGCAAGGAAATAACCCCACCCGAACCACGGTTTCAGTGGACACGCCGAGCGAAAACGAGCCGTGATTCGGGCCGTTAACGGGAACTAACCCGTTTGGAGCGGTTCCTGATCGTGCCACGCTTACCCAATTGAGAAATCACTAAGACGGTCGAATTAAGAGGAAAACAGGAAGAACAGGTAATTTATTACACTTTGTACAAATGAGAAGAGGAAAAGAAGCAATGTACAGGGAAGAAGAAGAAGAAGCAGATACACAGGGCAGCCTTATACAGTCTTATACTTATCCCTGGACACGGGCCCGTTCGCACTCAGACTCATTCTCAGACTCAGACTCACACGGGGTTGTAGATGGTCGGGTTGAGGGTCCACCGATGGCGTCCACAGCTCGCTCCGGTCCCCGACTCGTACCACGAAGCAGCTGGTGATGGAAGACGGCAGGCAAGATCGCCCCGTGTCCGTGGCACGGATCGGACAATTATACTGGGGGGGTTTGGTAAGCTGGTGATTATACTAGCATACGTAGTAGTTGTACCGGCGCCTTATACACGCTCCCGGTATAGCTCGGTACAATGTGCCACTTCCCCAAGGCTTTCCCAATGATGTCACCAAGGCCAAGCCAAGTCCCAGTTCTTTGCCACTGCCGTATGCACGCGAGTCCTTCTCATATATCGAGTGCCATTCAGTCCTCTTGGTAAAACGCAATCGTGCAAGTCCTTCAATCCTGGCGCCTCCCACAAAAGTCCTCACAAAAGTCCTTTGACACTCCTCTCCTCATAACTCAGCTCACGAACTTGACAAGCGCCTCTCCCTTCTCATCACTCATTCAACAGAGGCCCCGGCTCATAACTGAGGTGGGGGCCTCGCGCAAAGGGTTTTATTGCCACGCCCAGCGAACCCTCTGGAATCTCTAGCCACACCCTGTCAGGCGATGTCTCCTCAGCCCTGGTTGGTTGATGGGGTCTTACCGGCTCCGCCCTTGATGGCTGCCTGACGTGGCCACACCCCCACCCTTGCGCTCCGCCCCCTTTTCGGGCCTTACCTCGTGGCATTTGGCTGGTTTGAGCAAGCAACTGGCAGCTAACGCTGCCGGCCCAACGCGTAACAAACTGCGAGGGGCAATGGGGTGCAGACTGGATAGTGCTCCATGGAGTCGGTTGGAGGGAGGATGCAAAATGAACGGGGCCTACTTTTATTTGTTTTATACAACGCAGATGATAACTAAACAAGGATGTATCAATTGAATGCAGGTTTATTAGCAACAACGATGAACAATCAATCTGCAAGACAAAGAAAGCGATGGTAGATATTAGAATAAGATAATAGATACAGAATATGCAAATAACAATGCGCAGTATTACACAAGATGAGAACGCAATAGAGAACAGCACCATACAAGAGTTGTCTATCTCCCTTTCCCAAAAACGTTCAATTGTGACACAGAATAGAACGAAACTGGAGACCGAGAAAAAGGATCACATGAGTTCATAATTGATATTCTTCTGAATTGAATCGGGCTGGTGGTTTGATAATTCGCTTCGGGCGGCCCGTCACCACCCGATCAATCGTCGGAGTCCTCTGAGGGCAGTTCGTAATTTCCTGGTCCATTGTGGGAGTCTCCGGTGGGTGGTTCACTATCGCCCTGTCCGACGCCGGAGTCCCCTCCAGCTGGTCCATCATCACCCGAACCGTCAAGGGGGCAGAAATAGGCAGTGACCGTGGAGGTGTGGCGGTGGTCTGCACATGTGGTTGGTTAGCGACTCTCGCGGGTGGTGTCATCGCGGTGGTGGAGCGGAGTGTCTGTGAAGGTAAGCCCGGCGCAATGACATGTTGGGGTTCACCCTTCTGGGGAGTGGTAACAGGATTGAGACAGACTCTTGGAGCGGCGATGGGTTGGGTACCAGACATTAAGTATTTCGGTACGATTGGCATAACACTTGGCATAACGGTTGGCAGCATGCCACTTTTGCCAGTCGTAGTGGGAGTTGTCATGCTGAAAGGCGTAAAACGTCGCAGGAACTTACGATTCCGGAGAGTGATTCTTCCGGAGCCATCCACCTTGACAACGTATTGATCGAATTGTTTTACCTCAATCACGGTTCCGGTCCGGTCCCATTTTCGTGGTTCCAGGCCGGTCTGGTTCTGGATCCGGACATGGTCCCCGACGGCCAGTGGAGGTAGTTTTGTCGTGTGTTCAGAGAGTCTTTCGATCTCCCTGGCATGCCGAATGCGCAAAGCTTCCTCACGATTGTTGCGTGTTTCCCGCCAGGTGTCCGATGGCAAGTATCTGCCTGGGATGATGGGTATGAAGTCCTTGACTGGCCTCTTGAAGATGATCATGGCTGGAGACAACCTAGTGTCCTGATCCGGTGCATTCCGGTACTGGAGTATTGCACGTTGGAACCGATCAGTGTCTAGTTCACCATTGGAACCAGTGTTATCGGTGATCAATCTTTTCGATGTTTTGACTGCGATCTCGGCACGACAGTTGCTGTGTGGGAAGGCAGTGGATGACAACCGATGGTTAACGCCCCACCGACGCAAGAAGTCTTGGGTGTCATGTGCCGTGAATTCTGGCCCACAGTCAGATGCCAATTCGTCGGGGATACCATAAGTGGCGAAGTTCGACCGCAGACATTTCACTAGGCCTTGTGCCCCGCCAGTTGTTAGCTGAATGATTGGCCAATTAGAGTAACGATCAACGGTGACCAAATAACTCCGACCCTTGTGATGAAAGTAATCTGAACAAACGTACTGGAAAGGGTAGGCAGGTTCAGCTGAGGCTGTAGGTGGAGCGCTTGGTTGCGATGGGGCCATCCGATTGCAGTGTGAGCAGCGATCGCGCATCTCATGAATCTGGGGAGTGATTCCAGGCCAAAAGATCGAGCTGCTGGCCCGGGTGGTCATAGCCGTGACTCCTTGGTGAGCAGCATGAAGATTCTCAAGGACAAGCTTCCGTAGCTTCGGTGGGATGATAATCCTCCCCTTGTAGACCACTATGCCATCAATAGTGTAGAGGTGTTCACGGAAGGGAAAGTATTCCAAAATGGACACAGGGAAATCGTCCCGACTGGCAGGTAGACCCTGCTCAATAGAATTGAGTAACTGCAGCATCTGAGTGTCACTTGCTGTTTCGTCCCGAACATCGTCCCAAGTGACGGACCGCACAGAATCGAGTGTCTTGATGGCTGCCATAGAAATAGCCATTTCCATGCCAGTGTCGTCATCTGTGGTCCACAGCCCAGTCAAGGTGTGCTGTCTTAGTGTAGTCGATGTGGCCACATCCATAATGGAGGAAATGTCATCCACCAGTGGCAGTCGTTCCGATGGTCTGGCACCCGACGGATGTCGTGAAATCGCATCTGGTACGCAGTGTCGTTTTCCCGGGATGTGGATAATTCGGAAACGATATGCTAGGGTCCTTTCTTTCAAGTTGGCAAGCCGCGTGTTATGGATGTCCTCTAATCGTCTGTCACCAAGAAGCTTGATTAAGGGCTTGTGATCGACGGCAATAATCAGGTTCTTGCATCCCAACACAAAATACTTTACTTTTTCCAGGCTGTCCGCCACTGCTAGAGCTTCACCCTCTATCGGAGCATAGCGCGACTCCGCTGCATGGGTGAAGCGGCCTCCAGCAAGGGTGATTTTCCAGCCATCGGGGCAGCACTGTGGGGTTTCACCAGGGCATCTGCAGTGTTTTTGGAGGAGCCAGAAGCCAATCCCATCCTTCGACCAGTCAGTTGCGAGACATGTTGTCCGTTCCTTATCAAAGATCTGGACCCCATTTGCGACTTCAGATATGATGAGTCGTTTTGATTCTTCGAATAGGGATTGTAGTGTTGCATCCCAGTAGAAGGGGGTGCATGATTTTAGGAGGTCCCGAAAAGGTCGCATCCTCTCGGTCATGCTGAAGCAGTATGTTACCTGATTGACTAGCCCAAACCAGGAGCGAATGTCAGTAATTGTTTTTGGTGTGGGGAAGTCCTGTATCGCTTGGAGATACCTTTGGCATGGTCGTACACTGTCCATGGTGATCTCGAATCCAGCGAATTCGACCGTGTCCTGACCAAAATGGAATTTCGTCGGATTTTGCGTAATCCCATTACGGCCGCACAGGTCGAGCCAGTTGCATGCCTGAAAACAGCTCTCTTCCAATGTGTCGCTCCACATGATGGTATCATCAATACATTTGGACTTGTTTTTGAAGTCCGATACAATTTCGTCAAATCGTCTGGAGTATCCATCACCTGAAGCGATGTAACCTTGGGGAGTGGTGCAGTAACGGTATCGGCCCCATGGTGTGATGAACGTTGTCAGATGGCGGTCACATTCTCTGATTGGAACGCTGTGATAGCCATTCCAGGCGTCTGTTACCGTCTTTTTGGTGTTATGTGGCACCGCCATTGCTTGATGGAAGGGTGACTGGGTGTGGTGGGTCTCACGTGTGCAGTGCGCATTCAGTGGTTGCAGATCAACTGTCCTCCATGGGGTCCCATCCTTCTTTGGACAGACGACCATTCTGCTGCACCATGTCACTGGTTCACCAATTGGCACCGGTTCCAGAACCCCTAACCTGATGTCGCGATCGATACCAGCCTTGACTTCTGCCTGCCAGTGTAAGGGGACAGGCACTGGGGTGTGCACTGCTTTTGGTGTTGCCTCGGGGTCAACCATCAGTGTGAGAGGCGGACCTTCCATGTGGGGTAGTGGCTGGTGTTCGCAGACATTGAATGTGCTGCTTTTGTAGTACTCCAGTAGCCATTTCTCCAGCCTCTCTCGGTTCTCGTCAGTGGCCGGAAATGGGATAGATGTAGGCAGTGTAGGGGGAAGCGATCTTTCCGGGCAGTTACAATTTGCATCGATAACTGCTGCCACTGCAGCACCAACTGTGTTGGATTCGCCAATGGTTGGGAAGCTACTAGACACGAGGCCTAGATCAACGCATGCTTCACGACTGAGATACATGTTCCGTGTGTCAGGTGAGATGTAGCAGATTTGTCGGGTTTCAATAATGTCGCCATTGGCTGTGCGACCAGACAGGTGTAGGAGCATGGCGCCGATAATCCGGACCCTTCCACTGTTAACAGCATTCATCTTCAGGTTGACAGGTAACAGGTCTTCATTACGCAGCCCGAGTTTGTGGAAAATATGAAGTCCTGTGAGGCAGCTTTGACAGCCAGTGTCGGCCATGGCCTGGAGCCTGGCCGATTTTGGTCGGGATGACAGTGGCTGGCCGAAATGGTCATAAGATTCCTTATCGATCCGTGCTATGAGTTTTATGTACGGCTGTGGTTGAGACTTCTTCTTGGTCCAGCCAGAGAGGTGGTCAAATATATGGTGGTCGAGGTGTAGTGGAGTTGACAAGGTGGCCATGGCCCTTTTAATTTGCGGCTTCCAAATGGCCGTTTCTCGTTCCGTGACAGAGCAGAGGAGATCGTGGACCTGGCTGCTTTCTTCCACATCATGAGCATCCATTGATTTGTCCGTAGGTTTGTTGTCCGCCTTTTTCGTGCCTCCCCGGCAGACATGTGCAAAATGGCCGCGAGTGGCGCATTTACTGCATGTTTTCCCGTAGGCATTGCAGAATTGACGCCTTTGGTCGATGTTCGGCTGTTTGCCATGACCAGTTTTGCCGCAATAACTACAAATGGCCGCCTGCTTGTCGGTAGTGATCAGGGCTCTTTTGTTCTTCCAGTTTTTGTATTGGCTTGCGCCATGAGCGCCTTCACTATCGAGCAAGGCATTCTGGGAACGTTCCCCTGCTTCCTTGGCCTCGACGAAAATGAGAACTTCCTCCAAGCTCATGTTCTGATTTTGATCGCCGAGAATGTCCTGTTGTATATCTTGATCGGCGAGTCCCCGACATAGGACATCGCGAACCATGTCCTTGGTGTAGTTGACATCAGTAGGGGGATTGCATGAGCATACAACAGAAAATTTGCAGATCTCAGCTTGACCAGCCAGACGGGCTGCGTAGGTACGAATTGGTTCTTCTCGGTCCTGTCGCATGTTGTGGAGGTTTACGCGAGACACCATGGTATTCTCCTCTCGGACAGCAAGGGACCGAATGGCTTGTAGTATAGCTGCCTCGTCCTTGATTTCAATGCGTGGGTTGCTGCGGTGGAGGTCACGTCGTAGGTTATCATCACAACATTCAAGGAGTTGAACGCGAACATCATTGCCGATTATCTGGGTCGCTGCCTTGTAACCATCCCATCTTCTGGTGAAATATTGCCAATCTTCGCTGGTACCGCCGGTTTGGATACGAGGACGGCTGACTTTGTCCGGTTTTGCTGGTGCAATGGACGTGTGAGTCATGGCGTGGATGGAGAGCTGGATAGCAGCAACGGCATTGTCAGTGCTGTCAGTAACGTAGACACAGCTCGGGAAGGGGCAGACTGCAGCAGGCATCTTCAGATGAGTTGATTGTTCATAAACAAGGATGTATCAATTGAATGCAGGTTTATTAGCAACAACGATGAACAATCAATCTGCAAGACAAAGAAAGCGATGGTAGATATTAGAATAAGATAATAGATACAGAATATGCAAATAACAATGCGCAGTATTACACAAGATGAGAACGCAATAGAGAACAGCACCATACAAGAGTTGTCTAATAACTATTGGAAATGGCCTTATCTCACATATACTAAGAAATAACTAACGTTCAAAGGGACCTACGTGTTGCTTGTGGCCTAACTATGGGGTGCAACCTTTAACCTTTAATGATGTTACCTGTGTGGATTCTCAAAACCGCAACAATATGTATGACGATATATTAACAGACGGGAAAATGCCGAGATATATTAAATAATCACGGCTTTTCACGACTCGATATATCTTACACCGCCCAAGATGACACAGATGGGAAAATGCCGAGATATCTATGTATATCCGATGACACGGCTTTATCTCTACTCTAATTCACCATCACAGTCGCTGGGATACTTCAAGTCTCAGTTTCAGCTAAAGTTGAGAAAATCGGCGAAATGTATAATGTATTCCAACAGTCGTTTTGAATGTGTCGACTGGTTGGATGAGATGTGGGCACGGGGAAGGAGAGAGATGGGGAATGAGAGATGGGAATGAGAGATGGTAAGAAGAGGAGAGAATGTTTCCAGGACTTCGTTATTTATATTATTACTTAGTAAAAGTACAGCGACTGAATATTGAAGTTAGGGATCAAACCGAATTATGTATTTTTTTATTCCTGGGGTGAAAATACAGAGTGAAGGAACTGCGCTCCAACGCGAGTCGAAAGAATTGACGCGACCAAAGACGGAATTCGTCCGAGTTGCTTTATTGAAACAAAACAGCTCAGGTATTCTGACAAGCCCGTTTTTCGGGCAACAATATATATACACATTTATGTCGGGAAGTTTGCCCGGCAAAAGCTATACCGGGCATGCCCGGGTATCAAGGGCGAGCCTTGGAAAGGCGAGTCTGGACCTGCCCGGGCGTGTTTGGCTGCGGCCTGGCAAGTCGAGGCTGGGCGTGCCCGGGCGCTCTGGGCGAGCACTGGAAAAGCGATAGCGGGCATGCCCGGACGCTCTGGGCGAGCCCTGGAAAGGCGATAGCGGGCATGCCCGGACGCTCTGGGCGTGCCCTGGAAAGGCGATAGCGGGCATGCCCGGACGCTCTGGGCGAGCCCTGGAAAGGCGATAGCGGGCATGCCCGGACGCTCTGGGCGAGCCCTGGAAAGGCGAGAGCGGACATGCCCGGGAAAGACGAGACCGGGCGTGCCCGGGAGGTTCGGGCGTGCCCGGGAACAGTGAGTCCGGGCATGCCCGGGAGAGGCGCGTCTGGCCGTGTTCTGCCCGGTGCAAGGCGATTATGTACATCCAGCGGTAACCGCTACACACGCCCCTCCAGAATCGACCTGCACCGGCAGGGTCAATTTAAGGGGGGTCCGGATGACCCGGCCGAAGCGACCCCTGGAGGGTCGTGGGGGGGGGGTCTGACGTGGTGGTGGGTGGTCGAGCGGGGGGAACTGTGGACGGGGGGCGGCCTCGCCGCGGAGGAAGGGCCAACCGTGGTGGTCGGTCGACGTCCATGTGCGCCGGTTTGAGGCGGTCCACAGAAATCCGGTCCGGCCGGCCGCCGAAGTCGACGATGAAAGACTTGTCGCCCCGTCGCAGGACCCGGAAGGGCCCGTCGTACGGCGGCCGGAGTGGCCCCCGGTGCGCGTCATGACGCACAAAGACGTACTCCGCTGTGCGAAGCGCCGGGGGGACGTAGGACTGGGGGCCACCGTGGCGGGACGTCGGCACGGGGGCAAATCGTCGGGCGGCCTCCTGGAGGTCCGAGCGCTGGCGAGCGGCGGACCAGGGACTGGTAGCGTCAGGCACGAATTCGCCCGGGACGCGGAGTGGCTGGCCGTAGACGAGCTCGGCGGCGGACGCCTGGAGGTCTTCCTTGGGGGCCGTGCGAAGGCCCAAAAGGACCCACGGCAGCCGGTCGGCCCAACCGTCGTCCTGAAGGCCGGCCATGAGTGCGGCCTTCATGGAGCGGTGAAACCGCTCCCACAACCCATTGGCTTGGGGGTGGTAGGCCGTGGTGCGGTGCAGCGTGACCCCCAACGAACGGGCGACCGCGCCCCAAAGCTCAGACGTGAACTGTGGGCCGCGGTCGGACGAGATGTCCGCTGGTGCGCCGAAGCGCGCGACCCAGGTGGCGATGAACGCCTGCGCCACGTCGGCGGTGGTGGTGGAGGTGAGGGGCACGGCCTCCGGCCACCTGGTGGTCCTGTCCACCATGGTGAGCAGGTGGGTGAACCCCCGCGAGGGGGGCAGGGGACCCACCAGGTCCACGTGGACGTGGTCGAAACGCCGTTCAGGCACGGCAAAAGGTGCCAGCGGGGCCTGTGTGTGGCGGTGGACCTTGGCTCGCTGGCAGGCCGTGCAGGCGTTGGCCCAGTCGCGGTTGTTTCGTCGAAGGCCGTGCCAGACGAAACGCGCCGACACCAGCTTCTGAGAAGCTTTCCGGCCCGGGTGAGAAAGGCCGTGGATGGAGGCAAAGATGCGGCGCTGCCAGGAAATGGGCACGATGGGGCGAGGCTGGCCCTGGGAGACATCGCAGAGCAGGACGGTGCCCGCGAAGGGGATGTCGGCCAGGCGGAGGCCCGTGTCCGCCACACGGAGTGCCTGCACCGAGGCGTCGGTGGTCTGGTCGGCCGCCATGAGCGTGAAGTCCACGCTGAGGTGGACCGCGTTCGCGCTGGCCCGCGAAAGGCAGTCGGCCACGGCGTTGTCTTTGCCGGCGACGTGCTGGATGTCCGTGGTGAACTCCGACACGGCGGAGAGGTGGCGCTGCTGACGGGCCGACCACGGCTCCGTGGCCTTAGCCATTGCGTAGACCAACGGCTTGTGGTCGACGAAAGCCGTGAACGGGCGGCCCTCCAGGAGGTGTCGGAAATGGCGAACGGCCAGGAATAGCCCGAGCAGCTCGCGGTCGAACGTGCTGTAGTTTAACTCATTCGGCCGGAGTTGCCGGCTGAAAAAAGCGAGTGGCTGCCAAACCCCGTCCACCCATTGCTCATGGATGGCGCCCACCGCGTAGTTGGAGGCGTCCGTAGTGAGGGCGATGGGCGCGTTGAGCACCGGGTGAGCCAGCAGCGTTGCGTCGGCGAGGACCCGTTTGGCACTGGCGAAGGCCGCGTCCATGGCCGCGGACCAAACAATGTCATGCTTGGCCGGCTTGCCCCGGAGGGCCTCGTAAAGGGGCCGCATGAGCTGAGCAGCGCGGGGCACGAATCGGTGATAAAAATTCACCATGCCGAGGAACTCTTGGAGGGCCTTGATGGAACGGGGACGCGGGAACGTGGTGATGGCCTCGACCTTGGTCGGCAGCGGCACAGCCCCGGTCTTGGTGATTTGGTGGCCCAAAAAGTCAACGGTCGTCACGCCGAAGTGGCATTTGACCGGGTTGACAATTAAGCCGTGCTCACTGAGGCGACCGAACAGTGTTCGGAGGTGGAGGAGGTGCTCGGCGCGGGACGTGCTGGCGACGAGGATGTCGTCCAGATAGACGAAAAGAAACGGCAGGTCGCGCAGCACGCCGTCCATCAAGCGCTGGAACACCTAGGCCGCGTTCTTGAGGCCAAACGGCATCCGCAAAAATTCGAACAGGCCGAACGGCGTGATGACGGCCGTCTTCGGGACATCGGCCGCCCGGACAGGTACCTGGTGGTAGCCCCGTATCAGGTCAATTTTCGAAAAGATGACCCGTCCCGCCAAACGGGCGGAAAAGTCCTGAATATGCGGGATCGGGTACCTGTCGGGGGTGGTAGCGTCATTGAGACGGCGGTAGTCGCCACACGGGCGCCATCCACCCCCCGGCTTTGGCACGATGTGCAGTGGCGAGGCCCACGCGCTATCGGAGCGCCGCACGATGCCGAGGTGCTCCAACGCGTCGAATTCGGCCTTTGCCACGGCGAGCTTGGCTGGGTCGAGGCGGCCGGCCCTGGCGTAGACCGGCGGGCCCGTAGTGGGTATGTGGTGCTCGATCACGTGCCGCACCGCGACGGCCGAAAACGTCGGCCGCGTGAGGGCCGGGAATTCCACGAGCAGGCGAGCGAACTCGTTCGTTGCCGGGAGGGCGCATGCCAGTTCGGTCGGCACGGAGCTGCTCATTGTGCACGCCAGGGAGCTGAAGGTCTCGGCGTGGACAAGGCGACGTCGTTTGACGTCGACCAGCAGCCCGTGCACGCAGAGGAAGTCGGCGCCCAGCAAAGCCACGGGGACGCTGGCGGTAACAAAAGTCCATTGAAAGCGCTGGCTGCCGAAGCAGAGGGTGACGACGCGTGGGCCGAAAGTGCGTATGGCCGAGCCATTAGCAGCGACCAAAGAGGGGCCGCAAACTGCGTCCAGCCTGTCCTGCTCGGAGGCAGGTATGACGCTCAGTTGGGCGCCGGTGTCGCACAGGAAACGCCGTCCAGACGCTTTGTCCCGAATAAACAGCAAGTTGCCCGAGTGGCCGGCGCTCATGGCTGGGAATGAACGCCGGCCCGGCCGTTTCCCGACCTGCCGAAAGTGCACGGGGGCCGGCACGTCCGAGCCTTGTGTCCGAACCTGGCGTGGTAATAACACCACGCCCGGTCAGGTGGAGGCCCCGGCCGTCGTGTCGGAAGCGGGCGGTGCGGCGTGGCGGCCGCCAGTTGCACCGGCAGTTCGGCCTCCAACCGCGCAGGGCGCTCGGGCGTCGTGGGCGTCGCCTCGGATGGCGGCGGGCTCCAGGTAACCGCGCCGATGTGCTGGCCCGCCGAGGAGATCTTATCGGCTTCCCTGGCGAGGGCGCGGGAATCCGTGATCAACGTGCCAGCCAGGGCGAGGCGTACCGGGTTAGGCAGCTGACGGAGGAACAGCTCCCGGAACAGGAATGCCGGAGAGTGCTCGCCGAGCAACGAGAGCATATAGTCCATGCGCTCGGACGGGCGCGTGTCGCCGAGCTCGGGCAGGTCAAGCAGGCGCCGTGCGCGTGCTGCCGGTGAGAGGGCGAAAGCGCTGAGGAGGAGCGTCTTCAGCGCGTCGTATTTGTCAGCAGCCGGCGGGTGCTGGAGGAGGCTCAAGGCGCGGGCCGCGGTGGCGGAGCCGAGCGCCGCCACAACATGGTGGAAGCGGGTGTCGTCTGAGGTGATGCCTCGCAGGGCGAACTGGGAGTCCGCCTGGGCGAACCAAACAGCCGCGTGAGTCTCCCAGAAGGTAGGCAGTTTAAGCGTCACTGCCGTATCCATGTCGGTAGGTCACCAATGAAGGAACTGCGCTCCAACGCGAGTCTAAAGAATTGACGCGACCAAAGACGGAATTCGTCCGAGTTGCTTTATTGAAACAAAACAGCTCAGGTATTCTCACAAGCCCGTTTTTCGGGCAACAATATATATACACATTTATGTCGGGAAGTTTGCCCGGCAAAAGCTATACCGGGCATGCCTGGGTATCAAGGGCGAGCCTTGGAAAGGCGAGTCTGGACCTGCCCGGGCGTGTTTGGCTGCGGCCTGGCAAGTCGAGGCTGGGCGTGCCCGGGCGCTCTGGGCGAGCACTGGAAAAGCGATAGCGGGCATGCCCGGACGCTCTGGGCGAGCCCTGGAAAGGCGATAGCGGGCATGCCCGGACGCTCTGGGCGTGCCCTGGAAAGGCGATAGCGGGCATGCCCGGACGCTCTGGGCGAGCCCTGGAAAGGCGATAGCGGGCATGCCCGGACGCTCTGGGCGAGTCCTGGAAAGGCGAGAGCGGGCATGCCCGGGAAAGACGAGACCGGGCGTGCCCGGGAGGTTCGGGCGTGCCCGGGAACAGTGAGTCCGGGCATGCCCGGGAGAGGCGCGTCTGGCCGTGTTCTGGCCGGTGCAAGGCGATTATGTACATCCAGCGGTAACCGCTACAAGAGTTTGTTTAAAGCGATTCAACTCTTTTCCAGCCATGGATTAAACAATACAGTACTTCTAAAAATGTATTTAATAATGTAAACTAACAATGGAATACAATATTTATTAATAACGTTTGTTTTCAATCTATTTCTACTTTGTAAAGCGAAAAGTTTTCGACACATTCAAGTGTTAAAATGAGGAAGAGTCATGGGATCCACAGGCCTCTGTCAGGCGTATGATGTTCATTTTAAGACTAAATCAACACATCTTCGATCATAAATTACTTTTTCAAGAAACAAAAGTACATTTTGATTACAAATCAAGCAAAGGAAACCAGGCAATGCCTGTTTTGTTCGGAGTGATTATACACCGTCCAAAGAAGATGTGTTTCATAGCTGCAGGAAATAAAATCGTGAAATTTTTCCTGAAATTTTTGTTTTGTTTTCGCACGAGTTTGCAAGGCGGAATCGTGTTCACATCCAGGATTAATAAAGAAACTCCATTTCACATGTACATGGACATGCAATTCACATATGTGAAATAAATAAATAAACACGAAATGAACATGAAATAATGAACGTGAATCAATGAACATGAACGTGAAATAAACATGAAAGCCCATAGAATCTTGTTTCTCACAGTCTGAGAGTCCTTTAGGTGCTTTTTTGCAAACTGCAAGCGGGCTTCCAGGTGTCTCACTGAGGAGAGGCTTCCGTCTGGCCACTCTGCCATAAAGCCCAGATCGGTGGAGTGTTGCAGTGATGGTTGTCCGAATGGAAGTTTCTCCCATCTCCACACAGGATCTCTGGAGCTCAGCCAGTGACCATCGGGTTCTTGGTCACCTCTCTTACCAAGGCCCTTCTCCCCCGATTGCTCAATTTGGCCGGGCAGCCAGCTCTCGGAAGATTCGTGGTTGTTCCAAACTTCTTCCATTTAAGAATTATGGAGGCCACTGTGCTCTTGGGAACCTTCAATGCAGCAGAGATTTTTTTTGTAGGCTTCCCCAGATCTGTGTCTCGACGCAATCCTGTCTCTGAGTTCTGCAGGCAGTTCCTTCGACATCATGGCTTGGTTTTTGCTCTGATATGCATTGTCAGCTGTGAGACCTTATATATAGACAGGGGTGGACCTTTCCAAATCATGTCCAATCAATTGAATTTACCACAGGTGGACTCCAATCAAGGTGTAGAAACATCTCAAAGATGGTCAAGAGTAATGGGATGCACCTGAGCTAAATTTCAAGTGTCATAGCAAAGGGTATGAATACTTATGTCAATGTGATATTTCAGTTTTTTCTTTTTAATAAATTTGCAAAACTTTGTAAAATCCTGTTTTCTCTTTGTCATTATGGGGTATTGAGTGTAGATTGATGAGGGAAAAATGAATTTAAACGATTTCAGCATAAGGCTGCAACATAACAAAATGTGAAAAAAGTGAAAGGGTATGAATACTTTCTGAATGCACTGTATGTACATGGGGGTTCTACTTCTTCACGACAGTCAGAGCACACTACCTATGCAAATTCGACCTGGACTAAGGTAATAATTGCCTACCCACTACAATCGTAACAATATGTATGTATGTATGTATATATATATATATATAGTTTCTCTCCCACCACCCATCCCCATCATCTCCCCTTCCAACTTTTTTTGTCCATTCCCTAGCTTCCCACCAACTTTTTACCTCATTTTATTTCTCAACTACCTCTCTCTTTCTCGTTTTTATTTTGTTCCCCTCCCGCACTCCTCCCACTATTTTGCTTATGTAATATGCAGATTCAATATGCAGTATATGCATTTTATAAATAGCACCGATTTCAGTGCAGAGATGTATATCGACGGGTTCATTTTGTTCAAAACTCCATTAGAGTAACTATCGATCTTTATTACTAAACCAGTAATAACTTTTAAACACTCCCTTTGTGGTAGTTTAATAGGCGATAAAATGGCTGCTAACGATGGTTTTTATGTAAAAGTGGCTTCACCCCGTTCCCTCTCCTGCTCACAGATGAACTGCGGGCATTCACACGAAGCTTGCCCACAGAACATTTCCTCAATGCCTCAAGCATCCACCAGCTGTGGAGGAAAGACGAAAGTCTGCAGATGCGGTTCAGGAAGCTGCAGCAGCAGTCAGCCATCTTACTGGAGAAGATGAAGACTTCTGCACGCAAGTTGTTTCGCTCGAGCCATCACTGCCATCACAACCCGACGGTGCAGCTTCCTGGCCCGCGGTGAGCCACGGGCAGTTTTGGATGGTTCCAGTGAATTGTTCGGTGCACATAAAAAAAAATTCCCGGTATAAAAATGGCCGACTGTCTCTGCAGGGGGCATAAGGGTTGCCAAAGCCACAAAGAGCCTTTTTATTGCTTGAATAGGCACAGTGTGCTCAGTTGTTCTCATATGGGACAGTGATCATGCCATGACATTTTTGGATCTCCCAAAACTACCACTAAAGAAAGATAACAACGAAGTACGAAGCCAACGTAAAATCAATACGCAATTCCAGGAACACCTTTTGTTCATATAATCAAGGCCTTACTTGACTAACTTTTTTTTGTTTGTTTAACTTGGTGATTCTCTCCACTTTGACTCAAATGAATGTTGGTGTCATTAGGAATCTCAGTGTTATTATCTTGTACCTGGTTTTCATTTTTTTTCATTCGATATAAAACAACAAAACACGACAACAATATCTTATTTAGGATTATAAAGTATTATCCGTTGGTGCTGCCGAAGAAGTTTCTTGGCAAGGGTTATACTAGGTGGTTTGCCATTACCTTCCCAGCGTTGTTACCAGACTTGTTTGGAGCATCCACTACAATTGTGGGAGACCAAAGAGACAATCATACCAAAGACAAAAATCTTAACAACAAAAAAAAAAAGGTATGTTGTGCTTCCCTGATTGGTGCTCAGCATTTAAAAAGATAGAGTACGGGTACACAATTCTGGCAAAGGCAATGGCAACCTACCCAGTATAGCCCTTGCCATTAAACTACTTTTGTAGGTAGCATCAACGCTTGAGAAAGAGTAAGGTAGCTGTTTTTTTTTGTTTGTTTGTTTTTTTTACCAAATTTTTGTGTTTAAGATATGACAGAAACTATTATATCCCAATCTTTCCTTTTAATAACCTTATGCACATGATCCCTTCCATCACTGTCATTGTCTGCAAGGTGCATAATAAGGAAGTGTGGTGCTGTGCAAACACGACTCGATTGCCAGAGAGGTAGGCCACAACGCGTGGATACAAACAAGAGTCTTTATTACAAGCTCGCATATCAGCACTGGGCGAGCTCGAACTTAGAGCCCGCATATATGTCCCGAGGCCACGCCATGCCCCCGGGCGTGGCCGATCGGCCGAAAGGCGGGGCATGTATTTCAGTTCCCCACCTGGATGCTCGCGCCACCCACTGGTGCGCGGAATTATTGACCCTTGTGCCCGCCACACGCGCCCCCCCCCAGAATTCCCGCGCACCTGAAGGGTGAGCTTGCGGGGAAGCCGGATGACCCGGCCGAAACGCCCCCTGGCGATGCGTGCAGGGCTGGGGGGTAGCGGGGTTGGGGGGTGCCAGGGTCTGACCGCTGGGGGGCGGCCTCGACGCGGAGGCAGAGCTGCTTGCGGGGGGTGGTCCAGATCGAGGTGGGCTGGCTTGAGGCGGTCCACGGAGATACGATCCGGGGCACCGCCGATGTCCACGGTGAAATGTTTGTCCCCGGTCTCCAGCACGCGGAAGGGCCTGTCGTACGGGGGCCGTAGCGGTGCCCGGTGGGTGTCGTGCCGGATGAAAACGTACTCCGCCATGCGAAGCTCCGGGGCAACGTGGGAGGATGGGCAACCGTGGTGTGCCGTCGGCACCGGGGCGAACCTCCGGGCGGTCTCCTGCAGGGTGGAGCGCTGTTGCGCCGCGGACCAAGGAGCCGTGGAGTCGGGGATAAATTCGCCCAGTACCCGCAGCAGTTGTCCGAAGACCAGCTCCGCCGAGGACACGCGCAGGTCGTCCTTGGGCGCTGTCCTGAGGCCCAGCAGGACCCAGGGGAGCCTGTCGGCCCAGCTGCCGTCGCGGAGGCTGGCCTGGAGCGCGGCCTTCATCGAGCGATGAAAGTGCTCACACAGGTCGTTGGCCTAGGGGTGGTAGGCCGTGGTGCGGTGCAGTTTGACGCCGAGCCCTTGCGCCACCGTGCCCCAGAGCTCCGAGGTGAACTGGGGGCCGCGGTCGGACGAGATGTCCGAGGGGGCACCGAACCGGGCAACCCAAGTGGCGATGAAGGCTTGCACCACATCAGCCGCAGACGTCACCGCCAATGGCACGGCCTCCGGCCACCGTGTTGTGCGGTCCACCATGGTGAGGAGGTGGGTGAACCCCCGCGAGGGGGGCAGAGGTCCCACCAAGTCGACGTGGACGTGGTCGAACCGACGCTCGGGCACCGTAAACGGGGCCAACGGGGCCTGGGTGTGGCGGTGCCCCAAGAATTCGATTGCGGCGACGCCGAAGCGGCACTTTGCGGGGTTGATGATCAGGCCATGCTGGTCCAGGCGTTCGAAAAGCGTGCGGAGGTGGAGCAGGTGCTCCTCTCGGGACGCGCTCGCGACTAGGATGTCGTCCAGGTAGACATAGATGAAAGGTAAGTCGCGCAAGATGCTGTCCATGAGCCGCTGGAATGCCTGGGCTGCATTCTTCAACCCAAAAGGCATCCACAGGAACTCAAAGAGGCCGAAAGGGGTGATGATGGCTGTCTTTGGGACATCATCCGGTTGTACGGGGACCTGGTGGTAGCCCCGGATGAGGTCCACCTTGGAGAACACGATCGTGTTTGCCAACCGGGCGGAAAAGTCTTGGATATGCGGGACCGGGTAGCGGTCGGGGGTGGGGGCATCATTGAGCCGGCGGTAGTCACCGCACGGCCGCCATTCGCCGCCAGTCTTCGGCACAATGTGCAGAGGAGAGGCCCAAGTGCTGTTGGAGCGCCGTACGATACCCAGCCGTTCCAGCGTGGCGAACTCCACTTTTGCCACGGCGAGCTTCGTGAGGTCGAGGCGGCGTGCCCGGGCGTACACCGGCGGCCCGACCGTGGGGATATGGTGCTCCACCCCATGTTTGATGGCCACCGCTGAAAAGGTGGGCCGCGTGAGGGCCGGGAAACTGGTGAGGAGGCGGGTAAACTCATCCGCTGCCAGAAGCGTACACACTAACCTCACCGGGACGGAACCTTTCAGCAAGCCGCTTTAGTCCGTGGGCTGAGTAGGGTTTACATGCACCCCCCCCCCCCCCCACAACTTAACTTCCCGGGTATGTCCATGTACCCCCCACCCTAGGGGTTAGGAAAAACCATGTTAACAGAAAAAAAAAACTCATTCCCTCATAGTTTGACCTCTGGTGACCTCATTAGTGACCTCATTTGCATATAACACATATCATTGTAAAGAGTGTCCCAGGACAAACATTTTGAGGGGTCATATGCAACCATAGGATGACTAGGTAAAAAGTTATGGCCATTTGAATTTCGCCTACCCCTAATTTTCGGAAATCACTGACACAGGGGGGTAACATCAAAATATGCATGGGAGGTACCTTGGGAATGAGTTTTTTTTTCTGTTAACATGGTTTTTTCCTAACCCCTAGGGTGAGGGGTACATGGACATACCCGGGAAGTTAAGTTGTGGGGGGGGGGGGGGGGGGGTGCATGTAAACCCTACTCAGCCCACGGACTACTTGGCAAGCCGCTCGGTGAGCCGCTCAGCTAGCTGCTCAACGAGCCGCTCAGCGAACAAGCGAGCGAGCTGAAGGTTTCGGCCTGGACGAGACGTCTGCGCTAAACGTCGACCAACAGCCCATGCGCACATAGGAAGTCCACACCGAGCAGGGCCATTGGCACGCTGGCGGTGACGAATGACCATTGAAAGCGCTGCCCTCTGAACCGCAGTGAGAGGCAATGCTTCCCGAATGTGCGGATGGGTGTACCGTTGGCGGCAAGCAAAGCGGGGCCCCGGCTCGCGGCTTGCTTGTCGGATGCGGAGGAAGGGAGGACGCTTACCTGCGCTCCCGTGTCGCAAAGAAAACGGCGCCCGGACGAGGTGTCCGTGATGAACAGGAGGCTGCCGGAATGGCCGACGCTCATGGCCGCAAGTGAGCGCCGGCCCGGTCGTTTCCCGACCCATCAAAAGAACACGGCGGGCGGCACGTTTTACCCTTGCGGCCGAACCTGGCATGGTAGTAGCACCAGGTTTGCGGCGGTGGCCCCCGCGGCGGCCGTGCCGGCGGCGGTGGTGGTGGCGGTAGTGGGTGGGGCGTAGCAGCGGCCACGAGGGAAGCAGGGGGCGCTGTAGCCTCCACGCCGGGATCCACTACGGCAGCACCGTACACCGACCGTGTGTCACAGGCCACGAAATACTTGTCGGCCTCTCCAGCCAGGGCGCGGGGTTCCGTTATTTTGGAACTGGCCAGCACGAGGCGCACCTATACAGGTAGCTGGCGTAGGAAAAGTGCTCGGAATAAGAAATCCGGGTGCTGGTCTCCAAGCAGGGACAGCATGAAATCCATCCGGACGGATGGTCGTGTGTCGCCGAGGGCGGGAAGGTCCAGGAGGCGGTCGGCACGTTCGACCTCCGTGAGCCCGAACGTGGCGAGGAGACGTTTGAGTGCCTCGTACTTGTGGTCGCCCGGCGGGCGCCGAAGGATGGACACGATGCGGGCGGCAGTGCCGGGCCCGAGTGCGGCGACCACGTGGTAGTACCTGGTCTCGTCCGCCGTGATGCCCTGGAGTTGGAATTGAGCTTCGGCCTGCACAAATCAAATGTCGGCTTGCGCTTCCCAAAACTCCGGGAGTTTGATTGCGACGGCGTTGGTAGCCATGGCGCGTTCGGGGGTCAGCAACGGCTGAACCAATCGGGGTCACCAGTGTGGTGCTGTGCACACATGACTCGATTGCCAGAGAGGTAGGCCACAATGCGTGGATACAAACAAGAGTCTTTATTACAAGCTCGCATATCAGCACTGGGCGGGCTCGAGCTTAGAGCCGCATCCATGTCCCGAGGCCACGCCTTGCCCCCGGGCGTGGCCGATCGGCCGAAAGGCGGGGCATGTATTTCAGTTCCCCGCCTGGACGCTCACGCCACCCACTGGTGCGCGGTATTATTGACCCTTGTGCCCGCCACAGAAGAACATTTAACACATGGTCATGGTGGAAAATCCTTCCAATAAGCTCCTCTTCATTTTTTTGAGATTTAATGAGATTTTGTTTGTTTGGATATTTTTTCTTTTTTGTTTACCAAGTCGAGGCTCGTGTTAGAGCTAGCACAGAATTTGATAAGAATTTGATTAGATCTAGATCTACTGAGAATTTCATCAGCAACTCATCAAATTCCATCAAAAAAATCGGAGGAGATTACTTCATTTTCTTCATTTTCTCTCTCTGTTAGTTACCTTCATGTTGTAGGACTTTACACACCTCTTCTCATGTTCCATATTGTATGTTGCAGCCTAGAGCAGGCCATCCTGCCAGCCACTGTTGCTGTTATTAACCAAATTGATTTTTTGGCTTAGACTCGGGTTCTTCTCACACCGTGTTGAAATGTTGATGGTACTGAAGGTGCGTTGCTTCCTGTGAACACTTTGGTGGATCGTTACCTCCACCACCGAAGGTTTGTTTGTGAACAGGATATCTCAAAAAGTTGTTGACTTATTCAGCCGAAATTTGGTGGAGTGTTTGGGTGTGTGACAATCACGAAATGATTACATTTTGGCGAAGATCTGGATGTGGATCTGAGAATTTTCAGTGATTCTTCACCATTGAGAGAGATAGAGCTAAAAGCGATATATAGCACGATATCTCAAAATGTTGTGGACCGATTCAGCCAAAACTTGGTGGACTCGGTGGTTAGGTGACAAGAACAAGCCGATTCGATTTTGGTTCAGGTCCGACTCCAGATATGGCCGAGCAGTGGATATAAAACGTAAGTTGTTCAGCCTTGTCGAAGTATGCGATGCACCAGTGCCATTCGAGTTTACTTTCAATCGTGTGTGTGTGTGTGTGTGTGTGTGTGTTTGTTTGTTTGTTTACGTGTTTGTATACACGTACGTGTGCATGTGTGTGTGTGTGTGTGTCTGTGTGTGTGTGTGTGTGTGTGTGTGTGTGTGTGTGTGTGTTTGTTTTTACGTGGTTGCATATGTGTGTGTGTGTGTGCGTGTGTGTGTGTGTGTGTGTATGAGTGTGTGTGAGTGTGTATGAGTGTGTGTGTGTGTGTGTGTGTATGAGTGTGTGTGTATGAGTGTGTGTGTATGAGTGTGTGTGTATGTGTGTGTGTGTGTGTGTGTGTGTGTGTGTGTGTGTGTGTGTGTGTGTGTGTGTGTGTGTGTGTGTGTGTGTGTGTGTGTGCCTGTGTACGTGCATTAGCAGGATAGCTGATAGGTAGCATATACTGGCCTTTGAGCTGTCCAATTTCGGATTTTCCACCATGACCATGTCTTAAATGTAGTTTAAGAGATCTAGTTGATCTAGTTGAGATCTAGTTGCACCTTGCAGACAATGACAGCAATGCAAGGCATCATGTGCATAAGGTTATTAAAAGGAAAGATTGGGATATAATAGTTTCTGTTGTATCTTAAACACAAAAAATTGGTTTAAAAAAAAAACAATACAAAAAACGATAATTGCCGCCATGGTGCTTCGCAGGCAGAGCATTGCATCAGTGAGTTGAGTGGATCATTCTACTGAGGGATGTTGAGCCATCCATCTCATCTTCTAACAATTCCTAGTAGATGTTAAACATCTCATGGTACGTGTTCAAAAGAGAAAGCTATTATGTACCAATACACAGAGCAAATTATAAAATGTTTGTCCTCATCACAATTTGGAAGAGCATTGGCAAAAAACAATGTGTATTCTCCACCTAGTGATTGGTTCAGCTGTGCCAACACTGAAAATAGCAATTGCCTTGAACAGAACAGACTGGACATTATTTTTTTTCATTTAGGGTAGAACCTTCTAGAAATCTTTACAAACCATTACACATTATATCTGTCAAAAAAGATTTATCTTTATAAAAATGAGTAGATCTCATCCTTATGTCATCGTTAATCAGGTGTCCATATCGTTTCAAGTCGTCTGACTCATGCTTCACATTAACATCGCCTCTACCACTTATTTCTACCATTATTGTATAATAATTCCAATGACACCACAAATAAGTGGCACCGTGGATCTCAGCTATCACAGAGAGGGCTGCTGGTCATGGCAGAGAATCCTTCCAATAAGCTCGCTCCTCTTCATTTTTCTTGAGATTTAATGAGATTTTGTTTGTTCAGATCTATTTTCTTTTTTGTTATACTAAGTAGAGGCTTGTGTAAGAGCTAACACAGAATGTGATGAGATCTCGTGAATTTGATGAGAATTTAACGAGATCTAGAGCTACTGAGAATTTTATGAGATCTTATGAATTTGATGAGAATTTGACGAGATATTATGAATTTGATGAGAATTTGACGAGATCTTATGAATTTGATGAGAATTTGACGAGATCTTATGAATTTGATGAGAATTTGACGAGATCTAGTGAATTTGATGAGAATTGACGAGATCTAGAGCTACTGAGAATTTTATGAGATCTTATGAATTTGATGAGAATTTGACGAGATCTTATGAATTTGATGAGAATTTGACGAGATCTTATGAATTTGATGAGAATTTGACGAGATCTTATGAATTTGATGAGAATTTGACGAGATCTTTTGAATTTGATGAGAATTTGACGAGATCTTATGAATTTGATGAGAATTTGACGAGATCTAGTGAATTTGATGAGAATTTGACGAGATCTAGAGCTACTGAGAATTTTATGAGATCTTATGAATTTGATGAGAATTTGACGAGATCTTATGAATTTGATGAGAATTTGACAAGATCTTATGAATTTGATGAGAATTTGACGAGATCTTATGAATTTGATGAGAATTTGACAAGATCTTATGAATTTGATGAGAATTTGACGAGATCTTATGAATGTTTTTTTTTTTTTTTTTTTTTTTTTTTTTGTATACAAGATCGAGGCTCGTGAAAGAGCTAACATTAATCACACAAAAAGACAAACCGACACACAAAACACAAAAAACAAGGGGAGCGGCAGACAAGATGGGGAGAGAGGGGGAAGGACACAAAAGAGAGGGGGAAGAGGGGGAAGGACACAAACACAACATTTGAGAGCAGGGACATCGGGAGGACTTGGGGGGAGGTGGGAGAGGAATAAAACATATGAACACTGCAAGGACTCTGGGGTGAATTACCGGGGGTAGAAAAGATCAAGGTTTTCGATGGGGGAAGATAAGAGATGGTGGTGAACAGCTGTTTTAAAGACCTGGAGGGAGGAGTGGGATTGAAGGGAGTGGGGGAGTTTGTTCCAGAGGCGGGAGAAAAGGGGAATGAAAGAGTGAAGGTGAGCAGAGAGCCTAGACTTTGGCAGTTTAACCATAAGAGGGTTGCAGGCAGATCTTGTGCGACCTGAAGGAACACTGGGGGGACAGAGCACAGAGAGAGCTGGGGGAGCAAGGCCGGAGAGGAGTCGGTAGAAGACAGAAAGACCACCAACCTGCCTGCGGTGAGTGAGTGAAAGGCCCTCGGTGTTGACTACATCGCAGGAGATTCCAATGATTCTGAAAGCTTTCGCCTCAACAGCGCGAATCCGAGCAAGGTGTGAGGCAGGAGCACCAGCCCAGAGGGGAGAACAGTATTCCATTGAGCTGCGGATGAAAGCCTTGTATGTGGTGAGGAGCTCAGGTGTGCCAAGGAAGGACTTCGCACGATGGAGGATGCCAAGTCGGCGACTGGCTTTGGAGGCCAGCTTGGAAATGTGGTTTTCCCAAGAAAGATCATGGCAGATAGTGAGACCCAAAAGCTTGAGCGACAGAACTTCTTGGAGAGGATTGTTGAGAAAGTAGATGGGTGGGTTGTCCAGTCGGTCCTTTCGGGGAGAGACATTGTAAGAGTGTGAGATTTGTCAGGATTGAAAGACATGTTCCACTTGTTTGACCAGTCTGTAATTTTGTCCAGGTCTGCAGAGAGTGAGGAGGCTGCAGACTGCCGATCTGAGGGATGAGGAATGGAGCGACAGAGAGTAGAGTCGTCAGCAAAGAGATAGAGAGGATTTTCAAGAGAGTCAGAGAGATCATTGATGAAGACCAGAAAAAGCACAGGGCCCAGAACACTACCTTGGGGAACTCCAGCCTGAACAGGAAGAGGAGATGAGAGAAACCCATTCAGGGCCACACGTTGACTACGACCAGAGAGGAAGTCCGCCAGCCATGCGTGGAGATTTCCATGGATACCAAAGGAGGAGAGTTTGTTGAGCAGAGCAGGGTGCCAGACCGTATCGAAGGCACGTGAAATGTCAAGGGAGACAGCTCTAATTTCCTGTTTGGCGTTGAGGACCTCCATCCATTGTTGAGAAAGCAGAAGCAGCATGTCCAGAGTAGAGTGACCAGGTCTGAAACCAAATTGATGATCAGAGATCAAGCCATTGGAGAAGAGGGAAGATTTAATATCTGAAGCAATGATGGATTCCATGACTTTGCTGATAATTGGGAGAAGGCTGATTGGTCTGTAGTTGCTGGGATCTGTTTTTGCACCTTTTTTGTGCAAACCGGTGATGTTGGCTGATTTCCAAGCAGATGGCAGATGACCTTGAGCAAAAGAGAGTGAAGAGAACAGAAAGAGGGAGTGAAAGAGCAGAAGAACATGATTTTAGGACCCGTGGGCTGATGCCGTCAGGACCAGTTGCAGAATCAGAGTCGAGGGTTGACATAAACTTTTCCACCTTGTCAGGAGGAAAGGACACAGAGTCCAGGAGCAGCTGGGTACGACTGGGTACGGTGGGTACAGAGAGGGATGGGTTTGGGACACAAGATTTAGAGGCAAACACAGAGTTGAGGCATTCAGCTTTTTCACGTGCGGAGTCAGCCGTTAAGCCGTTTGAGGTGAGGGAGGGGATGGAGGGGGAACAAACACGAGAAACAGATTTGACCAGACGCCACCAGGATTTGGAAGAGGGAGACAGATAAGAGAGTTCGGTCTTGAGAATGGTGAGATATTGTTTCCTGGCTCTCCTGAGGGTGGACACACACTTGTTTCGGGCTTTGTGAAAGGAAATGAGATTTCCTTCCGTTGGATTTGCTTTCCAGGAGACGAAAGCAAGTTGTTTCAGGGCAACAGCCTCACCACAAGATTCCGTGTACCATGGACGGGAGGAAGGGTATGACAACTGAAGACGAGATGGTATAAATCTGTGCATGAGAGAGAGCAATTTACTTTGAAAGAATTCCCAGGATGAGTTGATGTCAGAGGCGGTAGAGATGGGAGACCAGTCCAGATGATTGATGGCTGCTTGAAGACCGTGCCAGTTGGCCTGAGTGAAATGCCAGACTCGTCGACGCTGAGGAGGCTCTCTGAGAATGGTCAGAGAGATGTCCACTTTGACAAGCACATGATCAGATGAGCCGATTGGAGCAGAAGAAGAGCAGCAGACATTTTCAGGAAAGTTTGTCATAACCAAATCCAGAAGAGAAGATGCTCCGTTTACTGAGATCCGGGTCGGGAAATTGACAGATTGTGTCAGTCCCAGTGAGTCGCAGAAGTCCTTTGCTGAAGAGCCATGGCTGGTGAGAGAGGTACCCACACCCAGCCAACTGGCATGGTGACAATTGAAATCACCACATATGAGGAAGAGAGAGTTGGGATGGGTAGATAGAAGTTGGTCCATATTATCAGACAGTGAGATGTAGATGGAGTCATCGCTGTTTGGTGGACGGTACAACACACATATGAACAAAAGGTGGGAGCGAAGGGGAAGCCGTAGCCAAAGGTATTCCTGGGGGTGAGGTGGAGAGAGGGCAGTGGAGGGCGAGTGAGGAAGAGAGTTTTTTTATAAAGATAGCAACCCCACCTCCAGGACGAGGCTCAGGTCTATCATACCGGAGGAGGGAGTAACCTGGGAGAGATACCAAGGCATCAGAGACATCATGAAGGAGGAAAGTTTCTGTTAAGCAGATCACATCTGGTTTGTCAGAAGCAACCTGTATGGAGAGGTCAGTCAAGTTTGAGCGAAGGCCCCGGATGTTTGAGGTCCATACCGTTAATGAAGAGGAAGGGGGAGCATCGGGTCCAGAACATGGGGGGGGGGGGAGGGGTAGGGTAAGATGTGGAAGAGGAGGAAGAGGTAGGGAGAGCTGTTGAAGGTGTGTCAGAGATTTCAGAGATTTCAGAATAGCTTGGAGAAAGGGAAGAATGGGGTGGACAAAAGGTTTGATGGAGATTGGGTGAGGCACAGTGAGGTGTTATTTGAGGAGGGGGAAGAGCGAGGCAGAAGGTTGGGGGAGATGAAGGTGAAAGTTGGAAGGGGGAAGAAGCAGGGAGGATGCTTTGAGGAGGAGGGGTGAGAGGGGAGTCTAGGAGGGGAGGAGCGAGCGAGAGTCTCGGAGGGGAGGGGTGTGGGGGGAGTTTAGGTGGGAGGGGAGGGAAGGGGCAAGGGGGGAGATTTGAAAGGGATGGGTGATGGGGAGGATTTGGAGGGGAGGGGTGAGATTGGATTTTGAAAAGTGTACGATTCATGGGAAACGAACATTTTTTGCAAAATGAGTTTGAGACCTTCGGGTCAAAAATACGTTTGAGGACACTGGAGGAGGGGTGGAGTTCTGGATAGTTTAGGGAATGTAGAAAGGAGGAACTGTAAGAGATGGTATTATATATATTTTTTGGAATGAATAGATTTGGTGAGCAAGACGAAAGCATCCTTTTGTAGGAAAAGAAGAAAAGGGTGTTATAATATATGAGAGAAAATAGTTGTTCAGGGGAGAGATTATACATTTCTAACTGCGTGATCGCGAACGAAGAACGAACGAACAAAAAGAACAACAAATAAACGAATAAGACCTGGGAAGGAAATATTTTTTGGGGGGTTTTTTTTTGTTTTTTTTTGTGAGTACAGATATTAAACAAGGAGGTACGGGGTGAACGACTGGTACGAAACAGAGAACGAAAACAATTTCAGCGCATTCGACGAATCGCTGAGAGAAAAACAAAACCACAAGGTCGGAGACGGTACGGTAGTCTAAGCCTACGAGTACTAGGCCGCAGAATACTCGATACCATTAACCGACGATTGTGTATACATGTACGAAAAATTAGCACCGAAAATTTTCCAAAAGATACGCTATAGGTACACACACCGAAAGATAGATACAGTCTCGACAAAAACACGATTGTGATAGATCACTTAGCTTCGAGAGCGTGAGCGCATGGAGCAGCTTCGAAAAGACGTGACCTCGCCGTGATCTCGCGAGATCTCCTCCTCGCCGTGAATTTGATGAGAATTTGACGAGATCTTATGAATTTGATGAGAATTTGAGAGAGATCTTATGAATTTGATGAGAATTTGACGAGATCTAGAGCTACTGAGAATTTCATAAGCATCGCATCAGATTCCATCAAGAAAATCGGAGGAGATTACTGTAAAGAGAATGGAGTACTAATAGTCAGGGCCCTTAGGGATATTTTGGGGCCGTCTGGTTCAAATTCTTCCAAAAGCACCAAATTTGGCCCAGATGTTGCCCATGCTATACTCTTTGGATTTTTGACGGGCGCCAAGACGGGCGCCCCCCCCCCCCCCCCCCCGGGGGCCCCATATTGGCGAAATACTAAATGGCCACCACCCGGATTAGAGGAAAATCAGTGAAATAACCAAAAGGGTTGGAATCATGTATGATACCACTTTTCAGGGGTTTTCGAGGTCGAGGAATCCAATTATGATGTTATTTTGATGATTCGAGGTCAAGGGCAACCCTCAAGGTCATCTTAAAGGTCATTTTTGAGTCAAACATGTTGGTTTTTGAGTTTTTTCTCAATATTTACACGAGGTTCACCATTTTATGTTTCTTGGTTGGGTAATCGAACTCTGACCTTATTTTTGACAATTAGAGGAAATATTTACATGTCTATTTCCTAATTTTCAGGCATATGCAGTTCATCAGTCTAATTACAAAGGTACGGATTTTGATGTTTTATGAACTGTATGCCATATCCTTGTGTTTAATTTTTGTGTGATCATGATCCGGGTTCATGTATACATGATTGTATACATGTCATAAATATGACGTCATATGTCATGTGACCTGGCGGCCATATTGGATTTTATGAAAACCTTAAAAATGGATCCCTGCCTTCATTTTTCGATCGATTCATTTTGAACTTTGACCACTTATAGTACGCCATGTGATTGGATCTATATCCTAATTATGACGTCATAGGTCAGGTGACATGGCGGGATGGACCGGTATGGTCCCCGGATCATACCGCCCTTGGCGCCCGTCAAAAATCGAAAGAGTATGGCATGGGCAACATCTGCGCCAAATTTGATGCTTTTGGAAGAATTTGAACCAAAATATCCCTAAGGGCCCTGACTATATGTTAAAGAATAGCAAATGATATTGGTAAAATTACTGACGTTGTTGTTTTTACCACCCATCCGCCCTTTTATGGCATATTTTAGATGCTGTCATTCTGTCCATATAAGGCGCATCTAACTAATCAAGGCACGACACACCCTCCTCTCTCTCTCTCTCTCTCTCTCTCTCTCTGTCTCTGTCTCTGTCTCTGTCTCTGTCTCTCTGTCTCTGTCTCTCTGTCTCTCTCTCTCTCTCTCTCTCTCTCTCTCTCTCTCTCTCTCTCTCTCTCTCTCTCTCTGTCTCTGTCTCTGTCTCTCTCTCTGTCTCTCTCTCTGTCTCTCTGTCTCTGTCTCTGTCTCTGTCTCTCTCTCTGTCTCTCTCTGTCTCTGTTCTTCCTCTCTCTTTCTCTTCTCTTGTTTGGCTTTTGATGGGTGATGTAAATCGTGTAAATCGTGTAAATGTAAATGGGTACGTGTAAATCACGAAAAACGAAATATCATCTTAAATGTACCGAGCTTCGCAACTACTTCACACAAAATGCTGCAGGTTTTGAATCAACTGCTTCAATCATCCTTGCCAGATCCATTAGCTGCATACCGAGTACACTATATCTTCTTGCGGAGCATTTTCTCGGATGTCCTTCACAGATTTTTCATAAAAAGGTCTAACTCGGTGTGCAGGGTTGTTGTTGTTGATTTTAACTAAGTCGGCACTTCTAGGTGAGATATGAAGGTAATCAGTTTTTGCAATGCAATTTTGGTGGTTTTTTTTTTCCAGACCAAAGTTTCAATCAACCACACTGTGACCACACATGGCAAGCCGTGAAGCGTCTTTGGGCTTCTTGAAAAGCGCTATATAAAATAAATGTATTATTATTATTATAGCAACATGACAGGCCTAGAATCGAATTTCCTACTAAAAGCAATCAATCGTGCATCCATGTTGGAGTTTGGCCTCACTAATTTAATACTGGAGCACAGGGAGGGTTCCAGAAAATTGTGCAGTAAGTTTGTTTTCACACGATGATGGGTTATCGCAGCACATTCTGAGGAGTTTCGTGCTGTGGTGCTGCAACTCGTGTAAATGCCAAATTCAAAGGTACAAGTAATGTCCGGCGCACCGAGACAAGGCTGCTTGGCTCATTCTAGTAATTCCCTCAAAATTACTTTTGAAAACTGGAAGATTAGCCTGGATTATTGGCTTCTCAACTCCTATCTCGTGTTGAAGAGCAAGCTTAAGACTGCAGCACCACGTGAGAGGACGAAAAACGAAATATCATCTTAAATGTACCGAGCTTCGCAACTACTTCACACAAAATGCTGCAGGTTTTGAATCAACTGCTTCAATCATCCTTGCCAGATTAAAAGTTTTAGCTCTCACACACTATATGAGATTTAAAATGTCACCAGACTCCATGGTGTAATAGTTGATGTCCGCCTGGATTCTGGGATGTCGGTGGTTCAAATCTGAGCCGAGTCGTACCAAAGACTCGCTTGATGATCGTAATTAAAAGTATAGATCAGGGACAAGCAGCCACTGTGTGAGCTGTAAGTTGGTCATCACCATCTCAGGTCATCCCCCTTCCCAAACCATGATCTTTTCTACACACATTAAACCGCGCCCACCTCTCTCAAAGCTTTACTTACATATCCATCTTGTTCACGCATTGATACCTGCATCCCTTGGTTGTCCGTCTCCGTCGACTTTGTCCCTCCACCCTGCTGTTGGCGTTTCCTCTGTCTCCTGCTATTTCCTTTGCTATGTTGTGTACCGATCTGTTCTACGTCCTCGCTCTTACACGAACCTAAACCCTGTTGCGGAAAAAAAAGCTTTGTTTGGCTTCATGGGCTCCTCAATTGAAGTTCCTTGTAAGGGAACTCCTCTTTATTTATTGTTTGTGACCTTGTTAAACGCACTTATCTATTTAACATGGAGGAACTGATATATGCCACTCCATATTGTAACCATTCCATTATAGATGATATAAATGTGCCCCTAATGTCATCTCTCTTTTTTGTTAGTGATCTCTGATTCACATATCACATGCAGAGCGGGGAAATTAGCAGACGATGATGTACAAATTAACACAATAAATGAGAGATTAATGCGAGATCACTGTATTGTGAAGCTCATGTGCTCAGATGCAGGAAATGACAAATGAGCCAAACCAAGTATTTCTATCCCTTTTATCTAGGCCCACCCAACAATTATATTTTATTGATGACCTCATTGGGATGTGCATCCCATACTGCCTATTTGCTACAACTCTCTTGTCAGGATGTTCATGTCTCACCCGTTATCATTTATTTCTTCCCTGAATTTTAAAACCCATGAATAATTACAATTCTCATGTATCCACATTGAGTATTCTAGTTTTGATAGCTCAGTGGTAGAGTAATATCACATGCATTTTCTACTCTGGGTTAATTCCTTCACAGAATAGGATCTTATTTGTATGTACAATGTATGTACAATGCCTTCAGAAAGTATTCACACCCCTTGACTTTTTTCATATTTCGTTGTGTTACAGCCTGATTTTAAAATGGATTAAATTGAGACATGTTTGTCATTGATCTACACGTAATACCCCATAATGACAAAGTGGATTTTTGTTTTTGATTTTTTTTACAAAGTTATTGAAAATGAAATACAGAAATATCTGATTTACATAAGCATTCAACCCCCTGAGTTAATACTTCGTAGAAGTGCATTTGGCAGCGATTTCAGAATCAAGTTTTCTTGGGTATGTCTATATCAGGTTTTCATATGGATTTGGGGAGTTTCTCCCATTCTTCCTTTCAAATTTGCTCAAGCTCTGTCAAGTTGGATTGGGGAGCATCACTGAATAGCAATCTTCAATCTATCTTTCCACAGATTCTCAATGGGATTCAAGTCTGGGGTTTGGCCACTCGAGGACTTTTACGTTCTTGTCCTGAAGCCATTCCAGTGTTGCTTTGGCTGTATTATTGGGGTCATTGTCCTGTTGGAATGTAAATCTTCACCACAGTCTAAGGTCTTTTGCACCCTGAAGCTGATTCTCCTCAAGGATTTGTCTGTATTTGGTTCCATTCATTGTTTCCTCTCTATTTGCAAGTCTCCCAGTCCCTGCCACTGAAAAGCATCCCCATAGCATGATGCTGCCACCACCATGTTTCAGGGTAGGGATGGTGTTACATGAGTGATGAGCTGTGCTTGGTTTCTGCCAGACATGTTGCTTTGCATTCAGGCCAAATAGTCAAATCTTCGTCTCATCATCAGACCACAGAATATTTTGCCTCATGCTCTCAGAATCTTTCATGTGCCTTTTTGTAAGCTCCAGACATGCTGTCATGTGCCTTTTTCTCAGGAGTGGCTTCCGTCTAGCCACGCTCCCATAAAGCCTAGATTTGTGAAGTGCTGCAGAGATTGTTGTCCTTCTGGTAGGTTCTCCCACCTCAGCCAAGGAACTCTGTAGTTCTGTCAGAGTGCTCATTGGGTTCTTGGTCACCTCCCTGTCCAAGGTCCTTCTTGCCCCGTTGCTCAGTTTGGTCAGACGGCCAGCTCTAGGAAGAGTGTGGGTAGGTCCATATTCTTTCCTTTTCCTTTCCTTTTCCTAATGATGGAGCTCACTGTGCTCTTGGGAACATTCCAGAAATTTCCAGTTCTTGGGAACATTTTTCCAATATTTTAGAAATTGTTTTATATCCTTCCCCAGATCTATTCCTCCTCACAATTCTATCTTGAAGTTCTATGGACAGTTCCTTGGACTTTGTGGTTGAGTTTCTGCTTTGACATGCATAGTCAACTGTGGGAATTTATATAGAAAATGGTGTTTATATATACATCATGTCAAATCAATTGAATTCATCACAGATCTACTCCAATCAAGTTGTAGAGACATCTCAAGAATTATCAAAGGAAATTGGATGCACCTGAGCTCAATTTGGAGTGTCACAGCAAAGGGGTTGAATACTTATTGACTCAAGACATTTCACATTTTCATTTTTAATTAATTTGTTGAAATTAAAAAAAAATCCACTTTGACATCATGCGGTATTACGTGTAGATCAGTGACAAAAATGTCAATTTAAGCAATTTTAAAATTCAGGCTGTAACACATCAAAATGTGAAAAAAGGAAGGGGTGTGAATAATACCCCATAATGTCAAAGTGAATAATTTATTTAGATTGTTTTTACAAAATAATTAAAAATGAAATACAGAAATATCTCAATTACATAAGTATTCAACCCCCTGAATCAATACTTTGTAGAAGTGCCTTTGGCAGAGATTACAGCTTCGAGTCTTCTTGGTTATGTCTGTACCAGCTTTGCACATATGGATTTGGCACTGTAGATTGATATGCTTTGATTTGATTGATACACTGTGGATTGATATGCTTTGATTTGATTGATACACTGTGGATTGATATCCAGCACTTTGATTTGGCACTGTGGATTGTTATATAACATATTTTGCGAAGGCACTGTAGATTGATACGGCATCAAGTAAGCCACATTTTGTTCGGAGACTTTTGGCTGACCGTACTGTCTGCCAGCACTTTCTCGTGAATGTTAAGGATCTGACACTGCTCTAACAGCGGTAAGGCCATTGTGTGTATGCAATTTTACCCAAGTTCCACATTCCCACTCAGACTGCTGCTGGGAAGGGAATAATGAACCAGCCTGTGTTTTCTTTTGTTTTTGTGACAGCCTCTCGTCTCCTGCTCAAAAAATATAGCACTTCAGATTCAACATATAGTTTGTAAAATGCAAGAAGTGAAATAGGCCATCTGATGTTCCCAATAATGCTTCATGAGTGAACTACAATTGACATCATTTGAACTGCCAAATTTAATGAGCCTTGACCATAGTTTTTGAAAAATGTGAAAAAATGTATTACACCATATAAGTGAGAATAAAGCTTTGTTTGTTTCCTTCACCTTCCCAGCTCTCTCTACTATTGGCTCAACCATGTGCAGTCATTTCTTTATTGCTCTGAGAACGGGCTTTCTGGCCACTTCGTGCAGCCGTCCCGGGCTTGTCAGTGTCCCAAAGCTGTTCTTCCTGGACCAGAAGTGGGTTGTCAACGACCACTCGACTGCTTGTCTGGCACTCGATGTGGTGGCTGCCCAGATGCTTGGCGCGGAGACCAGTGCACTACGACTGGTCCTGAAGCAGAAGCGGTGGAAAGATTTGTGAGTTTTGAGGCACCTGAGCTGGATTTGCAGGATTCAGAAGTTGAGGATTTATTGTTTGAACAAGATCCTCACCTTATGCTGCCAGCCAGGTTCATAAGTAATGATATGCGGATGGGCACTTGGTTTGATCCCCGCTATCGTCATCGAATCCTTGTCACACTCAAAAGCAACAAGTACAGACCCAATTTCCTGCATGTCCTGCTTGGACTGGAGCTGCAGCTTTGCCACACATACAACAGCTCTCTTGAGCCTCTTATGGCCGTGTACGTGAACCCATTTGGTGGAAGTCACTCGGAAAGCTGGTATGTGCCACTGGGGCAAGATGTGTGGCCTTTGCTGGGATCACCTACGGAGAATTCTACATTTCCCATATGGGATGTTAAACCTACTGACAGTTCCACAGCTGAATGCTACAACTACAGCCTCCGTTTTGGACCTAGATGGAAAACACTTTTTGAGACTGTGCATGTTTACTTGAGAAGTCAGCTGCACAACGAAAGCGACGGGCTGAACGTGCCACCTTCTGTGCCACCACCTCCTCCTGTTGGGCCGCCTCAGGACTTCATGAAGGTGACGAGTTTAACGGCATACGGTTGCAGCCTGCATTTCGACCCCGAGGCAATGCGTGAGCTAGTGCGCTGGACAAATAGGCCCGGTGGCCGGCGTGGGCCTAACGAAACGAGCCGAGCATTGCAGCTATTGGCTGACATCCGAGACCGCATCAACGGCCTTGGGCCTCCACACAGCAGTCCCGACGCTCCACGCGTCGACCTGTTCACCTGCTTTGCACGCCACCGGTTGCGGTTGAGTCTGTCCGAGATGGTGCGCGTCAACAACGCACTGCAGGCCTTTGCTAGGAGACAGCCCTCGGCTTCGGAATTCAAGACAACAGCACTATGCTGAGCTGCACAATGTACTGAGGGTGTGCATCTCTGCGCAATGCTGGGTTTTTTTTCCTTTTTTGTGAAACACCTGAGGCATGCCAGTTTTGGCCACAATGCCAGTTTTGGCCACAATGCCAGTTTTGGCCACAATGCCAGTTTTGGCCATAATGCCAGTTTTGGCCACAATGCCAGTTTTGGCCACAATGTCAGTTTTGGTAGCGTGCGTGCCTTTTGAGTTCGCGACCGTTTTCCGATAGAAGTCATTTCTTTAATTTGTGCGGGGCCTAAATGATGACAGGGTGCATAGCAGGCAACACCCCAAGACATCTGAGAATTTAAAATAATCATTTTTTTTTTATCTCAGTGTCTACAATAACCTTCCTGCTTACCATAGTTCGTAATGTCAATACTTGCAAAGTGCATAAGGGTTAGCAAGCATTTGCTTCTGAGATAATAATTATATTTGCCTTTTTATTTGCTTCACCACTCACGGCTAGTCATCCGTAGGCTAGCATATTCTGTATGGTGGACATCAGTGGGGGGGGGGGATTCTGAAAGTCTTGTGTGGGGGGTTGTTTTTTTTTGTTATTTTTCGTTGGCTGTGATTATATGCGAATAAAGAAATCTTAAGTGGGTGAACTCCTGACGTAAAATTTGAAAACTCTAGATTACATATTCTCCGGCGAATGCTGACATCTCATCCACCAATCGCTTTCTGAAACACAAAGCCTCAGGTACAAGTTGCTTTCGTCGATAATTGAAAGTTAAAACCAAGTCCAATCATTCATTTCACACATGAGTTCTAGGTCATGGTACTATTGTGAATTAAAATTGTCACTCCCTGGATTTTTCATAAAAATGCTGTCACTATCAAATTGTCTTTTTGGTATTATGGGATGGTTGTACTTTGGTTCATGTGGTTGTTTGCAAAATATACTTTACTAGACAATTTGCGGTCTGAAACTTGTGTAAGAGTCAAAGGAAATTAAAAAGAGGAAACTCCCGTAAAGTCACCAGCATTTCAACGTTTGGATGAATGAGAAATATAATTATTTAGCGTGGTACACTTATTTTGCAGACATGTCCATCAGGTTGAGATTCAAGCCAAAAACTACATTTAGTTCCTTGTCACCTGGAGTTAGGTTTGGATATCTGTCACTTTCACGCATTTTAGTAATGACCTGGCACGAGTGTATGCAAAACTACACCCATTGTCATCTTTGTAGCTGTCACCTGTTTGCTCGGGAATGTGCTCTTCTGGGGCACACCATGATTCTAGGTACATGCAATAAATATCTGAAATAATTTCACACCAGTGGTTGAATTGAGAAAAGAAAGCTTGGCATGAGAAGAAAAGGTAAAATTGAGCAAAATAAAGCTAAATTATAAGAGGGAATAGTCTTTTTGAAGAGTATAAGATCTCTTGCCATCTGCAAACTTGACCTCTTATGGTGAGGCTATCATTACCAATATAAGGCCTGTTAAATGTTAAATGGGGCCTTTTAGCTTAACTCTTCTTTATAGAGGAGCATTTATTTGACATCTATTCACGGAAAGCATATCTCTCCAGGAAAGTGGGTTGAACTCTGCTAAAGGTTCTGTGTTCATGACAAACAAGGACATGGAAAAGCAGCCTCAGAAATGGCCTCCAACGAGAAAATGAACTGAGTGACGAAGGCTGTTAATTCTCATTGCTTTGTGCTTGTAACACAACTGAGGTTCTCCAGAATTAACATCACAATTCCTAAAACCTCGAATGGCAATGGTGCTCCACTGGGACTTGTACGAAGGATGTAATCTTCTTGGCAGTTTCATCATTTTCTTCAAGAATAAATAAAATAACAACTCGAGTTTTGTGACCCCTGTAAATCATTCCAGGGGGTGGAAGGATAGCACAACATGCGTGTGTGAAGGTATACACACTTGCCTCTACGCTTTCCAGTCTGTGTTTGAATCTCGGCCCAGCTATAAGCTGTCACCCTGGTGTTCCGCATGTAAGGTGATGCATCAATGTCTATGGAGTCCATTTGGTGGACGTTAAACTGGGTTTTCTTTTGTCAGCGTTAGTTGGTGAATTTGAAATATATCGCAGACACCCTGGCCAAATTCCAAATTCCTGCCCTGGCTGACTGCTGGGGAAGCAATGGCAAACCACCCAGCATCACCCTCGTCCAGGAACTGCTTCGGCAACACAAACACTCTGTATAAGGGGATGCAGTATATTGATAATGAAAAAAGGTCTAAAACTCAGTCAACCACTAATTGTACACCTTTTGATTTCCTCTTGATTCCAAACATCTGTGCCTCCCATTCCTGAAAATTGTCCAGTCAGAGGTCATTGTTTTACAACGACACTGCTTTCTAGAATGCAGGTAGTTAAACAACAACCTGAATTTTTTTGATACAATTATGTAAAGGGGGAAATTGAATTATCATCAGATCTCCTAATTCTCAGTTAGAGAAGTTTGACTTCAGGATAATAATGTGCAGGGTCTATATGGCAATGCTCTGGTCGAAAATCTGCCATTTTGCATAATACAGTTGGGTTGAATGTCTAATTCATCCATCATTATCCAATTATATATATATATATATATATATATATATATATATATATATATATATATATATATATATATATATATATATATGTATATATACACAAAGAATTAAGTTAAGCACCCCCCCCCGTTTTTTTACAACCTCGCACATTACAAGTTTGTTGTCGTCAAAACAGTGTAATATACCCATGATATTGCTATATTTTCTGGAGAAGTGATATTATGGTCACATAAAAACATAACAATCATGCCGTTTTCAATATTTTATTCTGAATAATTTAAGGTGAAATTTTTTGGGAATTTTAGGCATATTTTCATCTCAATTTAAGTATGGAGCTATAGGTCCATCACGGACAGTGTGGATGACGTTTATGTTTTCTAACGTACAGTCATTGTTCTGAGAAGACCTCTAGCGATCTTTGCGTCAATAACGTGTGTAGGACCCACGTGATCGGATCACTGACTCAACCCTACGTCTCATAGACCCTGTAAGCCGTCGTATGCGTTGCTGTGGCAGGTTGAACCCCCTCGAGCACGTTTGGGACATGTTGGGACGACAAATTGCGAAGATGGTCCCTCCAATAGCCAATCTGGATGAATTGGAACGTGCATTACATCGGGAATGGAACAACCTGCCACAGCAACGCATACGACGGCTTACAGGGTCTATGAGACGTAGGGTTGAGTCAGTGATCCGATCACGTGGGTCCTACACACGTTATTGACGCAAAGATCGCTAGAGGTCTTCTCAGAACAATGACTGTACGTTAGAAAACATAAACGTCATCCACACTGTCCGTGATGGACCTATAGCTCCATACTTAAATTGAGGTGAAAATATGCCTAAAATTCCCAAAAAATTTCACCTTAAATTATTCAGAATAAAATATTGAAAACGGCATGATTGTTATGTTTTTATGTGACCATAATATCACCTCTCCAGAAAATATAGCAATATCATGGGTATATTACACTGTTTTGACGACAACAAACTTGTAATGTGCGAGGTTGTAAAAAAACGGGGGGGGTGCTTAACTTAATTCTTTGTGTATATATATATGTATATATACACATATGGGATACATCTGTGCATGAGAGAGAGCAGTTTACTTTGGAAGAATTCACAGGAAGAGTTGATGTCAGAGGCAGTAGATATGGGATGATCAGCCTGTTTGCAACTGCAGACCGACAACACAGCTGACTCCGCACGTGAAAAAGTTGAATGCCTCAACTCTGTTTGCCGCAAAATATTGTGTCCCAAACCCATCTCTCTCTGTACCCACCTTACCCAGTCGAACCCAACTATTCCTGGACTCAATGTGTCAACTACTACTCCTGGAATTCAAATACTATGGTCAATGTGTCCTTCTCTCCTGACAAGGTGGAGAAGATTCTGCTAAACCTCGATTCTGATTCTGCAACTGGACCAGACGGAATCAGCCCACGGGTCCTAAAATCTTGCTCTGCTGCTCTTTCACACCCTATCTCTGTTCTATTCACGCTCTCTTTTGCTCAAAGTCATCTGCCAGCATCTTGGAAATCAGCCAACATTACCGCTTTATACAAAAAATGTGCAAAAACTTATCCTTGCAACTACAGACCAATCAGCCTTCTCCCAATTATCAGCAAAGTCATGGAATCCATCATCGCTTCTGATATCAAATCCTTCCTCTTCTCCAATGGCTTGATATTTGATCATCAATTTGGATTCAGACCAGGTTATTGTACTCTGGATATGCTGCTTGTGCTGTCTCAACAATGGATGAAGGCCCTCAACGCCAAACAGGAAATCAGAGTCGTCTCCCTTGACATAGCTCGTGCCTTTGATACAGTCTGACACCGCGCAATGCTTACCAAACTCTCCTCCGATGGTATCCATGGAAATCTCCATGCATGGCTTGCGGACTTCCTTTCCGGTCACAGTCAACATGTGGCCCTGAATGGAATTCTCTCATCTCCCTTTCCTGTTCAGGCTGGAGTTCCCCAAGGCAGAGTTCTTGGCCTTATGCTTTTTCTGGTCTTCATCAACGATCTGTCCGACTCTCTAGAAAAGCGTCTCTATCTCTTTGCTGATGACTCCACTCTCTGCCGCTCCATTCCTCATCCCTCAGATTGGCAGTCTGCAGCCTCCTCACTCTCTGCAGACCGGACAACATCACAAACTGGTCAAACAAGTGGAACATGTCTTTCAATCTTGACAAATCTCACACTCTCACTATGTCTCTCTGAAAAGACAGTCGGGAAACCCTCCCCTCTGCTTTCTCAACAATCCTCTTGAAGAAGTGCTGTCACTCAAGCTTTTGGGTCTCACTTTCAGCCATGATCTTTCCTGGGAAAACCACATTTCCAAGCTGGCCTCCAAAGCCAGTCACAGACTGGGCATCCTTCGTCGTGTGAAGTCCTTCCTTGGCACACCTGAGCTCCTCACCACATACAAGGCTTTCATCCGTGGTTCAATGGAATACTGCTCTCCACTCTGGGCCGATGCTCCTGCCTCACACCTAGCTCGGCTTCACGCTGTAGAAACCAAAGCTTTCAGGATCATTGGTATCTTCCGCGATGAAGCTGAGTCTGAGGGCCTTTCACTCTCTCACCGCAGGCAGGTTGTTGGTCTTTCTGGCTTCTACTGACACCTCTCTGACCTAGCTCCCTCAGTTCTGTCTGTGCTCTGTCCCCCAAATATTCCTGCAGGATGCACAAGTACTGCCAGCAACCCTCTTCTGGTGAAACTGCCAAAATCAAGACTCTCTGCTCACCTTCACTCCTTCATTCCTCTTTTCCCCCGCCTCTGGAACAAACTCCCTCACTCTCTTCAATACCACTCCTCCCTCCAGGTCTTTAAAATGGCTGTTCACCACCATCTCTTATTTTCCCCCATCCTAAACCTTGATCTTTTCTACCCCCGTCAATACACCCCAAATCAACATCTTTCAATCTCCGACTTCATTCCTGAAATTCCTTGTCTTGTAAATTTGTTTTGTACTGTTTTATTTGTACGTTTATGTTTTTTGTGTTTTATGTGCTGATATGTGTTTGATGTGCTCGCTCTTACACGAGCCTCGATCTTGTATACAAAAAAAAAATTCTTTCGAATTTTACTTTCTGTGCTTTCAGTTTACCAAATGCATAAACAAGTCCCTTCAGGTGAATGTTTGCAATGTCATGTTCTATTGACAAGGTGGACAGCCCAACAAGTGTTTGTTGCATCATTGAGGAAGAATGTATGTTTTGATCAACTTTAGCTTGGATAAGCTTAACTCGCCATTGGTCACAGAAACAGGGAGGAAGGGAGAAGAGGATACGGAGAGCAATAAATGTGTTGAGGACAGTATCTGGAGGTTATTTTCAAGACAAGATGTTCAAGTTCAAGGATGTTCAAGTCAAGAACAAGGATGTTCAAGACATCGTGTGGTCATGCCAATATTACAAGACAACTTGCAATGACTCGCTATTCATTTGAGGTCCCCAACAAATTATTCTTACACCGAATGTGCCGATTGCCGAGATTTCTCTCCGCCAGATAACTCAGCCCCTTTCCCTATTTTTACCTTGCGATCTTGCGCCATTGGTTCTCCCCCGGGCTGCTTGAGCCAATGGCACGCCCACACCTACTGGCAGTTTTCAGGTGGCGTTTGGGGTTCTTACTTCAATATAGGGGCTGACAGGATGGCCGAAACCTGGAGGTGCGCACACTCGCCTCTAAGCAGGGTAACCTGGGCTAGAATTCCGACCATGGTATAAACTGCCATCTGAGTGTTTCACAGGCAGGGTGATTCAACAGTGTGCGTGCCGTCCCTCGGATGGATGTTAAATGAGCGTCCCGACGAGTAGGCAAGCCATCGCCGGCACCATGGCCAAATTCCTGCCCCAACCAGCAGAGGGCACTGCATCAGCATTACAGCCACGCCCGCAGCCAATGATGCTGCTCATATAAATGAAGAACTTAAATGCACGATCATGGGTCATACTTCTTACGTCAACGGGGTGAGGAGGGTTAGTTTCACCTGGCGTGTGGAGCTGGCCACGATTCATATAAGGAAAATCACATCGACTGTTTGTTTACTTGTGTAATTTCATGAAACGTTCTTTAATTCATTTTTGCCGCCCCATAATTTAACCACTCCAGACGACCGCCTATTTTGCCTAATGATTGCACCGGCCTTTCCTTTAGCCGTGTCATGGTTCGTGTCAATGTCAATAGCTTCAGGCTGTGCAGGACATGATTTCTTCTGGGAACTGGATCGAAATCCTGAGTTTGACATTGAATACATTTTCTGATATCCATCGCCAACATTTGATTGGCTTATTCTTGTAAACACGGACCTTTTCTGGGCAATTGTAAAACATGTTAAAGGCTGAATTTCACAAAAATTCAAATTTCCCTCGGGGCATAAGACAAACCAAACCACAATGGGCACCCGACCAATAATGGAACGTCAATAAACTGATGATATACCATTCTTCTACAGCGGTCGATTCTGGCTATAGACCCGCTCAGGTCCGTCATTTATTATAATAAATTAAATAAGTTATTGTCCATGATTTTGGAGTTGATAAACCATACTTTGGAAAAAAACAAGTGAGTAAATGCTGAGGTGCTGGAAAAAATGTGGGTAAACACCGTCTTTATATATGGAATGCTGTCAGACCCCAACATTTGCAGGGGATGCGTTCCTGGAAAATGGCACTAATGTCGAATCTGCGAAAGCCAGGACATTGTTTCAATGGGAAAATGGGGAGAGAGGTTCCAGGCGGTTCGTGATTTTTTGGAAAAATCAAAAATCCCGTGAAAAACTGCACGAATCGCAAGGCACAGGGCCACGAATATCAAAGCAGGACAGACAAACCACGAATACGCCCGCGAAAAGAATGTCGAATCGTGTGGTGGAGGATGGTTTAGCGCATGCTTTATGCATGTGGGAAATATGCTTTTAGATGGTTTTGCGCATGCTCAAAATTTGGTGTGGGGAATATGCTTTTAGAACTATTATGTGCACAGCTGGTGGGAAATGGTTTATGCGTGGCAGAAAGTGTTTTATGCATGACATCACTGTGTAAGATGCTTTTAGAACTATTATGTGCACAGCTGGTAGTAAATTGTTTATGCATGGCTGGAAGTGGTTTTATGTGTGATGTGTGGAGGATGTTTGTGGAAGTTCTATGCGAAGCTGGTGGGAGGTGATTTTTTGGGACCGCGAAAAAACCGCGAATACACGAAGCGCAGGGCCGCAAATGTCGAAGCAGATCAAATGTCGAAGCAGATCGCGTTTTATCAACCGCGAATACGCGGGGTCCGCGGATGTTGGGACCATGAACGTCGAGGTCCGACAGTACTGTTGAACTCCGTGATGATCCATTTGAAAGGTTCAGAATTTTCCACCAGTGAGTAAAAGGTAATTATAGGGGATTATCTGCCGCCTGTCTGGCAGCTAATTGACGCATCAATAGGTTTGTGGTTTTGGAAAAACACATGTCAAACAGAAATGTGAAAGTTGTTGTATAATGGCATATTTCCTACGATGATGGTTTTTTGATGAGGATAATTCATTTTTTAGATAGAAAGTGCTCTGAGCTGTTTGGTATCTCCACTGACAGGTAATGTCTGATCAATGTCTCGAGCACACCAAATGTTGAGGTTTTTTGAGTTTCAACGTTTGAACAAGAAAAAATAATTAGATTGACATTAGGAGGTATGATATCTTCCAGTTGCAGACAAGCTCATGCCACAATAGTCTGTGCAAATAACATCTTTATTCTCATTATCTCCTTCTATGGGGAAGATGTTTATGAATAAGTCAACACGAGTTGGCTAGCTTTGAATGCTTTACCTTCACAATAGAGATTTGAATCTCATGCGCTAATTTGTTTATTGCATACCAATGCCTTTATTTTCTGTTTTAAATCTCTGCAGTGTCTCCTTCGTACGTCTTCTTAAACGCCCTTCAATGACTGAACAAATGTTGGCTGCTGGCCGGGCATCAATTATTCAGATAGGAATTCAGCCAATCAAATTTTACTTGTCACATCACTTACATTTCACGGTTGACCACAGTGTAGTTGATGGATAGCAAAGTGAAAAATTGTGAGTCAAGTATAAATGCTTTCAAGTAACAACTACAGTTCTGATTTTTGCAGATTACTTGAATGAAAAATTGATGGTTGCATTTTTCAAAGAATTTCTTGCAATAACAACAACAATACTAGAATGACACACGGTAGAGCACATTCCGCCGCCAGGCTGAACAGTTTACGGTTTTGTATCCCACTGATAGGCCGAATCTGGATTCAGACCTGAGCCAAAATCTAATCAGCTTGGTCTTGTCACTTAACTCATCCACCAAATTTTGTCAACCGATGCCACAACTTCTTGAAATATCTTACTATATACAGTTTTTGGCCCCATCTCTCAATGGTGAAGAATCACATGAAATCACTGGTTGGGGCAGCTATCCTGCTCCTGAATGTTTTTTTTTTAATTCTTGAATTGATTCTTCACTATTAAGAGATATGGACAAAAACGATATCTCATAAAATTGTGGACAAAGTATCACAAAACTTAGTGGATGAGTTTGGCAGGTGACAATAACTATCCGTTTAAAGTTTGGTTCATGCCCCGATCCAGATCCGGTCTATCAGTAGGATACAAAATGTAAACTGTTCACATGGCAGAGGTATGCTCTCTACTGAGTGCCGTTCTAGTTTCAGATTGTGACCTAATTAACAAAAACACCTTTTTGATCATAACAAATATTTTCTTCTGATTTTTCATGATGTAGTGTTTTATGGTTAGATTGAAGATAGGGACACATTTCCTTCATTTACACTCTGCCCCTAAATGTTGAGGGTCAAGGTCATATGGCAGTCCAAAAAGAATATGGCCATAATTGGATCATGGGACAAGAGTAATTTGCAGATTATCGCCTTCGCGATCTTTTTGTGATCACAGATTATCTAGTTCCGTTTTTCCTTTCGTAATGGTTTTAATCTGGAGTGACGACGGATCTAATTTTCTGTAAACTCAACCGAAAACGTTTGAGAAGAGTTCATTCATTCACTAAATTCCAGTGAGAATTGTTAAAATGATGGCCTTGCAACAAATCTGAAACAAGAAGTAAATAAGAAGGTAAGTACGACTCTTGTTTGGGGCCGATTTACTACATATCCGCAAAAGGTAGGACATTTCATCTTTGGACTTTGCCTTCTCGAGAAGAGCCTTTTTCCCAGTAAGACCCTTCTCCAGAAGTCAGTCTTCAGCAAGTGCAAGACCACATTGGCCCTGCTGACTAAGATAAATTGTGTAGTTACGTTGTGACACTCGCATTCCTCTGCTTCTAATGAGTAGAACTTCAATTAACACTATAGTTATATGCCACAGATGTAGTCATCCTTTCTTATTTATTAATTAAGTTATCTTTCAGAGAACTGTGTGACTGAGTTTTTTTTAACTTACTAGGGGGCCCTATTTGTTGGTCCATTGGCCCAAATTTTCATTGGCATTCACAGCCTTGTCGCATACCTCCCTGCCTGCTGTACTGCTTGAGCATTCGCTTGCCTTTCACCAAGCCCAGATGTGCAGTGGGCCAGAGCAGGGAGGCATGGGTTTGGGGGAGAGGGGTATTTTCTGTTCGTTATTATTATTATTGCCAAATTATATCAATACTAGGGATGCGCACGGGTGGGAGGCCAGAAGCAAACAGACAATGCAGAAACGGCGAATGTTAAAGCATGAAACCAATAAATTCTACATTCCTGTAGCACCTTCAGTCGCACGTCAGACACGGACAGCAAGTTCGTGAAGGACTTCCATGAAAAACGTACCCGTTCGCAAACAAACAGGTACGTGTGTTCCATTCCCAGTCAATGGCGAATCTGCATATGGCGATCCACGAATTTCACGTTTAGAACGTAAAATCGTCACTGCATTTCATCATTCACTTGAACTCGATATCTCTTTTTTCATTCCAAATAGCATAACTCCAATCACCAATTAAATAACATTAATATAAAAAATAATCTTTTAACAACATTCGTGACAAAAACAAATATTTAAATCCTGATGTGAAGTTCCATACGGTTGGGTGAATACAATTACGAATTCAACATCGTACTTGTATTCACTCAATTTCAATCATCAATTGATACTTTAACAAAACGATTAACACGATTAACGTTTAACGATTTAACATTACTATTAAATGACAGTTGTATTGGGATATTATCAAACCCACGCATTGCCGTCATCTGTCCACTTCCGCATTCGCGGCAGGTGCATAATTCTCATCAAAATCTAAACAGTATTTGTAGAGTTTCAATAAAAGCCACATCACTGTTCATATCGGTCAATTTTATTCCATAGTGTTTGGCAAAACTGGAAAATTGGAAAAACAATATAGCCTATTTTACTCCAGGGAGTCCCCAGATTACCCATCCAAAATATTGTGCGGTTTTGAGATTAAAGGATGACCCCCCTCATAGGTAGTTGCACCACAACATGTAGCCTCGCTTTTTTTTTTTTTTTTTTTTTTTTGTATACAAGATCGAGGCTCGTGAAAGAGCGAACATTAATCACAAAGAAAGACAAACCGACACATAAAACAAATAACATCGGGAGCGGTAGACAAGATGGGGAGAGAGGGGGAAGGACACACACAACATTTGAGAGCAGGGACCGAGAGACATGGAGACATCGAGAGATCTGTGGGAGGGAGATGGCTTTTGGGGGGTAGGCATGGGAAGGGGGGGGGGAGAGGTATAAAGCATATGGACACTGCCAGGACTTCCAGGAAAGAAGTTGGAATTTCAAACAAGGTGGATCTGGGGTGAATTCGTGGGGGTAGAAAAGATCAAGGTTTTGGATGGGGGAAGATAAGAGATGGTGGTGAACAGCTGTTTTAAAGACCTGGAGGGAGGAGTGGGATTGAAGGGAGTGTGGGAGTTTGTTCCAGAGACGTTCACATTCTTCCGGTTCACAAGACGTTGTTGTGGATGAGTCTTCCGGTTCACAAGACGTTGTTGTGGAGGAGTCTTCCGGTTCTCAAGACGTTGTTGTGGAGGAGTCTTCCGGTTCACAAGACGTTCTTGTGGAGGAGTCTTTCGGTTTACAAGACGTTCTTGTGGAGGAGTCTTCTGGTTCGCAAGACGTTGTTGTGGATGAGACTTATGGTTCACAAGACGTTGTTGTGGATGAGACTTATGGTTCACAAGACGTTGTTGTGGAGGAGTCTTCCGGTTCACAAGACGTTGTTGTGGAGGAGTCTTCCAGTTCACAAGACGTTGTTGTGGAACAGTCTACCAGTTCACAAGACGTTGTTGTGGAGGAGTCTTCCGGTTCACAAGACGTTGTTGTGGAGGAGTCTTCCGGTTCACAAGACATTGTTTTGTGTAGGATTCTTCCGGTTCTAGACGTTGTGGATGTCTGGATGTGTCTGTGGAGTCTGGGAGAAAAGAGGAATGAAAGAGTGAAGGTGAGCAGAGAGCCGAGATTTCGGCAGTTTAACCATCAGAGGGTTGCTGGCAGATCTTGTGCGACCTGTAGGAATATTTGGGGGACAAAGCACAGAGAGAGCTGGGGGAGCAAGGCCTGAGAGGAGTCGGTAGAAGACAGAAAGACCACCTACCTACCTGCCTGCGGTGAGTGAGTGAAAGGCCCTCAGAGATAGCTTCATCGCGGGAGATTCCAATGATTCTGAAAGCTTTGGTTTCAACAGCGTGAAGCCGAGCTAGGTGTGAGGCAGGAGCACCAGCCCAAAGGGGAGAACAGTATTCCATTGAGCTGCGGATGCCTTGTATGTGGTGAGGAGCTCAGGTGTGCCAAGGAAGGACTTCGCACAATGGAGGATGCCCAGTCGGCGACTGGCTTTGGAGGCCAGCTTGGAAATGTGGTTTTCCCAAGAAAGATCATGGCAGATAGTGAGACCCAAAAGCTTGAGCGACAGAACTTCTTGGAGAGGATTGTTGAGAAAGTAGATGGGAGGGTTGTCCAGTCGATCTTTTCGGAGAGACATAGTAAGAGTGTGAGATTTGTCAGGATTGAAAGACATGTTCCACTTGTTTGACCAGTCTGTGATTTTGCACAGGTCTTCAGAGAGAGGAGGCTGCAGACTGCCGATCTGAGGGAAGAGGAATGGAGCGGCAGAGAGTGGAGTCATCAGCAAAGAGATAGAGAGGATTTTCCAGAGAGTCGGAGAGATAATTGATAAAGACCAGAAAAAGCACAGGGCCCAGCACACTGCCTTGGGGAACTCCAGCCTGAACAGGAAGGGGAGATGAGAGAAATCCATTCAGGGCCACACGTTGATAATGACCAGAGAGGAAGTCCGCAAGCCATGCATGGAGATTTCCATGGATACCATAGGAGGAGAGTTTGGTGAGCAGAGCTGGGTGCCAGACCGTATCGAAGGCACGTGATATGTCAAGGGAGACAGCTCTGATTTCCTGTTTGGCATTGAGGACCTCCATCCAATGTTGAGACAGCAGAAGCAGCATGTCCAGAGTAGAGTGACCTGGTCTGAAACCAAATTGATGATCAGAGATCAAGCCATTGGAGAAGAGGAAAGATTTCATATCCGAAGCAATGAAGGATTCCATGACTTTGCTGATAATTGGGAGCAGGCTGATTGGTCTGTAGTTGCAAGGATCTGTTTTTGCACCTTTTTTGTGCAAAGCGGTGATGTTGGCTGATTTCCAAGCAGATGGCAGTTGACCTTGAGCAAAAGAGAGGGTGAAGAGAACAGAGAGAGGGTGAGATAGAGCAGCAGAGCAGGATTTTAGGACCTGTGGGCTGATGCCGTTTGGTCCAGTTGCAGAATCAGAGTCGAAATTAGACAAAAACTCCTCCACCTTGTCAGGAGAGAAGGACACAGAGTCCAGGAGCAGTTGGGTTCGACTGGGAAAGGTGGGAACAGAGAGAGATGGGTTTGGGGCTAAAGATTTTGAGGCAAACACAGAGTTGAGGCATTCGGCGTTGTCACATGCGATGTCAACTGTGTGGCCATTTGAGGTAAGGGACGGGATGGAGGGGGAACAAACACCAGAAACGGATTTGACCAGACGCCACCAGGATTTGGAGGAAGAAGACAGGACAGACTTTAGTTTTGTTATTTCTTAGTAAATGTAAGCGTAGTCTCCTTTCCTGTGTTAGTTTGCGTTGAGCAGGCCAGTGAGTTAGGTGTTCTTTGGGCTGGAATGCCAAGTGCTAGGCCTGGAACAAGTCTGGCAGGCCAAAGGGAGGAGCTGCAGGGGAGTGGCCGGTAAGTGGTGAGCAGCCAATCGGAGCTCAAGGGGCGTGGCCCACAACGGCAGCGAGAGGAGGGGCTTGCAACATTCGGGTAAGACTCTGGGGTGGGGCCATAACACACCACCACGCACACTCCCCCCCCCCCCCCCATCCCCCCCGCCTCAGTCGGAGTCGGAGTATCAGAGAGCGTTGTGAGACAGTTGGAGAGGGAGTGCCCAGTGAACGAGTCAGAGCTGGGAGAGATGTGGTGGTACAGTGAGAGTGTGCCCGAGTTCATGGTTTGAGAGCGTTGTGAGCCCGGTGAGAAAGAGACGTGTAGCCACGAGTGAATTTGGTTGCTTGTTTTCAGCATTTCTGTACACGAACTCTCCCTGTGCCCTGCGCTCTGCGGCTGTGAATAACGCGCTCGTGAGGATGATCCATTCCGGGCCACAGACGCACGGTCTCCCTGCCTGCGCTCCCAGCACACGTGCCACGAACATCCGAGGGCCACGCCCGGCAAGCTGTCCGGGACCGACCGGCGCCAGGACGCGTTTGGAGTGCGTACTGTCCTTCCTTCTTTTCCCTGCGTGAGTGAGTGGGCCCTTGTCTGGGAATTTAGGTTAAGACTGATTAAGCCTTCTCTGTGTCTCTTCGCCTTGAATAGTTGTAAATAAAGCTGTTCTTTCTTCCATTTGACCGTTCCCGTCATTTCCATCTATTGGCCTAGCATCGCACAAATAAAACCGCTCGAATCGGGTTCAATAAAAGTAACGGCACGATTCACGTGATACACAAACTGCTCGGGCATATTCAATTAGCGTGGCTTGTGCGAGGTCCAGTCACCATTTTCGTGGCAGCGTGGGTGTGGAATCGACCTGATACCCTTCCGCACTCTCGCTACGGGAGTGGCGGCTCGGCCTCGTGGACTCGAAGACCCGAGGGAGAAAGGGGGTTTAACCCCCCCCCCCTCTGTACGTCGACGGGCTTCGAGAGATCCACAACAAATTGGCGTCTGGGAGTGGGATAAGTGGACCTAGAGTGCGCTTCATGCACTCAAAATTACGAGCGCACAAAATTTAGTGTAAAATCAAATTTATATTCATACGATAGCTGGTCAAGATGGTCAAATGCCGGTGGGAATAATAGATGAAAAAGAACTAATGACCCAGGACCAACAGGAGGAGTTGGTAGTGGAGGAAGCCGAAGAGGGGGTGGCAGCAGGGGTAGAAAATGGCGGCACCTCGCACGTGGCGGCGGGAGCCGAGCCCGCAGCGCCAATACATATGGGCCTTCTTATGGCGCAAATGATGGCGTATATGGAAAAGATGAGTGAGAAAGCCACCAGGGAAATGAGAGAAATGAAGGGTGAATTGAAGGAAACATTGGATACCGAGGGGGACAAATCAGGAAGAGAAATGAAAGAATTGGGGGACAATTCAAGAAGGGAAATGAAAGAATTGGGGGACAAATCCACCCGGGAAATGAAAGAAATGAAGGAGGAGTTGGAAAACAAGATGGGTGGTCAAATGGAAAAATTGGGGGAAGAAATAAAGGAATCCAGGTATGACATGCAGAAGATGAGGGCAGAGTCGAGAAAGGACATGAAAAAGGCAGGGGAGGAGATTGGGCGCAGGTTGAGCGGGAAGGTCGGGGTGGTACGCAACGAGGTGAAGCGATACGGGGAACGCATGGGGAGCGAGCTAGAGCAGAGGACAGCCAAATTGATGGGGGAAATGGGAGTAGCGACGCGAGAGGAAATTGTAGAGGAGCCGACGATCGTCGCATTGGAAAATAAAATTTTGGGGGCGCCGGCGAAGGCTGAATTGTAAAAAGAAGTTTTAGGGGCGCCGACGATCGTCGTGGTAGAAAAAGAAATAATTGGGGCTAAAGAGACAGAAGAGACAGGGAGCAAATCACGGGAGAAGGTAATGGAACATGTACAAAGTTCGTGTTTGCACCGTGATGCCGTGCTTGCTAACTCAATAAAAAGTTTGCAGGTGCTGGCGGAGAAGGAGGGCCCCGAGGTGAGTAGCGCAAATGGCGGGAATGTGTTTGGCGCGAACGGGTGCTCGGCTCGCTTGGGAGAGAGGCGAGACCCGGGCGTTCGCGAAAGGCCCATTGTGCGGTGTGCGAGTGATACTGGTACGGAGCGCGTGGAGGGAGAGAGTGGTATGCGGTATGAGAGAGAGTGCGTACCCGAGTGTGTGGAGGAGTGCACACCAGAGTGTGAAACAGAGTGTGAAACAGAGTGTGCACCGGAGTGTGCGAGGGTTGAGTGTGCAAAAGCGGAGTGTGCACCGGAGTGTGCGATGGCCGAGTGTGCACCGGAGTGTGCAAAGGCCGAGGGTGTAAGAGAGGAATGCACACCAGAGTGTGTGCGGGAAGAGTGTGCACTGGAGAGTGAGGAAGAATACACACCGGAGTGTGTGTGGGAGGAGTGTGCACCGGAGTGCACACAGGAGTGTGGAAGAGAAAAGTGTGCACCAGAGTGTGAGGGAGAATGCACACCGGAGTGTGTGTGGGAAGAGTGTGCACCGGAGTGTGCGATACTGGAGTGCGAGGAAGAATGCACAACGTAGTGTGTGGGGGGGCGCGCATGCGCCTGGTTGTGTGGTAACGGAGTGTGGGGGGGGGGGGGGCGCATGTGCGCCTGGGTCGCGCGTGGTGAGGACGCGGCTCATGCATCGACACCAACCGGGGTAGCGTTTAGCGGGATGAGTAGCGTACGCGAGCCCCCCGGTGAGTTGTGTGCTGCAGGGACTGGAGCAGATTGGGCGTCCTCCCCATTTCTTCCCCCTTCCAACTCTCACCTCCATCTCCCCCAACCTTCTGCCTCGCTCTTCCCCCTCCTCAAATAACACCTTATTATGCCTCACCCAATCACCATCAAACCTTTTGTCCGCCCCATCCTTCCCTTTCTCGGAGCTATTCTGAAATCTTTGACACACCTTCAACAGCTCTCCCTACCTCTTCCACCTCTTCCACCTCTTCCACATCTTACCCTACCCCTCCTCCCCCTGTTCTGTATCCGATGCTCCCCCTTCCTCTTCATTAACGGTATAGACCTCAAACATCCGGGGCCTTCGTTCAAACTTAACTGATCTCTCCATACAGGTTGCTTCTGACAAACCAGACGTGATCTGCTTAACAGAAACTTTCCTCCTTCATGATGTCTCTGATTCCTTCGTATCTCTCCCGAGTTACTCCCTCCTGCGGTATGATAGACCTGAGCCTCGTCCTGGAGGTGTGGTTGCTATCTTTATCAAAAACCCTCTTCCTCACTCGCCATGCACTGCACTCTCTCCACCTCACCCCCAGGAATACCTCTGGCTACGGCTTCCCCTTTGCTCCCACCTCTTGTTCATATGTGTGTTGTACCGTCCACCAAACAGTGATGACTCCATGTACACCTCGCTGTCTGATAATATGGACCAACTTTATCTACTCATCCCAACTCTCTCTTCCTCATATGTGGTGATTTCAATTATCACCATGCCAGTTGGCTGGGTGTGGGTACCTCTCCCACCAGCCATGGCTCCTCAGCAAAGGACTTTTGCGACTCACTGGGACTGACATAATCTGTCAATTTCCCAACCCGGATCTCAGTCAACGGAGCATCATCTCTTCTGGACTTGGTTATGACCAACTTCCCTGAAAATGTCTGCTGCTCTTCTTCTGCTCCAATCGGATCATCTGATCATGTGCTTGTTAAAGTGGACATCTCTCTGACCATTCTCAGGGAGCCTGCTCAGCGTCGACGAGTCTGGCATTTCACTCAGGCCAACTGGCATGGTCTTCAAGCAGCCATCAATCATCTGGACTGGTCTCCCATCTCTACCACCTCTGACATCAACTCATCCTGGGAATTCTTCCAAAGTAAATTGCTCTCTCTCTCATGCACAGATTTATCCCATCTCGTCTTCAGTTGTCATACCCTTCCTCCCATCCATGGTACACGGAATCTTGTGGTGAGGCTGTTGCCCAGAAACAACTTGCCTTCGTCTCCTGCAAAGCAAATCCAATGGAAGGAAATCTCATTTCCTTTCACAAAGCCCAAAACAAGTGTGTGTCCACCCTCAGGAGAGCCAGGAAACAATATCTCTCCGTTCTCAAGACCGAACTCTCTTATCTGTCTCCCTCTTACAAATCCTGGTAGCATCTGGTCAAATCTGTTTCTGTTGTTTGTTCCCCCTCCATCCCCTCCCTTACCTCAAACGGCTACACAGCTGACTCCGCACGTGAAAAAGCTGAATGAATCAACTCTGTGTTTGCCTCTAAATCTTGTGTCCCAAACCCATCCCTCTCTGTACCCGCCGTACCCAGTCGTACCCAGCTCTCCTGGACTCCGTGTCCTTTCCTCCTGACAAGGTGGAAAAGTTTCTTTCAACGCTCGACTCTGAATCTGCAACTGGACCTGATGGCATCAGCCCACGGGTCCTAAAATCCTGTTCTTCCGCTCTTTCACTCCCTCTCTCTGTTCTCTTCACCCTCTCTTTTGCTCAAGGTCAACTGCCATCTGCTTGGAAATCAGCCAACATCACCGCTTTACACAAAAAAGGTGCAAAAACAGATCCTAGCAACTACAGACCAATCAGCCTTCCCCCAATAATTTATCAGCAAAGTCATGGAATCCATCATTGCTTCGGATATGAAATCTTTCCTCTTCTCCAAATGGCTTGATCTCTGATCATCAATTTGGATTCAGACCAGGTCATTCTACTCTGGACATGCTGCTTCTGCTGTCTCAACCATGGATGGAGGTCCTCAATGCCAAACAGGAAATTAGAGCTGTCTCCCTCGACATATCACGTACCTTCGATACGGTCTGGCACCCCGCTCTGCTCACCAAACTCTCCTCCTTTGTTATCCATGGAAATCTCCACGCATGGCTGGTGGACTTCCTCTCTAGTCGTAGTCAACGTGTGGCCCTGAATGGGTTTCTCTCATCTCCTCTTCCTGTTCAGGCTGGAGTTCCCCAAGGCAGTGTTCTGGGCCCTGTGCTTTTTCTGGTCTTCATCAATGATCTCTCTGACTCTTTTGAAAATCCTCTCTATCTCTTTGCTGATGACTCCACTCTCTGCCGCTCCATTCCTCATCCCTCAGATCGGCAGTCTGCAGCTTCCTCACTCTCTGCAGACCTGGACAAAATCACAGACTGGGCAAACAAGTGGAACATGTCTTTCAATCCTGACAAATCTCACACTCTTACGATGTCTCTCCGAAAAGACCGACTGGACAACCCTCCCATCTACTTTCTGAATAATCCTCTCCAAGAAGTTCTGTCACTCAAGCTTTTGGGTCTCACTATCTTCCACGATCTTTCCTGGGAAAACCACATTTCCAAGCTGGCCTCCAAAGCCAGTCGCCGACTGGGCATCCTATGTCATGCGAAGTCCTTCCTTGGCACACTTGAGCTCCTCACCACATACAAGGCTTTCATCCTTAGCTCAATGGAGTACTGCTCTCCCCTCTAGGGCTGGTGATCCTACCTCACACCTAGCTCGTCTTCACGCTGTTGAAACCAAAGCATTCAGAATCATTGGAATCTCCCGCGATGACGCTTTCTCCGATGGCCTTTCACTTACTAACCGCAGGCAGGTTGGTGGTCTTTCCGTCTTCTACCGACTCCTCTCCGGCCTTACTCCCCCAGCTCTCTCTGGGCTCTGTCCCCCAAATATTCCTCCAGGTCGCACAATATCTGCTTGCAACCCTCTTATGGTTAAACTGCCAAAATCAAGACTCTCTGCTCACCTTCACTCCTTCATTCCTCTTTACTCCTGCCTCTGGAACAAACTCCCTCACTCTCTTCAATCCCACTCCTCCCTCCAGGTCTTTAAATCAGCTGTTCACCACCATCACTTCTCTTCCCCAATCCAAAACCTTGATCTTTTCTACCCCCGCTAATTCACCCCAAATCCACTTTTTTTAGGTGCCGACTTCTTTCCTGGAAGTCCTTGGTGTCCTTTCGTTTTATACCTATCCTGCCTCCCCCCAGGCCCTCTCCCTCCCACACATCTCCCGATGTCCCTGCTCTCAAATGTTGTGTTTGTGTGCTTCCTCCCCTTCTCTCCCCATCTTGTCGACCGCTCCCCTTTTTATATACTTTGTTTGCTTGTTTGTTTGATTTGTTTGTTTGATAAATGTTAGCTCTTTCACGAGCCTCGACTCTGTATACAAAAAAAAAAGGAAAAAAAAAAGTTAAGTTCTGTGCTTGTAAATATAAGAATGTGCCCACCGGCTATGTGTGTAGTTTGAAAATTCCGGAAATACTTGGGTAGGTGTGGGTGTGAATCTGTTACAGTAGCTGCTCATCACATTAGGGGGGACATATCTAGTGTTAAAAATGTCGCACACATGGGTCAGAATAAATGCTAGGGGGATTACACCTATGTGTCACATTTAAAAGTAATGGTAAATTTGCATGCCAGGCTCTACCGGTAGTTCCACTGTTGGGGTCGACTCGGGCCGAGTCTGGTGAGAGAGGGGGGTAGTGTTGCGGTTTTGAGAATAAAGGATGACACCCCCTCGTAGGTAGTTGCACCACAACATGTAGCCTCGCTTTAGTTTAGTTATTTCTTAGTAAATGTAAGCGTAGTCTCCTTTCCTGTGTTAGTTTGCGTTGAGCAGGCCAGTGAGTTAGGTGTTCTTTGGGCTGGAATGCCAAGTGCTAGGCCTGGAACAAGTCTGGCAGGCCAAAGGGAGGAGCTGCAGGGGAGTGGCCGGTAAGCGGTGAGCAGCCAATCGGAGCTCAAGGGGCGTGGCCCACAACGGCAGCGAGAGGAGGGGCTTGCAACATTCGGGTAAGACTCTGGGGCGGGGCCATAACACACCACCACGCACACTCCCCCCCCCCCCACCCCCCCCCCCCACCCCGCCTCAGTCGGAGTCGGAGTATCAGAGAGCGTTGTGAGACAGTTGGAGAGGGAGTGCCCCAGTGAACGAGTCAGAGCTGGGAGAGATGTGGTGGTAAAGTGAGAGTGTGCCCGAGTTCGTGGTTTGAGAGCATTGTGAGCCCAGTGAGAAAGAGACGTGTAGCCACGAGTGAATTATGTTGCTTGTTATAAGCCCTTTCTGTACACGAACTCTCCCTGTGCCCTGCGGCTGTGAATAACGTGCTCGTGAGGATGATCCATTCTGGGCCACAGACGCACGGTCTCACTGCCTGCGCTCCCAGCACACGTGCTGCGAACATCTGAGGGCCACGCCCGGCGAGCTGTCCGGGAGCGACCGGTGCCAGGACGCATTTGGAGCGCGAAATGTCCTTCCTTCTTTTCCCTGCGTGAGCGAGTGGGCCCTTGTCCGGGAATAGGTTAAGACTGATTAAGTCTGCTCTGTGTCTCTTCGTCTTGTATAGTTGTAAATAAACCTGTTCTTTCTTCCACTTGACCGTTCCCGTCATTTCAATCTATTGGCCAAGCATCGCACGAATAAAACCGCTCGAATCAGGTTCAATAAAAGTAACGTCACGAGTCACGTGATACGCAAACCGCTCGGGCGTATTCGATTAGCGTGGCTTGTGCGAGGTCCAGTCCCCGTTTTCGTGGCAGCGTGGGTACTGAAGGTACGTGTGGAATCTACCTGATACCCTTCCGCACTCTCGCTGCGGGAGTGGCAGCTCGGCCTCGTGGACTCGAAGACCCGAGGGGGAAAAGGGGTTTAACCCCCCCCCCCCCTCCTCTGTACGTCGACGGGCTTCGAGAGACCCACAACAATATCGTTGCGATCGGTTCAGCCGTTTTTGCGGTACCTGGGAACGGACAGATAGACAGACGGACATTTGGTGAATTATAGTAAGATTATTATGTTTTACTAATATTAATGATATTAATTAATATGTTTTGTTACAATGTTATCATTCGTTTTGTTGTTACCCTTACCAGAGGAGAGGGTATTGCATTTGAGTCCGTTTGTTACTTGGCAAAAATATATATATATCTTTGCAAGAATGTTGATCACTCCGGTTTGTGTGTTTTTTTTTTGTCTGTCCGCTCACTTATACTTGCCTACAGGTCACAATTTGAAACCGATCTTCACGAAACTTCACCAAATGGTAGAGTTTGTGGTCCGCCAAAATCCTATATATTTTGAGGTCAAAAGGTCAACAAAGGCCAAAGGTCAACCACTGTTTTTTAAATTTCTAAAATCCTCAATTTAATCCGATTTACTTGAAATTTGAATAGGATTTACATATTGGCTAACCGAATTTAACCACAAAGTATTTTTGAGATCAGCTTTGGACAAAAGGTCAACATAGGCCAAAGGTCAACCACTTTTTATGAATTTCAAAAATCCTCAATTTTCATCCGATTGACTTGAAATTTGAATAGGATTTGCATATCAGCTAACTGAATTCAACCACCAACTATTTTTGAGATCAGCATAGCCCAAAAGGTCAACAACGATTTCACATTTCTAAAATCCTTAATTTTCATCCAATTGACTTGAAATTTGAAAAGGATTTACATATCTGCTAACTAAATTCAACCACCAATTATTTTTGAGATTAGCATAGGCCAAAAGGTCAACATAGGCCAAAAGTCAACAATAATTTCAAATTTCTAAAATCCTCAATTTTCATCCGATTCACTTGATATTTGAATACGATTTACATATCAGCAAACTCAATTTAACCACCAACTATTTTGAGATCACCATAGGCCAAAAGAGGGCCAAAGGTCAACAACAATTTCAAATTTCTAAAATCTTCAATTTTCATCCGATTCACTTTAAATTTTATTGGGATTTACAAATCAGTTAACTGAATTCAACCAACAACTTTTTTTGAGATCAGCATTGGCAAAAAGGTTAAAATAGGCCAAAGGTCAACCACTTTTTCAGATTTCTAAAAGCCACAATTTTCATGCGTTTGAATTGAAATTTGAATTGGATTTTCATATCAGCTAACTGAATTAAACCACCAATTATTTGTGAGGTCAAAAGGATGCTCTACTGAGTGCCATTCTGCTTTGTTCTCTTTTGCCAAGTGTCACTCTTTGAGTGATTTTTCATTTGTTTGTTTGTCTGTCTGTTTGTTTCTGGTGTTGGGCTAGCGGCTAGGGTGCCAGCTTAGGATCCTGGGTTCGAATCCCGGTCGATCGCTGAATTAACGCCAGGGGGGTTGATTCAGCCTGTCATCCTTCCGAGGTCGGCAAATTGAGTACCAGTTCACTGGTAATTCCCTGTTTGTCGTAAAAGGCGACAAAAATGGTTGGCGGCAGGAAGGGCATCCGGCCGTAAAACATTGCTTCAAAAAGGGGACCGAAAAACAACAACAACCACGGTCCCCGAAAAAGGCCAACCCCCGCTTTGCGGGGAAAAATGGCCTCTAAATGTGGTCTTTGTCTGTTTGTTTGTCTTGTCTTTGTCTGTTTGTTTGTCCACACAGAATAAATATAATTTTCTCTGAAAGCGTTGGTCTGATTGACAGGAAATTTTCACCATTGGTGCATCTCCACCTGTATATTTTTTTAAATGATAATTATGACATCATAGGTCACGTGGTTCGGCTGCCATCTTGGAAAAACCGAAAATATTTGCACCTCGATATCTCTGAAAGTACTGAATAGAAAGAATTGCGACATGGCTCAATGTAAAGAACTCCCCATGTGGAATAAAATATGTTAATGATGACGTCATAGGTCACGTGGATCGGCCGCCATCTTGGAAAAACCGAAAAATTTAGCACCTCCATGTCTCCAAAAGTGCTGAATAGAAAAAATTGAGACATGGCTCATTGTAAAGAACTCTCCATGGGTAATAAAATATGTTAATGATGATGTCAGAGGTGCCTCCATTATGACGTCATAATTCGACAAGTACAAAACTTCATCCGATCAAGATGAAATTTCTTGAACATAATCTAGGGATAAATTGGTGGAGAAAAAAAAAATGATGACGTCATCGGTCACGTGGTTCGGCCACCATATTTGTTTTAATGCAAAAGCCTTAAAAATAACTGAAAACACATACTGGGGAGGGTCTGCAATCTCTGATTGCTCTTTCTTGTTTATCTTGTAATTTGAATGCCATGCTGTGGAAGAACGTATTAAACTGCTATATACACATTAACAAGGCACGCGTTTAAAACATGAGAATTCTTCTTGGTTATTTGTAGTAAATTCGCCTAATAAACTCAGGAGTTCATGACGATCATTACTGTATCACACTCCACATCAGAATGCTGCAGTCGAACTCCACAAAAAAGCATGGCTCTCTCACACACACACACACACACACACACACACACACACACACACACACACACACACACACACACACACACACACACACACAGTAGTCTTCAAGAGTTTTGCAGGATATTTTGGGTAATTTGGGTCTTTTGGGTACTCGGAGACTTTTGGTTCATCAGGACTTTTTGGTCATCTGGGTCTTTGGGGTCCTTGGGGACCTTTGGATCTTCGGGGACTTTTGTATCTTCAGGAACTTTTGGGTCATTGGGGTCATCTGGGTCTTTTTGGTCTCGGGGACATTTGGGTCACCTGATAATTTTTGGTCCTTAGTGACTTTTGGGTAATCTGGGTCTTTTGGGTCTTCAGGGACTTTTGGGTCATCAGGGTCATCTGGGTCTTTTTGGTCCTCAGGGACTTTTGGGTCCTCTGGGTCTTTTTGGTCCTCAGTGACCTTTGGATCATCTGGGTATTTTGGGTCTTTTTGGTCTTCGGTTGATTTTTGGGTCATCTGGGTCTTTTGGGTCCTCAGTGAATTTTGGGTCCTCTGGGTCTTTTTGATCCTCAGTGACTTTTGGGTCATCTGTGTTTTTTGGGGTCTTCTTAGTCTTTGGGGACTTTTGGGTCATCTGGGTATTTTGGATCTTTTGGGTCCTCAAGGACTTTTGGGTCATCTGGATTTTTTTGGTCCTCAGAGACTTTTGGATCATCACGGACTTTTTTGGTCCTTGGGGACTTTTGGATCCTCTGGGACTCTGGGTCATCTGGGATTTTTGGGTCATCTGGGTCTTTTTGGTCTTCAGGGACTTTTGGATCAGCTGGATATTTTGGGTCCTTGGGGAATTTTGGGTCATCAAGGACTTTTGTGTCCTCTGGGTCTTTTGGGTCATCAAGGACTTTTGAGTCATCTAGGTTTTTGTGGTCTTTGGGGACTTTTGGGTCATTTGGGTCTTTTTGGTCCTCGGGGACATTTGGGTCCTCGGGGACTTTTGGGTTATCTGGGTATTTTGGGTCATCAAGGACTTTTGGGTCCTCAGTGAATTTTGGGTCATCTGGGATTTTTGGGTCTTTTTTGTCTTCAGGGACTTTTGGATCAGCTGGGGCTTTTGGGTCCTTGGGGAATTTTGGGTCATCAAGGACTTTTTGGGTCCTTGGGGACTTTGGATTTTTTTGTGTCCTCGTGGTGGTTTGGGTCATCTGGGTCTTTTGGGTCATGAAGGACTTTTGAGTCATCAGGGTCTTTTTGGTCCTTGGGGACTTTTGGGTCATCTGGGTCTTTTGGGTCATCAAGGACTTTTGGATCATCTGGGCTTTTGGGGTCTTTTTGGTTTTCGGGGACTTTTGATCATGTGGGTATTTTTGGTCCTCGGGGACTTTTGGGCCATCTGGGTATTTTGGTTTATCAAGGACTTTTTGGTTATTTGGGTCTTTTCGGTCCTCCGGGATCTTTTTGATCCTCGGGATATTTTGGGTCATTGGGGTATTTTGGGTCTCAAGTGTTAAAGGGTCTTCCAAGGTCTAAGAGGTCTCAGCAGTCAAAAGGTACATTTGAATAGTACGTAATGAATTAATAGAATTCAAAAAGTATGACAAACACACCACACACACACACACACACACACACACACACACACACACACACACACACACGCACACACATCTCATCCATTTATAGTACCTAGATAGAAGAAGACACTTGATTTTCTCTGAAAATAAACAATACGTGGAAACAATACACATGTATAAATTTTTTTATAGGAAAACATTGGATGAAACGGTGGGAAATATTATCTCAAAACAGTTGACAATGCACCAGAGAGCATCTAAAAACAAGACAAAAAGCATCATAACGGTGTAGCTGGGCTTGTAAAATATTATAAACCACAAACACACCTCATTAGCTTTTCAAACAGTCGCTAATACTGTTTATAACATTAAACAAAGAAATTTGGAGGAATCCCGACATCCCTGAGGTAAGTTTTACTTGCGGAACTGAAGGAAGATCTACTGTAATCTATATACCCCACAAGGGTTGGGTTAATAACATGCTATCATAAAACCGAGGCGAATTCCTTACTTCTGCGGTTGTTAGTCTGTACACCGCTTATCATGGAATCATGAAGCATACACCGCTTCAATCTAATAACTTTGCATTCACGACATTGGGATTAAAGTGTTATGGTGATATTTAATCTATTATTATTGTTATTATTACGAAAACGATACAACTGAAACGATACACCACTGTATTAAGAAACCTCGGCTTAATTTGTCCGAAGCGGCCGGAAGGTGAGGCATGAAGCCGAAGGCCTATATGTACTGTATTGTTGCAAGTGACGTAACACCGATGCTTTCGATATTTGATGGTAATTTTAACAATCGGTTTGTTTGTGTTTCACACTGAATGAACAGCATAAAGGTAGAGCATGGCGATTGTGATACATGACAGATTCGACGATATGTTCGACCTGAACGAAATTGGAATCAAAATGCCGGAGTGTGGAGAGTCAGACACCGTACCGCCGTAATGACATCAGACGTAATCACATCACCCTGTCATGTGACCAGATCCTCAGCTCTGATTGGTATACGTTTGGGGGCACATACATACGGACGGACAAACACTGTTATAGACGGCTTTGCCCTATGGGCTACGCCATAAAAACTCGAGGGTTTTCAGAGCCAGGGCCCTAATGCTGGCCAGCCGGGCCCTAAAACCCACCCGTCATGGCTTGCGCGTATGCGCTTGCTGCCTTGGCAAGGACACGACAAGTGTTCAAACCATGCCACCCTCAGCGATTGGGTGGACTCCCATTTGCAATTAACAAACTTGGCACCTATGTGATGCATGTGGTGATTTTGATCAAGTTATAAGCTCAGTTTGAGGCCTGGTGCACACCGGATGCAAGATGTTTGAGTTTATGTTCTCTTGTTGAGATGTTGAGTTTATCTTGGATTAGGAATATGCCTCCTTGTTTTTAAATATGCATTTTTTAAATATTCTAGATCGAGGCTCATTGAAAAGCAAGGTGACTGAGGGTATAAAGGCAATAAAATGGCAGTGCAGGTAATAACCCCCTCATACTTAACTTCCAAATTCCAGGCTGACTACAAAACTCAATTCCTTTGTTCCTCACGTCTATTGTTTCGAGAATCTTCTTCCAGAGGCTATTCTTTCCCAATCACCATTCTCCTCTCCAGGCCTTTGAGCAGACAGTGCACCACCATCTTTTTCCATCCCCAATCCTGACCCATGGTCTTTATGACCCCGACAAACATTTTCCATTGCAACCGTCTTCCCTGCTGGTTTCAGTGTTCCCTCCCGTTCTATCTCTCTCCGCTTCCTGTCCGTATATCCCCTTGTTGGTTGTTCCCAATTGTTTCCCTACTACCCCACTGTCAATTTAATATTGCTCTTCCATGAGCCTCGCTCTTGTAGATAGGGAAAAATTCCACTGTTGGGTCGAAATTATTGGCATAATGCATTAATTTGCACTGGAATAATATATTCAAAATGGAAAAGTAAAGTAATCACCGGAATGTATATAGATCTAAAGTGGAAAATACCCCCAATCCCACCCTCCATTCCAATGCAATACACGGCAAACTTCGCATCATCAAATGCTTCTCGGCTAAACTGAAGAAAAAGCACAGCAAATAATTTTCACAATTCAATGCGTACCCTATTCCATGATGGAACCAATTGGGAAGGAATTACATGATGACCTGCAAAGGAATCTTTTACCTGGTGGGAAATCAGTGATTATGCCTCACCTTCTGTAAATGTGATGCACATGATAAATGACTTCTCTGATGCTCCAGAAATCCTTTTTCATTTTTAGCTCTTCTGGAATGAAGTTCCGGGGAGCTTATGCGATGGCGCGTTGTCCGTCCGTCCGTCCATCAGTGCGTCAACACTTGAAACTTCTTCTCCGAAACCGCTGAACGGATTGCGACAAAATTTGGCACAAATGATATTTGTTGTGTTGTGACTAAAGTTTGTTCATGGTATTAAAAAAAAGTCAGGGTCTAAGGGGGTCTACCAGGGGTCAAAGTGGATCCAGGTTTGACCCCCCAAAATAGGTATTTGCTTTCTTCACTGAAAGTACACACAATATTTCGATGAAAGTTGACCACAACCTTCACCACCCGTGATGTACTGAAGTTTGTTCATGGCACGAAGAAAATCTAAGTTTAAAGCAGTCTATGGTGGGTCAACGTGGGTCCAGCTATGAGCCCCCCCCCCCCCCCCAAATAGATATTTGTTTTCTTCTCTGAAACTACGCACATGATTACAATGAAACTTGACCACAACCTTCACCACATGTGATGTACCAAAGTGTGTTCACGGCTTTAAAAAAAAAACGGGCCGTGAGGGGTCTACTGGGTGGTTGCCCCCAAAAATAGGTGTTTGCTCTTTTCTCTGAAACCCACATACAGAATTTCAATGAAATTTCACAACAACCTTCATCAACTGTGATGTTCCAATGTTTGTTCAAGACATTAGAAAAATTGGGGTCTGAGGAGGTATACAGGATGGGAGGGGGAGTGAGGGGGAGGGGGGCTGTGGGTTGCCCACCGAAATAGGTATTTTTTGTTTCTTTGTTTAACGTCTTATGATTATGTTAGTATGGATCTACGTGCTGCCCTGTCTTCTTGAAACCATTGAAATTGGTTTAAAATACGTTCAGTCATTGCAGTATACTGTTTATGCTACCAGGTGAGCGCTGGGGGTATTGCCCCTATGTTTGGAGATTTGATGGTTCACATTGTATATTACAATACCACATCTCCCTGACAGGTAAACAGTGGCTGTAACACTCACATCTCATCTGAAATTGATTAGACTAGGGCATGCCCGTACTATATCTATATCTAAAATTATATCCCCCCCCTCTATTTACATGAAATGGTTTGGTCCAAAGCGAACGGCTTGCGAGTACGGTGACAATCCCCCCCCCCTCTATTTACATGAAATGGTTTGGTCCATTCGCAAAGCCAAAGCGAACGGCAGTTACGAATCGCAGTTACGATGAATCGCAAAGTAGTTTTAATTAGTTTTAAAACATAGTTTAACGCCAACATAGTTTGCCAACGTGAAATAAATGAATACGCTCTCAAATGTGCCGTCCGAGGCAGAGTCTGTTCGCCACGTTCGGCACACGTGATAGCTCGCTGCTCTCTGATTGGTTGAATCGTTTTTTGGACATAGCTCGGTAACTACTTCTGCGATTAATTTAAAACCTTGAAAAGGCACATCCTCGGGTCCCCAGCAATATACCTGGCAAGTTTCAAGTATATCGGACCGGTAGTTGTCGAGAAACAGCGGTCACAGACAAACATACATACAAACATACATACAAACATACACACAGAGATTAGTGGAATTATAGATAGATGTTGGTCTGATGAATGGAACACGTCCTTTAATCCAGGAAAATATCAGTCTCAAGTTGTCGCTCCTAAAGGATCATCAGCAACTGAAAGACATTCCTCTCTTGAACGTCTAAGCCCCCCCATCAGCCATGAGCTTGCCTGGCCTTCAAAGCCATCTCCAGACTATAGGCATCCTCTGTCATTCCAAGTAATTCCTTGAAATATCAGAACTAGTCACAGTATACAAGGCCTTTATCCATAGCTCAACTGGGTGTTGCTCTCCCCATCTGCACTGGGGCCCCAGCATAACATTTGTCTCTCCTGGAATCTAAAGCTCTCAACATTATCGGCATCTCCTGTGATGAGGCCGAAGTACGAGGCCTGTTACTCTCGCACCACAGGCAGCTTGGTGGTCTCTGTTCTTTACAGCCTTTCCTCCGGTTTATCTTCCTTCGCTTTCTCGGCCCAGCACCCCTCCCCAGCTCCTCCAGGATGCATTCTTCCAGTAACCCCCTCCAAATTTAATTCCTAAAATGCAGGCTGACTGCACACACCTCAACTCCTTTGTCCCTTTCCTCTCTCATTTGGGGAACTATGTTGCTGAGGCTGTTAAATCCCACTCTTTCCTCCAGCAGGCAGCACACCAACATCTCATGTCATCCTCATCCCGACCCACGTTATTTTCTACCGCCATTAAACCCACTGAATCCAACCCTCTTGTGCTGCCTTTTTACTTCTTTTTAACTAAACTTGCTGTTCGGATCTTGAAAAAATTGATCTGTCAAAGATTTATCTGCAACTGAAGTCGTATGAAGGATCAAAAGAGTTCATGGCATTCACACTAAGGTCTAAGGACACACTAAGGTCTTTATCATTATCACTAATAATTGAATTATGGTGTCGCTTCCGCTCCGGATATTTGTTTGTCAAAAGATTTGTCAAAATGTGATGATTTGATTTGATGTTGGATTGACCAAGTGAATAGTTTCTCACACATGCTGTTTCCAAGATGGTGTTCTCAACTCTGCTAAGGTTGAGTGTCGAAGGCATGTATTGACCATGGGGTGGTTGTGGTGGTGGTGGCAGAGGAGACATACACTTGACAGATCATCAGGACATTTATAAGAAGTCAAGAATGTTTTCGTGCTTAACAAACAATCCGAGACCGGTTACCAACTTGTTGCGGGGTGTTAGAAGTTCCACGGAACAGCCAAAGCAACCAACTCCACATCAGCAAGATCCAAATTTCAAGGCTTTCACTACTCCACCACCTATTCCTTGGTGACCATGTGAATGTGTGGACCAAGCTAAAAATATGTTGACTATCAGCCATTGTACAGACAGTCAAGCATCACATCCTACTGATTAGAAGGTCAAGGCCATAATGGACATCCCAGCTCCCTGATATTTCTGTTTTCATCTTGTGCATGGACCACCTCTGCAGATTTTATACAAATCATCCATCACATTTGCTGCTCCAAAAAGATGTACCATAGAAATAGTTTGCAAAATACAAAATTGATTTCAAGTGGTGTAAAAATGCTGTGATAAACGATATTTTGGTAGGACACAATAATTGTGAAAAGATTATTCGAGTGACAAATGATGGCTCTGATTATGTTGTTGTGAAAGTGTTAGATCATTGCAAAGTTTCCTCTTCCTGTAACATTATCCTCAGTGGGAAAACATTTTCTCAGTTTGATAATGAAGAGTTCGAGTTAGGGTTCGGAATGATAATTTTTCAGAAACATCCATGTGGCTGATATAACCTTGATGACTGACTACCGAGCATTGTTGTGTATTCCAAAGCCAACATCTTTTTGACCACCATGATTGCAGCTCAAATGGTTTGGTTGGCCTTGTGTGCTCATGACAGCACACTGATCATGGCACCGCATAACATTGGATATTGGGAATCAGTGTAAAACACTGATGCTGATGCAATGTCATCACTTCCAGACCCAGTGGCACATAAAAAGGCAATATATACCATTTTGTATGTGGAGAAACTGCTGTGAACTGTCCCAGACATCAGCCCGACAACTTGTGATATTGCAAGCAATGGTTGGGCTTTTAGAAGGATGAAAGCTATTATAAACATGGTACTAGTATAAAAGCCCCTCACAAATGATGGCTTGGAACAGTTTATTCAACGGTACAGCCTCGTGAGCGTGCTAAATTATGAAGCCTCGGCCTTACAAATTTTTGAGTCCCCGGGGTCTTTTGGATCCCCGGGTTTTCTGGGTCTTTTGGGTCCTCGGAGTATTTTGTGTCCTCTTGGTCATTTGGGTCTTTTCAGTCCCCAGGGTCTTTTGGGTACTCAGGGTCTTTTGTGTGTTTTAATTCCTCAGGGTCTTTCAGGTATTTTGTATCATGTGTGTCTTTTGGGTCTTCAGGGTCTTTGAGGGTCTTCTGGGTCTTCATGGTCTTTTGGGGTATTTAAGGGTCTTTGGGGTATTTTGGGTCTTTGGGGTAGTCTGTGTCTTCGGCGTCTTCGGTGTATTTTGGGTTTTTGGGTTCCATTAGGTCTTCAGGGTCTTTTTGGTCTTTGGAGTATTTTAGTTCCTTTAGCTCTTTTTGGTGTTTGGGGTATTTTGAGTATTTATGGGTCTTTGGGATCTTTGCAGTCCATTAGGTCTTTGGGATCCATTGGGTCTTTGATGTATTTTTGGGTCCTCAGAGTCTTTTGGGCCCTCAGGGTCGTTTGTGTCTTTTGGGTCCTCGCTGTCTTTTGGGGTCTTTTATGGCCCTCAGCGTCATTTGAGTCTTTTGGGACCTCCGGGGAAGAGGGGGGGGGGGGGGGGTCTTTTGGGCTCTCTGGATATTTTGGGTTAAGTATTTCAGGGTACAATTTCAGGGTACAATTCAGGATACAAATTGACGGGGATGGGTGGTATCGGGTAGGTCAATTGTCCAACCAATGGGTGAAGAGCGGGCATACGTAATCACAAACACTTGCAACATTATATGTAGATATGCACAGCCTAAAATAGGCAAGGAGTTGTGTGTGGATCAACATTGTCATATTTGGAGTAGGTGAGCTGTTATTCTACCCTGCTACAGGAGCCAATTATTGAATAAGTTGCATTAGGATCGTGTGAGTGAAATGAAGTTTTAGCATGGAAATATACTTGGTGATGAAGCAGTGATGCTCAAATTGAAGCTCAATTACCTATCAGCTGTGTGCTATCTGTCGATCCATGAAAAAGAGTCAGAGTACTGTGCCGCAACATACTTGAGAGAAAATCAATATTTTGCAGAAAAATATGGGAAAACTTTCTTAGTCTTGGTGGACAGTCGTTCTAAGTAACTAAAAGCCATTCCAATACCATCTAGCAACATAATATAGTGGACTGAAAGTTGAAGGAAGACCTAGTGTTGCTGTTGAAGGGCAGTGTCGATGTGTATCAGTGAACAGGTTGTTTTTTTTGGTTTTTTTTTTAATACAAGATCGAAGCTCGTGTAAGAGCTAAGATTAATCACAAAAAAACAAACTGACAAAAACATAAACAAAAACATAAAACATGAGATAAAGGGAGCGGGAGACAAGATGGGGAGAGAGAGGGAAGCACAAAAATACAACATTTGAGAGCAGGGACATTGGGAGAACTGTGGGAGGGAGAGGGCGAGAGAGGAGGCGTGGGAAGGGGGGGGGGGGGGTGGGAGAGGTATAAAACACATGGACACTGCTCGGACTTCCAGGAAAAAAGTCGGAATTTCAAAAAAGTAGATCTGGAGTGAATTAACGGGGATAGAAAAGATCATGGTTTTGGATGGAGAAAGATAAGAGATGGTGGTGAACAGCTGTTTTAAAGACCTGGAGGGAGGAGTGGGATTTAAGAGAGTGAGGGAGTTTGTCCAGAGGTGGGAGCAAAGAGGAATGAAAGTCAAGGTGAGCAGAGAGTCTTGATTTTGGCAGTTTAACCATAAGAGGGTTGCTGGCAGATCTTGTGCGACCTGTAGGAATATTTGGGGGACAGAGCCCAGAGAGAGGGCTGAGGGAGCAAGTCCGGAGAGGAGTCAGTAGAAGACAGAAAGACCACCAACCTGCCTGCGGTGAGTGAGTGAAAGGCCCTCGGACTTAGCTTCATCGCGGGAGATTCCAATGATTCTGAAAGTTTTGGTTTCAACAGCGTGAAGCCGAGCTAGGTGTGAGGCAGGAGCACCAGCCCAAAGGGGGGAACAGTATTCCATTGAGCTGCGGATGAAAGCCTTGTATGTGGTGAGGAGCTCAGGTGTGCCAAGGAAGGACTTCGCACGATGGAGGATGCCCAGTCGGCGACTGGCTTTGGAGGCCATCTTGGAAATGTGGTTTTCCCAAGAAAGATCATGGCAGATAGTGAGACCCAAAAGCTTGAGCGACAGAACTTCTTGGAGAGGATTGTTCAGAAAGTAGATGGGAGGGTTGTCCAGTCGGTATTTTCAGAGAGACAAAGTGAGAATGTGAGATTTGTCAGGATTTAAGGAATGTGTTCCACTGCTTGAATGGTAGAGCAATGGATGGAATCAGCAGGACGTTGCTTGAGGTATGCTAACCACCTTGGGAAGCAACGGTAGGCTGACTTTTCAGGTGTAAACCCAATTTACAGTCCCGTAGTTTTAGTTGTGTATCAGTGTTCATTGTGTAACACTTGGGAAAATCTTTCAAACTGTCTCCAAATTTTCTAAGTCTGAACCAATAACAAATTTTCCTATTGACTCTCAGATTATATAGGGTGGAGTCGTGATTTCGGAAATGTGGTAGGTGTTATAGATGGGACAATTTGAATATTTGATAGATGCAAGCGCAGTGCGGAAAAACGTTTTTGCATCCACCAATTAGAATATCATCATGGCTTTTATCTCAGTGTAGACTTTATTAGCACAGATTGAAGCAAGAACTGAAATGACAGGTCTTACCGTTGTTTGATTTTTCAGATTTTTGGGGAAAAAAAAGAAGCATTATCAAGGAAATGCCAAGTCATGAATTTCCCAATAATTAATTTATTTAATAACTACCAGGTCTTGCCAATTGGAGACCCTCATTGCGAATGGCTAAAAGGATGGCTTCGACTTGGAGGTACGCACACTCACCTCTGAGCCGTCAAGCCTGTGTTAGAATCCCCACCCAGCTACAAACTGTCATCCTGGTGTCTCATAGGCAGGTTGATTAGTCAATGTGTGTGTCGGCCATCGGATGTATACCCATCTGCCATCATTGCTTGGTTGAAGTTAAATATCCCACAATGCCCTTTGTGAGGAGCAGGCGACCTATATCCAGGCAGCTCCTGGCTAAATTCCAAACTCCTGCGCAAATCGATTTCAGTGCAACGTCCAGCCTTGCCAGTGTGAAATACTTAAACCAAAAACGTTCCTTGGTCGACCCCACAAAAGTATGGCATTAAATGGAGCCATTAATAAGTAGTAGAGATATTTGTCGTTTGTGAAATACAGTCACGTGAAAAAGTAAGTACACCCCATGTAAAGTTTTGACTTTTTCAACATATTTCAACATACAGCTATTTGATCTTCATTTCAACAATATTGATAGATAAAGGTGATATAACATAACAAATATCATGAAACATTTACATTTTGTAGTCCATTGTATAATTTAAATAAACATAAATGCTAATTCCGCATGTGGAAAAGGTAAGTACACCCTTGGCTCTAATAGGTGGTATTGCCCCCTTTGGCAGAAACAACCTCAAGTAGGTGTCTCTTATAACTGTCTACCAGTCTCTGACATCGACTGGGAGAAATTTTTGCCCACTCCTCCATGCAGAATTATTTCAGCTCTGCGATGTTTGAGGGGTTTCTTGCATGCACAGCTCGTTTCAAATCCCCCCGCAACATCTCGATAGGATTTAGATCCGGGCTTTGACTTGGCCATTCCAGAACCCTCCATTTCTTTCTTTTCAGCCATTCCTTGGTGGATTTACTGGTATGTTTAGGGTCATTGTCATGTTGCAATGTCCACCTTCGGTTGAGCTTCACCTCTCTGACAGATGGCCTCACATCATCCTGAAGCACCCTCTGGTACAATGAAGAATTCACAGTGGATTCTATGATGGTGAGCTGCCCAGGCCCTGATGCAGCAAAGCTGCCCTAAGCCATATTATTTCCACCACCATGCTTTACAGTTGGTATCAGGTTCTTGTGGTCAAATGCTGTCTTTGGTTTTCGCCAAACATGTCTTCTGGTACTGTGGCCAAATAGCTCTACCTTTGACTCATCTGTCCAGAGCACATTGTTCCAGAAGTGCTGGTCTTTGCCTACATGTTCATTGGCAAACTTTAGTCTTGCCCTGATGTTCTTTCTGGACAGCAAAGCTTTCCTCCTGGCACACCTCCCATGTAGATCAAATTTGTGCAGGCTCTTTCTAATGGTAGACTCGTGCACTTTGACCTCAACAGTGGCAAGAGCTACCTGTAGGTCCCGTGATGACATTCTGGGGTTCTTCGAGACTTCTTTCAGCATCTTGCGGTCTGCTCTCGGGCTGAACTTGATGGGGTGGCCTGGCCTGAAGAAGTTGGCAGTTGTTTTGAAACTTCTCCACTTGTAGATGATCTTCCACACAGTCGAATGATTGATTTTAAATTGTTTGGAGATCTTTTAAATCCCTTCCCAGACTCGTAGGCATCTATAACCTTCTTTCTGAAGGCCTCAGAGAGCTCTTTTGATCTAGGCATGGTGACGCCGCACACTTTATCAACAAAGAGCAAACCAAACTAAATGTCTGAGGTTTAAATAAGACATGTTCCTCCAAGATCCTCTCTAACGATGTTCTAATCATTTGCACCTGAACTGTTGCACCTGATTCTAATTTTAAGCCTACGTCACACATAGGCGGATTTGTCGGCGACTACTGGCGACTGGAAAAATCGCCACCACTCACCGACAATCGTAATGAAACCGTAATGGATGGTCTTCTGTCGTCGTGGTTATCCTCCCCAGGTCGGCTGCTGTCGGCAAGAGCCGCAAAGGGGCCAAATATATTTTTTAATGTTAAAAAACGGTGCGCTCAGTCGTCCTCAAAAAAGATCCGCCATGCTGTCATGATGGAACCGCCATGCTGTCGTCGGTATCCATAATAAGACCCTAAAGCGGCCGCAACCCAGTCGCTCATAGTCTTCCGCAATCGCCCCAGCATCGCCCCACCAGCTAGCACGGCAGAGATGCGAATGCCATACGGCCTTCCTGCGGCATCTTCCCGACTACGGGCCAACACTGTTGCGGCTGCATATCGAGTACAGAAGAACTGTCATGTCTCCCCTGCGGCTATGGGAGACTGACGACGACAGCAGTAGGACTAGTGGCGGCCGAGTTACGGCCATTGGCGACAGAGATACGACTGCCTGGCGACTGCATTACGACATACCACGATTCCATGGCAAGACAGGATGGTGTGGGGGTCTCCGTGGAGTGAGGTCCTGTGGTGCCGACAAGGATATGGCTTTATTGTTTGGACTTGGGACTTTTGGGAACTTTATTTTTGGGACTTTGGTCCTTCGGAAACTTTATTTATGGGACTTGGGACCAGTGGAAATAATTTGTTGGACTTTATTTCCATTCTCTCTCCATGCAGAAAAGTTTGATTATTGCATTACAATGATACATCTTTATTAACTTTCTTATTGTACATCAAACATCTTTATGCTTCATGTCATACATCAATGAAATGAATAAAGTGAAATGTAAAATAGAGAAATAAAGATTTAAAAAGTTGTGTGAATCGTCTCCAATCGCCGGCGGTCTTATTGCAGTCTTGCGGACGTCGGAGTAAACCGCCATCCGGGCCCAATGCAGTCGCCGCGATCTGCCATCGGTCGTAATCTAGCCGCCAGACTGTTGCCACGCTGCCGCCGTGCATCCGCAATGCAGTCGTCGTCGATTCAACAGTCGCCATCCCACTCGGGGCGTCGTCGCAATGCAGTCGCAATGTGGCCGCCTGCAGTCGCCATACTGCCGCCTGACCATATTTGACCGCCCCAAATCGCCAGTAGTCACCGAAAAATCTTGATCGCCGGCAGTCGCCAGTAGTCGCCAAAATATCCACCTATGTGTGACAGGGGCCTTAGGTATTTGAAGTAGTGATAAATGTAGGGGTGTACTTACTTTTTCCACATGCGAAATTTGCATTTATGTTTATTTAAATTATATAATAGACTACAAAATGTAAATGTTTCATGATATTTGTTATGTTATATCACCTTTATCTATCAATAGTGTTGAAATGAAGATCAATGTTTGTCTGGTTGATTTGTTTGTGAAATAAATGTTAGCTCTTTCACGAGCCTCGATTCAGTGTACAAAAAAAAAAAAATAGCTGTATGTTGAAATATCTTGAAAAAGTCAAAACTTTACATGGGGTGTACTTACTTTTTCACGTGACTGTAGATTTATATAATTTAAAATCGATGAAAAAGTTAGCTCCACTAAAATATATCCTATGATTGTTTGGAAAGTAAATTAAACAAACTTAAACAAAACCAGAAATTCTCAGTGGGGCGGAGGCGGGGGCGGAGTGCCTTTCTGCGTGTTGCAGAGTTTCCAGCCGCAATCTCTCCACCTGAAGGTTGTGCCTGATCAAACCCATGCGGCCGCCTCTCGACCTGAAGGTTGACTTTGATTGAAATCTTGCTGCCGTATCTCTGCCATGGGGCCTACTGTTGGGGCCTACTATTGGGGCCTACTGTTGGGGCCTGTATTGGGGCCTACTGTTGGGGCCTGCATTGGGGCCGACTTTTGGGGCCTACTGTTGGGGCCTACTATTGGGGCCTATTGTTGGGGCCTGCATTGGGGCCGACTGTTGGGGCCTACTGTTGGGGCCTACTATTGGGGCCTACTATTGGGTCCTACTGTTGGGGCCTACTGTTGGGGCCTACTGTTGGGGCCTGCATTGGGGCCTACTGCTGGGCCTGCATTGGGGCCTATTGTGGGGCCTGACTTGAATCCCGTGCTTGTCCGAACTCTCGCTGCGGCTCCTCCAGTTCGGATCCCCGACCTTGCCTTGAGTTGATACTGGAGGATACAGTACCGCTTACATCCTCATCGTCTGCCTCTCTCCTCTTCTGACATCTTCAGGACCACCAGACTGTAGGTCCTCCATTTGGACTGACCGGATTCCGAGAGGACCCTCAGGTCCATTTACACGAGCAGCACCCTCCAGTCCTGGCTGCCTACTCCTTCCGTCTCGTGCTGGCCTAATCTGGTTATTCCCTCTTCTTCCTTCTTTGTTTCCTCTTTCTTTATGTATAGGAATATATTTCTGATTGTAATAACTTATAAATAAAGCTGGTTTGATCGAATGTTTGGCTTGGTGTGCTTCAGGCCGTAACAAGTGGTCGGTGTTAATAGACTGTTGGCCGGACATGACAATGTGTGTGTGTGTATATATATATATATATATATATATATATATATATATATATATATATATATACGTATATATATATATATATATATATATATATATATATATATATATACACGTATATATATATGTATATATATATATACGTATATATATATTGTAACGAATGTGGAAACGTTACAATGTGAACGTTACAAAAGTACGGTAACACCCTGTTAATGTAAATAATGGTCACAGTCGGCGTCCTAGTTAATTGCATGAAACTTACACGCAGGTCACGATATATCTTTTAAATAGTGTATTTCCTTATTCCATGTAGGCTAAGTATGTGTTTTCCCACTAGATTGACTTTGCATTGTATCAAACAAAATAAGCGTAGGCCCTTCCAATTTCCCCAAAACCTCCCTTCCAATTGCCTTCCGCATTTTGGCCGGTTTTCTTCAAACCACCATTGGCCACGAGGTAGGGTTGGGGAAGAAAGGCGTGTCTCCACCTCGTCATAAGAGGGAAGGAGTGAACCAGCCCTAACAGCCAATCAACACCGCGGTGAGTGACTCGGTAGGCGTGCCCTCGGAGTCGGCGGCTTGATTTCGCTCGAGGTGATAAAAGCGACTGTAAGGGACTGCTTTAGGAGATGACCCTGGGAGAGGAGCAAAGAGGCTGCACCAAAAGGAGCGGTGAGATGCGAAACGCTCCAAGCCAAAGAGGAGAGGTACTCGGCAAGGAAACCAGCTTTGGAGAGACGCGCTGAAAGGAGGGAGACGGCCCCACCCCAAGAAGAGGAGCAGGTGTGCCGAACCAGCGCGTGACGTCTACCGCAGTGGAGACACGACGGAGGGTTTCCCGCCAAAACCGCGAGGAATTGCGAACTGCGGCCTCCCTCTCAAGCAATCCATCTCAAGCCTTACCTGCCCGCATTATCCCCTGTGTAAGTGTGAACGTCCTGTCCTGCTCGTTGTCTTGGGGCTAAGTAAAAATGAATAGTGTAAGTTAACGATTCGCTGTGTTACTGCTTCTTCCATCCATTGCTTGTGTGTGTATAATAAAATTTGTTCTTCCTCCGTATTCTTCTTCTTCTTCTTTTTCATTCTCTTTCGGTCGCTTTAGAGATTTCCCGATTGAATATCTGTGGGGCGATCTGGTCAACGTCGGGTGGAATCGGGTTTTAATCGGGGAGTAACTGTTCGGACGCGGTTGAATACACCACCGCTCGGTCAATATAACATCTAAAAGCCACGTCAGTAACATTTGGTGTCGAGGAGTTGGATTCGGACCTGGGACTAAATTCAGTTAGGCCCAAATTTTGGAACACCAATTGTACCATTAGGGTAACATTTTGGTGTTGGGAAGTAGAATTCGATCCGGAGCGCGTTTCACGCGCTCGAAATTATAACGGCGAAATTTGATTTTGTTTTACGAAAATATAAAACCCGAATTTTGAGATCGCGCCATGGACAATCAAGGCGATCGGATGTCGGTGGGAGAGATAGACAGGGTGGAATCGACCCAGGACCTCGGGGAAATGTATGTGGAGGATAGGGAGGAGGAGAAAAATAGCAATGTGGTTGCGGAGGTTTCATATGCACAAAATGGCGCTCTCGCGCACGAGGTTGAGGGGGCCACGGCCGCGGAACCAATGAGCGCGACCCAAATGCAAGCCTTCATGACCCAATTCATGGTGGAAATGCAGAAAAAAAACGATAGTGAGAAAGTGGAAAGCAGAAAAAGGGGGCCCTTATGGAGAGGCTAGAAGCAAAAATGGGGGTAATGAGGGACGAAGCGAGGGGTACCGGTGAGAAGTTAGACAAGAAATTTGGGAAGTTCGACAATAATTTTGAGGAGTTAGACAAGAAAATTGGGAAGTTAGACAATAATTTTGAGGAGTTAGACAAGAAAATTGGGAAGTTAGACAATAATTTTGAGGGGTTAGACAACGGGATAAAAGAGGTGAAAAATGGGTTAATGGGGTTAGAAAATAGGATGGAGGACAAATTGCGGGAAATAGGTGAACAATCTGCCAGGGAAATCAAACAAATGGGAGAGCAGATAGAGGAGGTGAAAATCGGGGTAGGAACCAAACTGGATGCTCAGAGGGATGAATTGGGACAGATGAGGGTGGCATCTACAAAAGAGATGGAAGAAATACAACGAGGGGTAAGTGAGGAGGTTTCGGGGCTACGCGAGGAGGTAAAGCGAGGGGAGAAGCGTATGGAGAAAGAGGTGAGAAATAATACGGCTAAGTTACAAGGGGGAATAGAAGATCTGACGAAGGGAGTAGAACAGCTGATAGAGGGACAAACGAAGTTAGTGGAGCAGGTTCAAAAGAACACTGCGGTACTAGGAGGGTTAAAGGCGACACAAAAAGAAATTAAAAACGAATTAATAGCGACGCAGAGGCAATGTCAGATGGTACGGGAGGAACTGACAATGAGGGTGGAGGAGGTGACAGAGATAATGGAGACAAAGGACCGGCAGGTGAGGACGCACATCGAAACGGTTAAGGTAGCCTTAGAGGACGAACTTGAGGAGACGCACCGAGAAATAAAAGAGGTTAAACAAAAATTAGAGGAAGTGGAAGAAGAGGTGAGTGAAATTAAGAAGAGACGGACAGAAACTAAGAGAGAAATAAAGGAGGAGATAGCGGAATATGTGCAAGGTCGGTGCTCAACTCATAATGTGATGCTCACCAACCAAATAAAGAGTTTGCAGGTGGCAAAGGAGGTGCGGAGACGAAGTACGGAGGTGAGTGGCAATGTATATGATGTGAGGAAAGCTTCAGTCGGCTTGGGGATTGGTTTGGATCCGGGTGTTCGTGAAAGGCCGTTGGTGAAGTGTGTGACAGGACAGGTGTGCGAAAAAAGAGGTGTGCGAGAATGTCCGACCATGGGGTGTGTGAGGAAAAAGTGCATGCCGAGGAGTGAGTGTGCCGTCAAGAGTGAGTTGGTCGAAGCGCGTGTGCGAGGGGGTACATGGAAGCGCGGTGTGGTGAGTGTTATGGAGGAAGTAACGAGAGAGTGTACACCTGTGGTGAGTGTTACAGAGGATGTAACGAGAGAGTGTACACCTGTGGTGAGTGTTACAGAGGATGTAACGAGGAAGTGTACGCCTGTGGTGAGTGTTACAGAGGATGTAACGGGAGGGTGTGCGTGAGAAAGGTGTGTAACGGACGGGTGCATGAGGAAAGAGTGTGCCGTCGAGAGTAAGGGTGAGTGCGCTGTCAAGAGTGGAGGTGAGAGTAGTGAGAGTGAAACGGAGCGTGAGTTGGTTGTGACAGGTGAGCGAGGATGTACACCTGGAATGGAAGGATGTACACCTGGAATGGAAGGATGCACACCTGGAATGGTAGAGCGTGTGTGGGGATGCACACTTGAGTTGGTCGTGAGGCACGCGGTTGGGTGTGCGGGTGAGAGCACACCTGTGATTGTCACAAAGGAGGTGACCGAGAAAGGGGCGCGAAGAGGTGTATTGGTGAGGTGTGCGAGCGACGAATGTGTGCCAAGGTGTTCGGTGGTCAGGTGTGTGACCAAGTCGGTAAGCGGAATGAGTGTACCGAGGTGTGTAAGGAAAGGTACGACGAGGAACAAGGAAACGGCTGCATGTATGAGCAAGAAAGGGGTAGCGTATGCTTGTAAGCATCCAGGTGAGGCGTCGACGGTAACCAGGTTAGAAGTTAGGGCGACTTATAGCCGAATCGGGCCCTCGGTGCGCGTCGGGCAGCTTCGCGTGCCGCGAGGACCAGCGGGGATCCGAACCACGGCGGTTTCGAAAGAACCGCCGTACGCGATCCACGCTGTGCCTCGCTTGAAACGGCCGCGTCCGGGCTCCACTAGGCGGAGCGGGCAGCTGGATAGGAAGGGTCGTCATGGCGACCACGTTTTGTTGAGACGTGCCGGCAGGTCGAGATCGGGACATTGGATGGCTCCACGCCGAGGTGGTGCGTGGGATCTCGGCCCGGGTAAGCCCCCGCCCCTGCCCCGAATACGGGACGCATCCAGCCGCCGGCACAAAAGAATCCGCGTTCATTGCTCGGCTGTACGAAGCCGGGCTGTAGACGTGAATTGGCGCACCGAGAGGATGTAATAAGTAGACGGGTGATGGTAATAGTGATAGTGAATTGAAACGAAATTTAGAAAAGTGAATAGAATTGGCAGTAAATGGAAAATTTTTGAATTGGTTGGAATTTGGACGAGCAAAACTGATAGAGAGACCCCCGATGTGGTGGGATGGCAAATCCACCATCCCTCACAAGTGGGGCAAAGGAGCTATAGTCTATGGGGTGTATGGCAGTGAAAACTAGCCCGGGTGGGTTAGGATATTGATAGGGATCTAGCGAAGATGACATTAGGTAACGTTAAGTTTAGTTAGTGACTGATACCTGTAGTGGGGACGCAGGTAGATTAGTGTGGATTATAATGACGTGGGAGCGCAATAGTTTAAAGGGACGACTGGGAAGCGCAAGTTTCAGAGGGGAGTAGTTAGCTGAGATGATGCCGTGTGTGTGAGGATTGAACAGGTGAGAATGGAACAGGTGTGATTGCACAGGTATGCAACTGAACAGGTGTGTGGAGCAGTGTATGAGGGAGTAGTGGTGATTGCGTGTTGTGTTGACCAAATGGTCCAGGAAGAAAGGAGGGTGCAGGTGGCACCAGGTGTGAGGGCACAGGTGTGCAACAACAGGTGTATGGGGCTGTGTGGAATAAATGGTAGTGTGGAATATCTGGAGTAGTGGAATGGATGGTCGTGGAGTGAGAATGGTGGAAATTGTGGAGTGGAGTGGATGGTGCGGAGGTGTGAATAGGGGAAGAGTGGACCCCCATCACGGATACCCGGGGCGGGTAGTGTAAGTGTTAGGTAGAGGGTACAGGTAAATTGTGGTTGGATATTGGCATCTGTGGTGCGGGTGGCAGAATGGTATGTGGATGGGTGCATTAGTGTTGTGGAAATGGCTGGGCGTGTAGCCTGTTAGTGTGTGTAGTTGGTTTGGGCACTCCACCACTGTGAGGATGTCGGCCAGGTGAGGCCGCAGGTGGGCTCTGGGAGCCGGTAGTAGTTGTTGTGGATGGGGCCCGAGGATCCGGAGGACGGACCCGGGTAGCCCAGTGCCAGAGGGCACCGAGTGGGGTGACAGAGCCAGGAGGAGCTGTCCCCAGTTAGATAGGTTAGGGTGAGGAGCAGGTAAGCTCGGGTGGCAACTGCAGTGGTGGAGGTGTGCAGGTGGGTAGACCTGCTGGGAGAGGTACACGTCGCAGCCCAGAAGTTGTGCTAGAGCACCGGGAGATGAATCGGGGGAGTGAGACCCCAAATTGAGAAGCACCACAGTTGGTCAATGGGAATTGGTTATTAGAACCCATCGTGTAAGTTGGCCAATGGATTGGCAGGGAAAGACCCCGGGTAGTGTAAAGTGTGTTAAAGTCATTTAGAAAATAGTTAGGATGAAGGATCTCCTCGCACCATCTGCATCCACTCACCTGAGGTGACAGGTACTCCACACCATGCCATGTTTTGATTATTTTTTATGATGCAAATGTTTGGATTGTGAGACGCATCATGACGTGGGTGTGACATTGTGCGTAATTCCATCTCTCCCTCCTTATGAGGATTGATGATGAATTGGTGATGGCAAATTTTGAAGTAGAGGGATTGTGGAGACGAATTTGGTATAGGGGAAATATGGGGAAGACGTGACAGTAGTGACGAATTTGTAAATGGGTAGATTTTTGTACATATGGGGTAAGGGTAGGGTAGGTGACAGGGGGGTGACGTACGGTAGGGACGAGCTTTCTCACTTCGCCCTCCGTACGCATTTCGCCTTGCATTGCCTTATTGACGTGTACCCTTGTGACCTTACCCCTCGCTCAATTGTCTTTCTTTTGTCTCCCACATGACCTGTGCGCCATTGGGTGCCGAGGGGAGCGTGCGTGAGGTGGCCATTGTGCGCCCGAGATTCCCAGAACCAGCATGCATTGCGTTGATGTACCACTGTATGGACCGCTGTTCTGCGGCCAAGTACCACTTGATGGACCCCAGGTTCTGGGGCAGGGCACCTCTGTTGGAGACCGGCCATAGTGGCCAGGGAATCTTGCTTGCGGACCTCGGTAAGGTGGCACCTATGCCAAACAGGTGGACCACCCTTAGTTGGCCCCTGAGGCCCTAAATAAAAATGGACACAAGTTGTGCTTTTTATTATTTCCAACTAGGCCGCATGAAGCCAGAAGACGTCGGGAAGAACATCGGCCCAGCAGAGAAAGAGAAGACCACCACCAGTTGTTTTGTTGTGTTTATTATGAACCATGGTGACTGCGCACCGGATGGTGCTTTTGGGTGCTTTGTGGTGCTTTGTGGTGTTTGGTGCTTTTGGGTGCTTTGATGGTATTGGTACTGGTGCATCGATGCAATGCGTGCTGTCTCCTCCCTCCCAACAGGAATTTCTTTCTCTTGTTCCCTAAAAAAAACAAAAAAAAAAACACAGGTCCTGGGTTGCGTTGTAAATAAGAAATCACGTCATTATAAATAATGCTCCCCACCGTAAATGTATAGTTTGAGAATAATTCCATAATTCGGTTAGCTGTGGGCTTGAGTCTGTTAGACAGGATGCAATGCAATAGGGGGACATACTTATTTGTGTTTTAAGATTGTCACACTCAGGGTCAGGTTAATTGTAGAGGGAATTACACCTACGTGTCACACTAAGTTAAAGTTTAATAGGCCCGAGTCCGGGCCTGAAGAAAGGAGGGTGCCGTGTAACGAATGTGGAAACGTTACAATGTGAACGTTACAAAAGTACGGTAACACCCTGTTAATGTAAATAATGGTCGCAGTCGGCGTCCTAGTTAATTGCATGAAACTTACACGCAGGTCACGATATATCTTTTAAATAGTGTATTTCCTTATTCCATGTCGGCTAAGTATGTGTTTTCCCACTAGATTGACTTTGCATTGTATCAAACAAAATAAGCGTAGGCCCTTCCAATTTCCCCAAAACCTCCCTTCCAATTGCCTTCCGCATTTTGGCCGGTTTTCTTCAAACCACCATTGGCCACGAGGTAGGGTTGGGGAAGAAAGGCGTGTCTCCACCTCGTCATAAGAGGGAAGGAGTGAACCAGCCCTAACAGCCAATCAACACCGCGGTGAGTGACTCGGTAGGCGTGCCCTCGGAGTCGGCGGCTTGATTTCGCTCGAGGTGATAAAAGCGACTGTAAGGGACTGCTTTAGGAGATGACCCTGGGAGAGGAGCAAAGAGGCTGCACCAAAAGGAGCGGTGAGATGCGAAACGCTCCAAGCCAAAGAGGAGAGGTACTCGGCAAGGAAACCAGCTTTGGAGAGACGCGCTGAAAGGAGGGAGACGGCCCCACCCCAAGAAGAGGAGCAGGTGTGCCGAACCAGCGCGTGACGTCTACCGCAGTGGAGACACGACGGAGGGTTTCCCGCCAAAACCGCGAGGAATTGCGAACTGCGGCCTCCCTCTCAAGCAATCCATCTCAAGCCTTACCTGCCCGCATTATCCCCTGTGTAAGTGTGAACGTCCTGTCCTGCTCGTTGTCTTGGGGCTAAGTAAAAATGAATAGTGTAAGTTAACGATTCGCTGTGTTACTGCTTCTTCCATCCATTGCTTGTGTGTGTATAATAAAATTTGTTCTTCCTCCGTATTCTTCTTCTTCTTCTTTTTCATTCTCTTTCGGTCGCTTTAGAGATTTCCCGATTGAATATCTGTGGGGCGATCTGGTCAACGTCGGGTGGAATCGGGTTTTAATCGGGGAGTAACTGTTCGGACGCGGTTGAATACACCACCGCTCGGTCAATATAACATCTAAAAGCCGCGTCAGTAACAATATGTATATATATATATATATATATATATGTTTATATATATATATATATATATATATATATATATATATATATTGTTACGGACGCGGTTAAAGGTGTTATTTTGACCGAGCGGTGGTACTACCGCGACCGAACAGTTATTCCCCGACTAATACCCGATTTGCCCCAAACTTTGGCCGGATCGCGCCACCGCTATTCAATCGGGAAAACTCTAAAGCGACCGAATGCAAAGAGGAAAACGAAGGCAAAGAAAGGTTTGGAAATACTACTAAATTTATTTACTATTTACACACATAAGCAAAAAGACAGCAGTCACGTTTATTTACAAGCACATGAGACGCAGGTGACACAGTGAAAATACTAGCTTATACAGACTTATTGTTACTACCCAGGGACAAGACAAAAGACAGACTACGAGCACACTTACACGGGGAATGATGATAGGACTGGCGGGAGATGGATGGCTGGCGGGATAGGGAGGTCCAACTGGTCCTGCCCCGATCGACTCGTTGGGCAGCCGCCGCCCCTTCGCGGCCCTGCTCCAAACTGCCGTCCAGGCCTCACGCTGCTGTGGCTGCAGTTGCGGTGGCTCTGGCTGCAGCAAATGCAGTTTCAGTGGCTCGAGCTGCAGCAAGTGCAGTTTCGGTGGCCCGAGCTGCAGTTCAACCCTGGACTTCTTCTCGTTTCTGTCTCAAAGCTCATCTCCCTCCTGCCTCTGGGAAAACGCCCTGCCGTGGGTGATATAGGCCCCACCCCTCAACCTTCGCGAACCTCCTCGATGTTTCTTTCCACACCCTCTCCAAGTCCAACCCCTTGTTCGTGGTTGGTTGAGTGGGGCTGACTCACTCCTCCCCTCTATGACGAGGTGGGGACCCGCCTTTCTTCCCCAACCCTGCCTCGTGGTCAATGGCGGCAATTGTTGGAGCGGAGGTAGTTTCCAATTGACGAAAGGGGGAATGGAGGTTTTTGGGAATGGGAATGAAGGGAATCTATCTCTTTCACTGGTGCAATGGAGTATTTCAATTAATGGGAGACACAGCCTTACCCTAAAACACATAATAAGATATAAGCTATCGAACAGGGGTATTCTATGATTAGCTGACGTGCGGATGCTTTATGGACTAATTATGGGACGCCCTTTGACCTTTACACAGCTCCGGAGGCAGGAGGCGCAGAATAACCAATATTAATAATACACACAATCAAAAAAAATACAGTCCTCATATCCGCAACACTGCACTCTCCTCCTCTTAGGCACGTCCCGGGCCTACAACTTTTATTTAGTGTGACACGTAGGTGTAGTTCCCTCTACTTTTAACCTGACCCTGAGTGCGACAGTTTTTAAAACATAAATAAATGTGTCCCGCTGCTCCATTGCACCCTCTCTAACAGACTTACGCCCACAGTTAACTGAATTGCGGAATGGTCTTCAAACTACACACTGACGGAGGGGAGCATTATTTACACTGACTCTGCTTTTATTTACAAAACTAACCCAGGACCTGTAATTGTTCTTTCTGGGGGGAGACAATCTGCTCTGCATCAATGCACCATGAAAGCACCTATAACGCACCAACACACCCTCAAGCACCAATCGGTGCAGTCACCACAGTTCATCAGTGTTCAATGCATGTTTAATAATAAAAATAAATCAACAACCCCTAACCCTGCAGGTGGTCTCTTGCTCTTCGGCTCCCTCTGCTGGCTATTATTATTTGTTCTTCCAGATGTTGTCATTCTCTTTTGCTTTTCTTACTGGCGGCCTATTTGTAATAAAAGAATGCACCTAATGTGTCCGTTTTTATTTTATTTATGGCCCACAGGGGCCGACTATGTGTGGTTCACCTGCGGGGCATCGGTGCCCTGTGGCCAAGGTCCGCCAGCAAGATTTCGGGCCCTCATGGCCGGTTCCAGCAGAGGGGCAATGCCCCAACCCATGGGGTCCATAAGTGGTGCTCGGCCACAGACATGTGGTCCATAATGTGGTGCATCGATGCAGACAGCTGGTTCTGAGAGTTCCGGGTGCACAATGGCCGACTCACGCACGCTCCCCTCGGCGCCCAATGGTGCACAGGTCATGTGGGAGACAAAAGAGACAAATGAGCGAGGGGTAAGGTCACAAGGGTACACATCAATAAGGCAATGCAAGGCGAAATGCGTAGGGAGGGCGAAGTGAGAAAACTCGTCCCTACCGTACGTCACCCCCCTGTCACCTACACTACCCTTGCCCTTACCCAATATGTACAAAAATCTACACATTTACCAATTCGTCACTACCGTCATGTCTTCCCCATATTTCCCCTATTCCAAATTCGTCTCCACAATCCCTCTATCCAAAATTTGCCATCATCCAATTCGTCATCAATCCTCATAAGGAGGAAGAGATGGAACAACAAAGCACAATGTCACACCCACGTCATGATGCGTCTCACATTCCAAACATTTGCACAATAAAAATAATAAAACAACCTGGCATGGTGTGGAGGTACCTGTCACCTCAGGTGAGTGGATGCAGATGGTGCGAGGAGATCCTTCATCCTAACTATCCTCTAAATGATTTTAACACACTTTACACTATCCGGGGTCTCTCCCTGCCAATCCATTGGCCAACTTACACTATGGGTTCTAAAAACCAAATTCCCATTGACCAAACTGTGGTGCTTCTCAATTTGGGGTCTCACTCCCCCGATTCATCTCCCGGTGCCCTTGCACAATTTCTGGGCTGTTACGTGTAGCTCTCCCAGCAGGTCTACCCACCTGCACACCTCCACCACTGCAGTTGCCACCCGAGCTTACCTAGCTCCTCACCCTAACCTATCTAACTGGGGAAGGCCCCTCCTGGCTCTGTCACCCCTTGGTGCCCTCTGGCACTGGGCTACCCGGGTCCGTCCTCCGGATCCTCAGGCCCCATCCACAACAACTCTACCGGCTCCCAGAGCCCACCTGCGGCCTCACCTGGCCGACATCCTCACAGTGGTGGAGTGCCCAAACCAACTACACACACTAACAGGCTACACGCCCAGCCATTTCCACAACACTAATGCACCCATCCAAATACCATTCTTCCACCCACACCACAGATGCCAATATCCAACCACAATTTACCTATACCCTCTACCTAACACTTACACTACCCGCCCCGGGTACTCGTGAAAGGGGTCCACTCTTCCCCCATCCACACCTTCGCACCATGCACACCACTCCGTACCACTTACTCCAACTCTCTCCACACCACTCATTCTCTGCTCCATATATTCCACACACCTGTACTTGCACACCTGTGCTCTCATACTTGGTGCCGCCTGCACCCTCCTTCTCCCTGGACCATTTGGTCAACACAACACACATCACCATCACCATCACTCAAACACTGCTCCATACACCTGTTCAGTTGCACACCTGTGCAATCACACCTGTTCTTCACACACCTTTCACAATACACTTCTATACACCTCCAACGCTCACATGGCATCATCTCATCTAACTGCTCCCCTCTGAAACTTGCGCTTCCCAGTCGCCCCTTTTAACTATTGCGCTCCCACGTCATTATCATCCACACTAATCTGCCTGCGTCCCCACTACAGGTATCCTTGTCACTAACTAATCTTAACGTTACCTAATGTCATCTTCTAGGGCCCTACACACAATATCCTAACCCACCCGGGCTAGTTTTCACTGCCATAAACCCCATAATCTAGTGCTCCTTTGCCCCCCTCTGTGAGGGATGGTGGATTGGCCATCCCACCACAGCGGGGAGGTCCCACTATAAATTTTGCTCATCCAAATCCAACAAATCAAAAATTTGCCAATCATCTGCCAATCACTGCACCAATCCTCTGCCAATCACTCTGCCAATCAAATTTTGCTTTTTTTCCTAATTTTGGGTCCAAAACACTAACCTCATCACCCGTCTACTTTTTAGATCCTCTCGGTGCGCCAATTCACGTCTACAGCCCGGCTTCGTACAGCCGAGCAATGAATGCGGGTTCTTTGGTACCGGCGGTTGGATGCGTCCGACATTCGGTGCAGGGAAGGAGGTTTACCCGGGCCGAGATCCCACGCACCACCTCGGCGTGGAGCCATCCAATGTCCCGATCTAGACCTGCCCAAACGTCTCAATAAAAAGTGGTCGCCATGACGACCCGTCCTATCGGGCTGCCCGTTCCGCCTAGCGGAGCACGGACGCGGCCGTTCCAAGCGCGGCCCAGCGTGGATCGCGTACGGCGGTCCTTTCGGACCCGCCGCGGTTCGGATCCCCGCTGGTTCTCGCGGCACGCGAAGCCCGGCACGCACCGAGGGCCTGATTCGGCTAAATGTCGTTCTAACCGCTAACCCGGTTACCGTCGATGCCTCACCTGCATGCTTACACGCATACGCTACCCCTTTCTTGCTCATACATCCAGCTATTCCCATGCTCCTTGTCATTGCACCTTCTCTTCCACACCCAGGTACACTCATTCCACTCACAGACTTGGTCACACACCTGACCACCGAACACCTTTGCACACACTCGTCGCTCGCACACCTCACCAACACACCTCTTCGCGCCCCCTTCTCGGTCACCTCCTCTGTGACTATCACAGGTGTGCTCTCACTCGCACACCCAACCACGTGCCTCACGACCAACTCAAGTGTGCATTCCCACACACGCTCTACCATTCCAGGTGTGCATCCTTCCATGCCAGGTGTACATCCTCGCTCACCTGTCACAACCAACTCACGCTCCGTGTCACTCTCACTACTTTCACCTCCACTCTCGGTCGCGCACTCACCCTTACTCTTGACAGCGCACTCTTTCCTCATGCCCCTGTCCGTTACACACCTTTCTCGCGCACACTCTCCCATTACACCCTCTGTAACACTCACCACAGGTGTGCATTCTTCCTTACTTTTGACAGCGCACTCTTTCCCCATGCACCCGTCCGTTACACACCTTTCTCGCGCATCCTCTTGCGCACACTCTTTTGTTACTTCCTCCGTAACACTCACCACACCGCGCTTCCATGTGCCCCCTCGCACACGCACTACGACCGACTCACTCTTGACAGCACACTCACTCCTTGGCGCGCACTTTTTCCTCACACACCCATGGTCGGACATTCTCGCACACCTCTTTTTTCGCACACCAGACCTGTCGCACACTTCACCAACGGCCTCTCATGAACACCCGGGTCCACAACAACCCCCAAGCCGACTGAAGCTCCCCTCCCATCATGTACATTTCCGATTATATCGCCACTCACCTTGGCACCTCTTCGTCGCACCTCTTCTGCCACCTGCAAACTCTTTATTTGGTTAGTGAGCACCTCATCACGATTCGAGCACAGACCTTGTACCAATTCCATCACCTCCTCCTTTATTTCCTTTTTAGTTTCCCTTCGTCTCTTCTTAATTTCACTCACCCCTTCTTCCACCTCCTCTAATTTTTCCTTTACTTCCTTCATCTCCCGGTGCGCCTCCTCAAGTTCGGCCTCTAAGGCTACCTTGACCGTTTCTATTTGCGTCCTCACCTGCCGGTCCTTCGTCTCCATTACCTCCGTCACCTCGTCCAACCTCATTGTCAGTCCCTCACGTACCATCTGACACTGCTTCTGTGTCGCTATCAATTCGTTCTTAATGTCTTTTTGTGTCACTTTTAACCCCCCGATTATTGCCGTTCTTTTCCACTTGGTCCACTAGTTCCTTTTGTCCCTCTGTCAGCTGTTCCACCTCCTCCGTCAGATCTTCTATTCCCCCTTGTAACTTTGCCGTCCCATTTCTCACCTCTTTCTCTATACGCTTTTCACCTCGCTTTACCTCCTCGCGTACCCCCGAGACCTCCTCACTTACACCTCGTCGTATCTCCTCTTTCATCTCCTCCATCTGGTTCCCCATCTGTTCGATTTCCCGGGCGGATTGCTCCCCTATTTCCCACAATTTGTCTTCCATCCTATTTTCTAACCCCATTAACCCATTTTTCACCCCCTCTAACTGATTCTCCTGGGCAGCCATTCTATTTTCCACCCCCGTTCACCCATTCTTTACCTCTTTTATCCCGTTGTCTAACCCCTCAAATTTAGCTTCTAGCCGTTCCCCCATTTCTCCCATTTTCCCCCCATTTCGCCCATTTTGCCCCCCATTTTGCCCCTCATTGCCCCCATTTGCTCACTCTGAGCCTCCATCCGGTTCCCCATTTCGCTCCCCAATCGCTCACTATCAGCCCTCATTACCCCCAATTGCTCACTCTGAGCCTTCATTTGCTCACTCTGAGCATCCATCCGGTTCCCCATTTGTCCCATTTGGCCTTCCAATCGCTCACTATTCTTGTCCATAAGGGCCTTCATTTGTATAAAAAAAAGGTTCAAATCCACCAGTGGCGCTGCTACGGTCGCGGGCGCAGCAAAATTTGGTGCCGCTTCACCCACGTGCGCGAGGACGCCATTTTGTGCGTCTGATACTCCCTCAACCACATTGCCAATGTTCTTCTCTACTTCGTCCCTCTGGGTTACTGGGTTACTCTGATCCTGGGTTACTCCTAACCCCTCCTCTAGCTCACCCACCGGCATCCGATCGCCTTGACCAGCCATGGCGCGATTTCAAAATTCGGGTTTTTGTAAAACAACACAACAATTTCCAACTGCTTGTAATTTTGAGCGCGTTAAGCGCGCTTCGGGTCCGTATCTCACTCCCAGACACCAATTGTTACGGACGCGGTTAAAAATGTTATTTTGACCGAGCGGTGGTACTACCGCGACCGAACAGTTATTCCCCGACTAATACCCGATTTGCCCCAAACTTTGGCCGGATCGCGCCACCGCTATTCAATCGGGAAAACTCTAAAGCGACCGAATGCAAAGAGGAAAACGAAGGCAAAGAAAGGTTTGGAAATACTACTAAATTTATTTACTATTTACACACATAAGCAAAAAGACAGCAGTCACGTTTATTTACAAGCACATGAGACACAGGTGACACAGTGAAAATACTAGCTTATACAGACTTATTGTTACTACCCAGGGACAAGACAAAAGACAGACTACGAGCACACTTACACGGGGAATGATGATAGGACTGGCGGGAGATGGATGGCTGGCGGGATAGGGAGGTCCAACTGGTCCTGCCCCGATCGACTCGTTGGGCAGCCGCCGCCCCTTCGCGGCCCTGCTCCAAACTGCCGTCCAGGCCTCACGCTGCTGTGGCTGCAGTTGCGGTGGCTCCGGCTGCAGCAAATGCTGTTTCAGTGGCTCGAGCTGCAGCAAGTGCAGTTTCGGTGGCTCGAGCTGCAGTTCAACCCTGGACTTCTTCTCGTTTCTGTCTCAAAGCTCATCTCCCTCCTGCCTCTGGGAAAACGCCCTGCCGTGGGTTATATAGGCCCCACCCCTCAACCTTCGCGAACCTCCTCGATGTTTCTTTCCACACCCTCTCCAAGTCCAACCCCTTGTTCGTGGTTGGTTGAGTGGGGCTGACTCACTCCTCCCCTCTATGAC